>NC_090447.1:742720135-743029908 GCF_031143425.1 Pleurodeles waltl | reverse complement strand
ATACTCTTTAACACCGGCTATGGCTCTGTTGATGGCATTGACCACTGCCGCTACGGTGGTGTAATACCCATGTGGGAAACTCACAGGGAAGCTCAAGAAGTCCTGAGAGCGCTTTACATGAAATTTTGCATTGTGCTTTGTAAATGTATTCCATGGTCTAGGGTACTGCATCTCCGTTAGGGCCACCTCCCAGGACCCTTTCAGGTTCGCTAGTTTAGCCAGCATCACCGTATAATTAGAAATCTGATTGTCGGGGAACATGTCCTTCAAGGCGTTGGACGGTAGCGTAATATAAAAAAGGTGAGGTATCCATCTCTGCGCTTACAGCACGACCTCACACACCGTGCAGCGAGCTGGCCAAAACCCAACTGTTAAATTTCTCAGGCCACCCCGCCATTTAACCAGCGCCTGTCTCATAGCTCCGTTGCCTGTCCTTTTCAGAACCTTTTCAACCCTGTACACACTGTTTGTATTGTAGGGCACCTTTTGTAACTCTTCGTTGTAAAAGACAGCCATTACCCTTTCCCCGTCGTAGTCCTTAAACTTGTAAATATATACCCCTTCTTTAAACTGCACACTTTCCACTATGAATATCTCATTGTTAAATGTCTGTAGATAGCCCTTGGTGAAGACGCTCTTCAACTTTCAAACCCGGACATTATCCACTTCTTTTAAAGAAGGTGTCTTGACCTTCGCCTTGAGACAACTCCCGTACACAGTTTTCCACACCATTAACGAATTATCGACCGTTACCTCCACAGGAGACATTTTGATGCTCCTATGGTAACTGGTGTTCTAAACATCTATAAAAGCCTGTAGAAATATTACATATCTGTAGGTATTGCTGGCTGTGAAATATCGCCATGTCTTTGATTTTAAAGTTCTGTTAAAACGCTCTACAACCACCGCTTTTACCTTGGTGTGCATTGCAAAATCCTGAACAGCGTGCTGCTTTAATAATTTCTGAAAAGGTTTGTTTAAAAATTCCTTTCCAGCATCTGTTTGTAGTTTTTGAGGTGCTCGACCTCTCGCAAAGATGTCTTTAAAGGCGGCTGTGATGCTGGTACCACTTTCATCGTTTAACGCCTCTGCATAGGCGTACTTGGACAATATGTCTATGACTGTTAATATATACATTACGCCGTTGTTATGTTTCTCTAGATCTTGAAGACTGACTATGTCTGCCTGCCACTGATAATCTAGCTGCACGCTAACAACTGTGCCCCTCCTCTTAAAACATCTCCTGGCTGGTTTGTTTAGTGAATACGCCTCTTCCCCAGCTAACCAAGTCTTCAACCTTGATCGGTTTACAGATTCATTTTCAACTCGAGCCCTTCTAAATAGAGCTTCGGAGCCTCTGAAGCTTCCAACCATTTGTGTGTTGTAATAAAGCTTCCTTAAAGCAGCCCCCGTCATGCTGTCACACACCGCAACCAAGAAATGAAAGACATTTGTTTTGAGTAAGGTCAATTTTCTTAAACATAAAAAAAAACAATATAAAAAAGTGGGTCAGCACTACATAAACACCGTGTACTTGACATTTTTGCGGTACATAGCTTATAGATGTCGCCGCTGCTGGACACCTTGAGGCCTTTTGACTACGTATACATAGAACGATACACATATTACTCAGAGCAGTTCCTTTTACTAGGTCTCAGCGTCATAAGCATTGATATTTTTATAGCTATGCACTCAATAGCTCTAGACATGAGTTCCCGCTCCCCCCACCTATAAATCTGGACACTCAGGATACGGACAGCATTCAACAGTTCCTACAGTTCTAGGTCGGACAATACAGGACCTTTATTTGTGAAATATTCTTCAGTCAGGAGTTCCAAAGCATGGTGTAGCCCAGTCAGTGGTAAAAGTCTTAGCTCACGTGCACGGTCTTGGGCCAAGCTCCAGTATTTATCCGCTGCGGGTAGCCATGCGTTGATACACCAGTTGGCGATACACACAGGGCTGTCGCACTGCCACGTAGCCGGAGGTTCCGTAATGTTAAGATAATGCAGAGTCACAGGGTGTATTTCAGCTATTCTCTCTTTAACCAGCACATATATCAATCTCCCGATACATATGTAGCCGCGGTGAAACTCACAGACAGACATCTTGCACCGCAACACTCTGATTCTCGTTCTGAAAGCGAGTAAGTATGTAGCGTTAAGTAACACAGTTATGGTCTGCTATCCACAACCTCTATTTTTTTTTTTTTTAAACAACTTTCGGTTGGCTAAAGACCTCATTCTTCTATTTTTATAATAAATATCACACATTCATCTTTCTATGACCCTTTCTATCAAGCTTTTGTCAAAATAGGCACACAGCCCCTGCATACGTTCGAGTTGTGAGAAGGGCTCAGCAGCGTTCCGGATCTAAGTGACCGCTGCTGCCAAGGCCCTAATCATATCAATGTGGACACCTTTCTTCACAGCTGACAAGCTGCACACCACCCTTAACAACATATATACTTTGTGTGGGTTTAACCGGCTACATATGTGTCGAATTATTCTTGCAGTGTACGACTCGTATAGACAGTCGTGAGCATCCTGCTGTGGCTCATTAATTTTATGCCCGTAACACAGGTTATAATTGTCACGTTTAACACATGTGTTCACAACGGTCGCCGCGAAACCTTTAACAGGCCATATTGCGTCGTAGGGTACGCCCGGCGTTTCCTTTTAAAAATCAGTGGTATTGTAAGTGCTGACACATTTCTTACGCTGCTCTTTGTTCTGGCTTGTAATACTTTCAGACTGTCTGGAACAGCATAAGCAGTAAAAACTTACATTGTTAACCTTTGGCGTAGACCTCTCTAGAGCATCTCTTTCTGCAGTTGTTTTCTACGGTTCAAACAGAAAGCAAAAGAGATACTATTAGTTAAAAGTATGATATCGGCGTATCCACCATAATTGTCTATAGAGGTTTTTATTAACCTCAGCATTTTCGTAACACTTAGTGGCTGCTCTGAAATCTTGCGAGTCGCACAGGTCTATTGGTGTATAAGCGACTTCGGATTTTACATTTGTCGGCTGTACCACGACTGCCTTTGGATCGGGGTCCTCTTGAAAGCCCATGTCTTCATAGATCGGCGAATTCGGTGGTACTACACCTTCTTTATCATCTTCAGTGTCATTGAAGTTAATTGCATCACTTAATTAGTCTTTTGAGGCTTTGCTGTTGCTGCTATCAACCTTGATCAGGGATACCAGTTTCAGCAAATCCTTGAGGATGAGCTTTTCAAGCCGCTGGCAAAGTTCCTCTTGCAGTCCAATAACATCAGAACCCCCATCTTTAGGGGCAGTCTGCTGTGCATTCTCATCCAACACAAGCGGTGCTAGGGTCCGATAATATCTATTTATAGGGTTCTGGGCTCCTGAGGTGGTGGCTTTGCTGGTGAGTGGATTGTATCTCTTCATATTGCCTAGACAACCTATTTCAGCAGTGGTTCACGGTTTGGCAAGCTGCTCTAACTGACTCCTTATATGTATTCTATGGTTCAAAAAGGGTGTACGCCTCTACAACACATATCGGTCACATGCTCTCCTTGATGGTTCTAATACGCTTCAGGGGTTAGACGTGGTGCTAATCACATGTCACGGCTTTTGCAGCATTTGCCCACCCTTCTTTTTGGATTAGCCAGCAGCGAGGAGGTTTGGCCTGCACTCCCAATGCTCTGCCCTGTGAGGAAGCCCCCAAGCAGCCACTTGGTCCTGCATGTCTGACATGTCCAGACCTGTCCTCTTAGGCTCTGAAACAGGTTGCACACCACCAAGGCCCTCATTTTACACAGTCCATAGACCTAGACACAAGGGGCTAGGACCCTGGCACAGGACTAACACGTGACACCATGATGTCACAAACCACGTGACACACCTACACCTACGTCAGGGCCTACGGCAGCACGGGGCAGGGGCACCCACGTCACTGCCAACGTCATTGCCTACATCACCACGGGGCGTGGTACCTGTCAAAAACTTGATGGAAGGTATCCCCCACTACTACTCAGAGAGCTATGCCTCGTTTTGTAACTTAGTGGGAAGGGTGCAAGTTTGAGCTCCCTCCATGGTTGTTATTTCCCGTTGCACGTGAAGTGTGTTGAAACCCAAATCCTGGATCATACATCAGTTGATAGTAAATGAGTATTCGATTTTCATTATTTTCTCATCAAAGAACGTAGAGAATGCTTTACGATTCTCCAAATGAAGTGTTTTAAATCATATTGGTATTGCTGGTCCCAGTTTGTTGTTTGAAAAATTCAAAGAGGTTGCCTGGTTTGTTACTGGTGTTGTCTAATTGGGATCTGAAGAATGATGCTTGGCATTTCAAACTAGCTTTTTGTAGCTGTTTCTCAGGTTCATAACTGTTTCAGGTACCTAGATGAGGGTTGGTTTGTGTCTTCATATTCTCTCTGAAAGTCTGAGTCTCTTCCTTTCCTCATTTAGGTTTTGGTTGTACTATGGTAGGGCCAAAATGTTTGTGTGTCTTTTTAGGCAAAGTAGGGCATCCACCTCTGCTATGTCTGTTATTTTTTGGCTGTAGTGCTCAATCTGTTCTTGTATACTCTGTACTTCTCTTGAGGGCGTTAGGTCCCTATGGCATACAGAGAACAGTTCATCTCTATTTATGTTACTGATGTCTCTTGTCCAGCGCTAGTGGTTAATCTATTGGTCTTTTATCTTCTGCATTTCGGCGGTGATAAAGAATATTATTGAGTGATGGTCTGATCAATCTGTTGGGTTGATAGAGTCAATGATCAGAGCCCCTTCCTTGGATATGGTTAGATCAAGTGTCACATTTTTGGCATGTATTGGGCCTTGGCAGGCTAGCACAAGGTTGTGATCGATGAGTAAGCTAACCTGTAACTGTTGAGTAAGGTAATCTGTAACTGTTTTCCAGTGGAGTTTGAAATCCCAGAGAAAGATGTTGTTTGGGTGTAGTATGGAGTGCACTGTATTTGTTTTCTTTATTAGGTGTTATTATTAGGTAGGAAACATAGTTGCAAGGCACCGTCTTGCTCTGTTGGTGATTTGCCTCTTCAGGATCTGATTGTTCCACCCTTATATGTGTCCCTGCAATAATCCTAACTATAAGCCCAACCAACAGAATGTGCATTATCCTGTCAGAGAAGGCAGAAGAGCACTGCAGGTGTATGGGCCATTGGGAGGGTACACTCATGCCCCACCCATCTGGCATTAACATTATCATTTCATTTATTGTCAAGAAAAAGCTATTACAATGTAAAGCACAATACAACATTGATGTATCAAATGTAAAAGTAACATAAATGAACATAGAATAACATGTATTGTCAAAACCCAATTGGTTCAATCTCTATAGAATTTAGACCAAGCATGCACACATCTTCCAAATGCCAAACCTATAAACTTAGGCACAGGCAAAAGCCTCTGTAAAATGGATGCTGCAGAAAATAAAGCAACACTTTTTTCTGCAGTATCCAAGTTTCAGATGTTTTATTACACTTTCACTCTCCAGTGCACTGCTGTCTGGGCCACACACAGACAGGTGTAAATAATCCATCCTGCATTCCAGTGAAGAGAGAAAGACATTCCCCAAAAAAACAAAAGAAAAAGGTGAGACCTATGTACACATACGGGGTGATTCTAAATGTAATTGTAAATGTCTCTTGCTATGGGCTGAAACGTTTAGAGCAAAAGAAGCCAATATGTTCACCATGAATGATCCAAGTATCATACATCTCAAACCTAAAAAGTAGAGACATAATTACAGCCAAAAGAGATCAACGCAGTTTACGATTACATATTAATCTCAAACATCTTTCTCTTACACCAACCCAACCACAAGCGCTGTTGTAAACAAACTGTTCGTGTTTCTTATATGTATTATGCTAACCTAAGGAGGCTGAGGTTTAGTTCTAACCAGTGGAACAACCGGGTAGACTGAATGTCATTATTAAAGAGGGGAATACAAGAACAAATTAGAACGTTTTTTCTATAGCAACAGTAGCCCATTTGCTAGGCAGTTGAATGGATGTATGTAACCCACAAGTCATCCTCTGTTTCAGTGCCAAGTGCCCAATCTCTGTATCAAAAAAGCCTACTCAAATCTGGAGGTGACACATTTTCCAGGTAGGGTTAAATCATCCATTCAGATTTAACTTTAAGGGAGTATTTCCCAGTGTAGTGGTCCCTGCCTGTGGTGCCCTTTTGTATAAACTCAATAAACTGGTTTAAGAATCAGGTTTCCTCATACAAACAGGCATTCCTGAGAGAGCCTTCTGACAACAAGATTTACCTTCACTAAGAGTGTTCTCACATGGGATTACCATGGGAAGCACAGTACCTGCTCAAGATCTCAGCCTTTTAAGTGGGTTAAAAATGCACTGAAGGCTTAGACAATAAACACCCCCGCAGCGTGAGGAGCTTGAGAACAGCAATATTTTCCACCTTAAACTAATACATGGATATACCTAGACCTAACAAATATTTAGGAAGAAAATATCACCCGCCAATTTTTGGTGCCTTATGATTAGTAATGCCCTGATGCAGCTAAATTTGCACCTGGTAGGTATCTGGTTCAATCTCCAGCACAACGTCCACTTGAAAAAGAAGGATCCTTGGTTCCAGAATAGGTTGTAAAGCACCAAATCAGTTTCAATAATTTACAGTGAATTTACAGTGAAGAACATGAGGCTCCACAATGATGACAGAGAATAGTCAATTCCAAACCATGAATGTTAACTAGCAGTTTAACAATGTTGCAGCTCAAACCATTCAAATTAGTCAAACTCACTAATTATTTTTTCATGTAATCCAAAGCAAATCAAACCTAGCAACTTTGCAAAGACCGCTTATAAATAATTGCCATATGCAAACTGTGTCACCTATGGTTTCCTGTGAAGGGAGGTTCCCTAACACTAAGATAAGAATTGCAAATGAAATTCAGGGGAAGTTTAAGCAGCAAGTGTCAGCAATTAGAGTCTCTAGAGACAGAATCAAATGGAGGTTCATTCAGAGAGAGATAAATAGTTGCTCAAGAGATTAACTGTGTGAGATTAAAAAGTAGATATATGTAGTGACCTTCACACAGGCTTTATAAATAACACACAGTTCTAATGTGCATACTGTTGAATGAGAAAAGCAAGCAGAAACACAGCGTTTATTATAACATGGAGCATTTCCAATCAAGGGCTACAGTGACTGGTTAACTTGACATGAATACACTTTAACTGCGGTCAGTTATAACGCAGAAATTATTATTATGATCAAAACATGAAAATCACACATTAGTATATAAATATGATATAGGTTAGCATATTATTAAAATCAAACCCAAAATTGTGAAAAGGTGTCATCAGCCTCAAACAGCACACCATTTGGTACCCCTACTACAGCCTCAGCCTAGTAGACTTTCAGTGGCGCTGCAAGTGAGCGGGTACCAGCTTTATAACAATTCTAACTATAATAGCAGGAGCCTTAGTCATTCTTTTAGGACTCTTCATTACATGTGGGCCCCTAGTACCTACCAAAGAAAACCCAAACCCCAGGTAAACATAGTAGATAACATTCTCCAACTTTATCCCATCTACATTGATGTTTCTCCATATCCTGTACTTTGGCCCTTAAATCATTGTCTTTGAGAAATTATGAGAAATCTACTCATACCACTCATACCATACCCTTCAAATATTTGATCTAGATAGAGGAGGGAGTTTAAATCGGTTGGTGTTTCATCAAGAATACATATGCATTAGCAACGTTCATTGACTCAAGTAATTTAAAAACTAATTTAAAAGAAATCTAAATACACAGGTGTAATTTCCACAATTTATGGAATTTCGTGTTACACTTGTTACATGAAATTCCCAAAATGATGTTGTTATGCCTCAGCATGTAACTATGCACCATTCATGGCAAACGTTTATTGCAAGCGCTTGGGAGTAATGTGAATGACCACAAAGCAAACAGTTATGGCGTGCACCAACAGTGTTTTTTATGCTATTTTTTTTTACTGCAAAATGCGTCCTTGCATCAACAGTTGAGTAGAGGATGCATGTCATCCTGAAATTTTACTCTAATGAACATTTGCATTTCACATAATTACAAGTAATTTTGCATAATGTTTTTTACTGAAACCTAACTGAATTTCCTGAAATATCAAGTAATTATGCATGAGCAAATTATGATAATTTCACAAACCCCTAATTAAAATGAAATGGCACTGACACACAACCTTGCTTAATGCACTGAGTACCTCAGAAGGGAGTATTGTTTCCCCTCCTAGACCAGGACACCACACAGTAGTCTTTGAGTTAAAGAACTGAATGGTGGAACAAAGAACCACAAACCGTGAGAATAAATGTTCGGTCTTCAGAGAGGTATACTAAAAAGAGATACTAGTTGAAAGGAAGACCCAAAGTATTTCTCCATAGTGTCAGTACTGACCTAAATCCTGCTCATAGTATATCACAGACATACGGGGCACCATGAATCCCTAAGAACATGAGTAGTGATCCAACACTTTCTTGACAGTGATGGTGCTCTGCATGAATGTTCACTAAATTTGTGACTTCTGTAAATACCTGGCATTTTTCATACGAAGCAACACTTCTGCTTGTAATTGCAATTTCTGAGCACCGTACATTTCTCTTGATTAATTTCTACCAGCTCTTACTCATATTAAGAATTGGTATCTGAATTGTCATAGACATTTGTCTGGATGAAGACACCTCCAAGTCACGCAACGGGATCAAAACACTGACATGGTTGACTTTTTTAAAGTCTTTTTAATTGATAAGTAGTTTTGGGAGGCATGGAACAGATTGATAATATTTTTCAGACATATCACAAACACACAGACTATAGAATTCTTCTTTGTGTTTAATGTTCCCACTTTAATACCTGGGATCCCTCAATTTATGTTTATAAGCCTGGCTCTAATTTCCTTATTACAAGTGACTTGTAACACATCTGAATACAGAAATTACATAGCCGCTCAACTGTGATAAGTTATTACAGTTGCTTTTTGGTGCCATTTTGCCTGCTGTCTTACCCAGCGGACAGGGTGAGAGGAGGGTCAGGGAGCATAATTACAGCTGTGCCTTAAACAAGGAAAACGGGAGCTGCACTTTCCATCTTCTGATATGTTTTTCTAAAATGAAAAGCATCCAGCAGAAAGAAGATATTTATGGGAGCATATTCATTTTGTCCATGCTACAAGTCAGTAGAGGAAAGATACAATCTCTGCATGTATCAACACAGCATTTTTTAAATCTGATTCACATGAAACTTATCCTAATGTATTTTTCCAAAACTTACTAACTGCTTTTTGGAATGTTTAATTTCTGCTTTTATTCTTCATGTCTGCAGTGTACATGGGAGGGGCGATGTGTGACCATGTGTTATAAGGAATAAAATACCCTCTGCCATCCTTTAAAAGGATACTGAAAGTCACATCGGAGTTCCATGCCTTCAGCCTTGTTCCTCAATGTGGTTATGGAACTCCTAGGGGACTTGCAATATGCTTATAATGTGTGACAGAGGATATTTTATTCCATATATTTTGCCACATTTCAGACACCTGTTAGCTGCACCATCACTATACCTGCCTTTGTACCTCCTTATTGGTTATACCTACAAATACATTTGTGCTGTAGCTAATATTTCTTGATTCCTTTTTTTTGTGCATTAGCCTTGATTGTTGTCATGCTGCTGCAGCAATTACCGTTCAGCCACCTTTCCGCCAGTCATTCTACAGAGAGTTTTCTTAGGCAGAAAAGACTCCACAGCAGATCAGCACATTCCCCTTTACAATTTACCTGGCGGAGCCTGGCCTGCCAGTCCAGTCCTCCCTTGAAGCATTCTTCTCTGTGGGGGCCTTCTAAGGATTCCTAGGAGAGGCCTTTGGAGAAAGACCAGTTTGCTGACCTATAAAAGGAGGTGACCCTTTCTACTCTTTGCATCACAACACTTCAAGTAGTTGCTCTTCTCGTTCCATGCTCCTGGATTCTTTCACAACCTTTGCCTGTTCCCTCTCTTATTCTTTTGCACTCCAGTAGTATTCTACTCCCATCCTTGCCTTTTCTGTTTTACTTTCAAGATGGTGACTCCAGCTTCCATCTGCTTGACTTATCTTCAGCTCACCACTTGGGGTTTTCTAAGGTCAGGTCATCCCAGCTCTTTGAAGTCTTCTTCTGCTGTTTTTACAGACTTTTGCCCACTTGGCTTTTTTCCTCCATCACGCTCCTTCTGGAAGGCCATATCTGCTATGTACTTTCCTGTGTCAGCAGTATCTTGGTTACTGGAAAGGGCCGTACTTTTCTAGCAGGATTAATTCTGTGAAGACAATGCCATTGAGGCCAAGAACTAGGGTAAGAAACCATACCAGGCATGAAGACCGTGACAATTGTAGGCTTTGAATACTTTTAGAATTCCTTAGACATGTACAGTACAAACAGTCTGTACATGTCTAGGGACCACTGTCCCTCAAATGCAAAAGACTTTTAGAATTACTCACAAGGAACCAATGTCTTGCTCTACTTGGACTGAAGACATCTAGTTTTCTACCAATTGGCTAATTCAGTTGAATAATTCTTTACATGCATTTTTGCAGGAGCATTTGTCAGCGATATAGAGCAATAATGTCAATTGCGGTGAGTAGGGACAGCAGAGGACCCATTCAAGTTGTTGGGAGTTGAGGATAATGATCGTTCTTCCACGCAACATAAGTATATTAAAGAGTAAAATGCTGTTAACTCATTATTTCAGCAGAGCACAAACACATATCCTGATTCATTGAGCCAGGATGTGGAGACTTGTACACATGCTGATGGAACTTACTGTTGTGGGCTTTATGCAGCATTAAGTTCAGAGTTTGAGGTTGGAACTTGGGTGTTCAGAAGAAGTAACATAGGAGTAGCCAGTGGGGGCAGGGTATGAGTACTCATAAAGATGTGACTTTGTGAAATCCCAGTTATTTTTCACACCTAATTTTCAGGAATATTGTTAGTGCCAAAACGATGAAGCATGTTTACTGGGCCTGAAAATTTCTCATGAATCTTATATTTTACGAGATGTCCAGAAGAAAGATTATTCACATTTAAAAAAGGAACAGCTGCATGTGCAAATTTGCATTTCTCCAGTGCTATTTCCTGCACATTGCCGCAGTCTGGAAATACGCAGAATTAAGTATGGGGAAGTAGGATTACTCCTGGAAATATTAAATTTGCATAGATTTCATGGGCTGCTTTGCAGGAAGGGTGAAAAGTGCCAAACAAAGCAGAAATCTACCAAAATCATAGACAGAATCCGACAAAGTCTAGAATTCCATATTGTTTGTGAATCAGGTCCTCCATGAGGAATATACCCAAAAAAGAGATTAGGGTGTTTGGACCACCATCTTTGCTCGGGCCATCTGGTCTGCTGCTCATCCTTCTCAAGTAAAGAACCTGGAAGTCCTGACAGATTATGATATAAGTAAAGAGACACACATTATAATGTTCATAATGTCAGAAAAGAGAGACACTTATGGCCAGACTCAAAGGCAGGCACATATATGAGAAATGGAGTGCTGCAGCAAGTGGTGGTGTGTATTAGACTCATGAACCTCAGGGCCTGACCGCTTAAGGCTGGGCAGGGTGCTCTATACAGAAGAGGTACTCAGCCATTCAGTGCTTAATTTGTGGCAGTGTCTTCGTGGGTTTGGCACTAGCCCTCATTTTTGGAAAGTTGGTCTTAGAGCCTCATTACGAGGTTGGCGAGCTGACCCCAGCGCTGTGGAAAGGAGACTTCCACGGGGCTGTCATTTTCCCTCCAGGTCTCATTAGAAGGCTTCCACTGGGCTGACCGGCAGAAACCTCAGAAATCTGAGGTTTCTGCCGGTCAGCCCAGTGTAAACCCTGTGACGGCATTGGACAGGGTGCTTCTATCACCCTCGGAATAAACTCTGTATGCCGTGGCAGACAGTGTCCATTCTGAGGGTGCTGGGCAGTGGGGCCCAGGGCAGGGGCTCCCCTGTGATCTCCTGCACTGGCTTTCCGCCAGCCTTTTCATAGCAGGGTCCCAGCCATGGAAAGTGGAATCATGATCAGCACCGCGGTGCTGCTTTAAGCACCATCAGGGCTGAGCACGACTCCGACCACCATCACCCCATCTGGAACTACGTTCCTGTCGGTGATGGCAGTCGAACCGGCAAAGTCATAATTAGGCGGTCAGACTGTCTGACATGCGGCGGTCCACCTACCACTATGAGTGTGGCAGTCATGATTAGGGGCGGCTCCTCCGCTATGGCGGAGGTGCATCACCCCCCCAGTCCAGCAGCAGGAGCTGCAATACATTTATAGTAAAAACATAATAAACTCAGCCTATTATGCTTTTATTATAAAAGTGGGCAGGGCCACAGGCATGATGGGAATGGAGGGGGAGAGCTGTGCACTCCCCCTCAGTGCACATGTATGTTTGGTTGGCCGTCTCGGGCTGGTTAAACACACATGCGCCGTAGGCTCTTTCCAGCCCGGGACTGTGTTGCCAGGTTGAAGAGAGGAGGCACAGGCTCCCAGTCTGCCTGGAAGCACCCTGGCTGGGTGCTCCCAGCCAATCCTAACACTGTTTTGAACAGCATCAAGGATTGGCCGCAGGGCAGGCTGGGAACCTGTGCCTGCAATGACGGGCAGAGCGGATGGAGCGGTGCAGCATGGAAAAAAGGTATGTTTTATTTTTATTATTATTATTTTTGGGGGGATCCCCCCCACCCGCCATGCGCCATGCCACCCCACCTCTTTTCCCTCCCACGAGCCACACCTGGTCATGAGACCGCCAGACTTGTAATTAGCCCCGTAGTTTTCATCATAAGACTTGGACCCAAAGCACAAGACAGGAAGGAATAAAGGGTAGAGTGAAGAAGGAAGAGAGATAAAAGAAACAGTGACAAAATGGGAAACAGGAATGGGTCAAATTGACAGAAATTGTAGGGTGATAAATGAAAGAGGTTTGAGGTGGGATCAAGACTAGGTAGCCTTGGTATTAGGCCATGGATCTCATTTAGGGGTCACCAGGGGTTGCAGATGCAAATCCTGGCTTGTTCATTGTGACTTTTGGCACTGCTTTTGAGACCCCTGGCCTCAGAGATCACAAATGAAGAACCACATAAAGGAGAACTGGGAGATTCAAATCTACATAACGATGTGAGGTTGTTTTATTTTCCATTCAAAAACTGCAGCTGCCTTTGGGAGCAATGCAAAGACAGTGTGCAGATCAACTTGAAAATGTTGCAGCTTGCCCTGGTCAGGAACGAGGTTACAAAGCAAGTACTTAAAAGTTTCTCTGGCTTCACCAAATATGAATAAGGGTTGATTGCAGACTCTGGGAATTGCTACTTGTTTGGAGTGGACTAGAAGCACAAAAGCTACAGAAGAGCTGTGAGGTCTGAAAAGATGGCAGTGACTGGTTGGGGGGGGGGGGGACAAACTGCCAGCCTGTGGGTAAAGCCACTAGTACACACCTGTTGGGATTGCTGGGAGTGGAATTACATGTTTTGTTTTCTGTGCCGTGCATATTTTTGCTGCATGCTCCAACTGAGATGGGTTCAAAACACCCTAGCATCTACACCATATTTTAGTTCCAGTCTACACAGAGTAATTTAGTAACACAAGCCCAGAAAAGCTCTGGCTCACCTCTTTCTTATACAGAAACAATGTTTTCTCAGGCAGGTTCTGTTTTCCCCCTGTTTTCCCAGGACTGTTCTTTTTCTCCCCTACATGATTTGCATGTGGTAGCTTCACTTTTACTATTATAAATTAAAGCTTGAAAATTCTGCCATGCTTGTTGTTCAATATGATTGACTTTAGGTGTAACGCATAACATGTTGGCTCTTGACAGCTATGTCCCAGTTGATGGCAACATTTTTGTATCCAGCCTGTGCCAGAGGCATGAGAGGTGCATTGTAGAATGACACAAAGAAATGGAACTTTCAAACCAAGTTTACAAATGCACTAGAACACATTTTGCAAGAATTTAAATATTAAATATTGTGACACATACATATACGGCTCCTTTGTGTGTTCCCCGTCAACTCTACCAGGAAATACAGGAACAGTATCAATTATTCCATCCAATATAGCCTCATGAATTAAAGAAGGTTATTAGATAAATTGTCAGGAATGGGACTCCACGCATGTGGGTCTGTGTGGATTGAGGGTGGAGGGGACGGTTTGGTTAGGCAATGGAGAGGGAACACTGGGGTGGTGGGGAAGCTCTGGTCTCTCTGGTGGGAACACGGTCCCCAACCCCACTGTAGTGCTGGAGGAGGCAGATGGGGCCAGGAGGTCGAATTGTGCTTCTGCCCGCAGCCCCTGCACCTAAGGCATGAGACTAATAGGTTGGTGTTTCATATTTATATTACTAATGATTCCTCTAGCACTGATCCTAGCATTACATGGGAACAATTTGAGTAGGATGGGGTTAATGGTATTTTTAGTGTACTTTTTAAGTGCTAAGGTGAAATTAATCTAATTTCTAGTGAACTCCTGCCGTTCATAGGTGGAATGATGTAATGTCACTTTTATTTTACCACTATGGTCAAAGTTCATGTGATGTCACTTCCTGCTAGGTCATTAGGTGTCAAAGGTCAAGTGGTGTAACTTCCTGTGATGTACAGTCAAAGGGAACTTGATTTCATTTCCACTACCCCTGCATTTTGGTGAATCGATGTCCATATAGTTGGCAACATCTGTATGCAACAAACTCAGCATCAGGCTCCTATAAAAAAATGTGGGGCCCTGCTCTTGTTATTATATTTTTTTACAGATTAACCCCTCGGGTGCCCTGGACGAAGTGGCTACATCTGCTGCCGTGGCGCACAGGCGCCAGGGACGTAACCATCACGTCCAGGAATGGGCCCCCGGGAAAGCGCTAGCACTCCCCCCCTTCCCCTTCCACCCGACCCCACCCAGTGACGTCTGATGACATCAGTGCTCGATCCCACACTGACCTCATCAGAGGCAGCCCCCACCATGTTGGAGCTCAGCTTCCAGCACGGATCAGAAGAGAATACAAAAGCATTTCTCTTTCGATCATGGACTGGGGGCGGGAGAGGCATCAAAGGAAAGGAAAAGCCTTTCCTTTCCTTTGATGTCTGCCCACTAGACAACAGGGATTTTTTTAGGTCAGTTTCATGCAAGGTTCCCTCCCCGGGGGGGGAGGGACAAATTTGCAAATTTATTTTAGACCATTTCCACCCCCCTTGGGGCAGATCGGCCTATTTTAATTAGGCCGATCTGCCACAAGGGTGGGGGGGGGCGGAAACCACTAGGCACCAGTTTTTTTTTATTACAAATGGGGAGCGACCCCTTAGGCAAGGGTCGCTCCCCTAGGGGCAAACTTTTATTTAAGGCCATCTCTGCCCCCCTTGGGGGCAGATCTGCCTATTTTTCTTAAACTGATCTGCCCCAAAGGGGTGGCAGAAACCATTAGACACCAGGGTTTTTTTTTTTCCCGACAATTTCACGCAAGGGGAGCAAATTAATTTTAGGCCATTTCTGCCCCCATTTGGGGCAGAGCGGCCTATTTCTCTGAAACCACTTAGACACCAGGGATAGGTGTGTGTGTGTTTTGTTTTGGGAGGGCAGCCCCTTGGTCAAGGGTCATCCCCCATGGGGGCACATTACTGTTTGCCATTTCTGCCCCCCTTGGGGGCAGATCAACCTATTTTTGTAAGGCCCCTCTGCCCCAAGGGGGGCAGAAAGCCCACCAGAGACCAGGGAAGATTGGAAGATTTTTTTTCAAAAAAAGGGGGTGGGAGTATTGCCTTGCGCCCACCCCAAATAAATGGGGACAAAGTTGTTCTGTTCACCGGTGGGCAGATGGGGCAATTACCCCAAATCCACTCGCCTGGGGGGCAGATAGCCTACTAGATGCCAGGGAATTAAAAAATAGTGAGGTGGTGGCTACCAACCAATATGGGCATGGTTATGCCCCCACCTCATTGAAGGGAGTAACAATCTTTTAGCTCTCCCCCACACACTAAAGCATCTTATCCCATGGCAAGCAAGAGGACATTTGATTATTTTGGGTTTTGGTTTTACATTTGGGCCATGAGAGCTTGTCTAACTCTCAAAATTGTCCCACTTGGAATGGTAAGGGCTGCACTTTTTGGACTTTAGGACGCTGCTATGTAAAAAAATCTATGAGACCTAGACACATCTGAAAACGAAATATCTAGGTGAGCTCAGGATGCTTCACATGCATCCTGCACCATTTTCTTACCCACAATGCCCTGCAAACCTTCAACTGTGCTTGAAATCATTAATTTTTCCCAAATTTTTGTGATGGAACCTTCCGGAATCTGCAGGAATTCACACAATTCCTCCCACCCAGCATTGTTGCATTTATACCGATAAAAATTCTGCCCCACTTTTCAGCCTAAAAAGTTTTTTTCCAACTACCCTTTTGGACCAGATTTGGTTCCCCCTCATTTTCAACATATTTTTGGCTCTTCCCTGTCACAGGCACTTGACCCACTAATACAAGTGAGGTATCATTTTTACCAGGAGACTGAGGGGAACATTGGGTGGAAGGAAATTTTTTCCCAGTGTGATGATCCCACACAGAAATGTGGGTAGAATTAGATTTTTTGTAGCTAAATTTGAGGTTTGTCGAGGATTCTGGAAAGAAAACACTTGGGAATCCACGCAAGTCACACCACCCTGCACTCCCTCGGGTGTCTAGTTTTCAGAAATGTTTGGGTTTGGTAGGTTTCCCTAGATGGCTGCTGAGAACAGGACCAAAAACGCAGGTGCCCCCCACCCGCAAAAACGGGTAGGTTTGTTTTTCGATAATTTTGATGTGTCAACATAGTGTTTTGGGGCATTTCCGGCTGCGGGTACTAGGCCTACCCACACAAGTGAGGTACCATTTTTATCGGGAGACCTGGGGGAATGCTGGTAGATGGAAGTTTATGGCTCCTTTCAGATAACAGAACCTAGCAGCACCGAAATGTGAGGCAAAAGTGTTTTTTTGCCACATTTTGAGGTTTGCTAAGGATTCTGGGTAACAGAACCTGGTGAGAGCACCACAAATTACCCCATCCTGGGTTCCCCTAGGTGTCTAGTTTTTAGAAATGTCCATGTTTGCTAGGTTTTCTTAGGTGCCAGCTGAGCTATAGCCCAAAATCCACAGCTAGGCACTTTACAAAAACCAGGTTCATTTTCTTTGGGAAAATGTAATGTGTCCACATGGTGTTTTGGGGCATTTCATGTTGCAGGCACTAGGCCTACCCACACAAGTGAGGTACCATGTTTATCGGAAGACTTTGGGGAATGCTGGGTGAAAGGAAATTTGTGGTTTCTCTCAGATTTCAGAACTTTCTGTCACCGAAATGTGGGGAAAAAGTGTTTTGTATGCCACATTTTGAGGTTTGCAAAGGATTCTGAGTAACAGTACCTGGCGAGAACCCCACAAGTCACCCTATCTTTGATTCCCCTAGGTGTCTAGTTTAAAAAAATTCACAGGTTTGGTAGGTTTCCCTAGGTGCCTGCTGAGCTAGAGGCCAAAATCCACAGCTAGGCACTTTGCAAAAAAACAGGTCTAATTTCTTTGGGAAAATGTGATGTGTCCATGTTGTGTTTTGGGGCATTTCCTGCCGTGGGCACTAGGCCTACCCACACAAGTGAGATGCCATTTTTATCACGCAACTTGGGGCTGGGTGGAAGGAAATGTGTGGCGTGTCTTAGATTCCAGAACTTTCAGTCACCGAAATTTGTGAAAAAAGTGGATTTTTTGCCAAATTTTGAGGTTTGCAAAGGATTCTGGGTAACAGAACCAGGTGAAAGCCTCACCAGTCACCCCATCCTGGATTCCATTAGGTGTCTAGTTTTGAAAAATGCACGGGTTGGGTAGGTTTCTCTAGGTGCTGGCTGAGCTAGAGGCCAAAATCCACACTAAGCACTTTGCAAAAATCCCATCAGATTTCAATGTAAAAATGTGATGTGTCCATGTTGCGTTTCCTGTCACGGGCACTAGGCGTACCGACACAAGTGAGGTACCATTTTTATCGGGAGACTTGGGGGAACACAGAATGGCAGAACAAGTGTTATTTCCCTTTGTCTTTCTCTACAGTTTATCCTTCCAAATGTAAGACAGTGTGTAAAAACACACGTCTATTTGAGAAATGCCCTATAATTCACATGCCAGTATGGGGACCCCAGAATTCAGAGATGTGAAAATAACCTCTGCTTCTCAAAATCTTATCTTGTGCCCATTTTGGAAATACAAAGGTTTCCTTGATACCAATTTTTCACTCTTTATATTTCAGCAAATTAGTTGCTGTATACCCGGGATACAATGAAAACCCATTGCAAGGTGCAGCTAATTGTTTGGCACTGGGTACCTAGGGTTCTTGATGAACCTACAAGCCTTATATATCCCCGCAACCAGAAGAGTCCAGCAGACTTAACAGTATATTGCTTTTGAAAATCTGACATCGCAGGGAAAAGTTACAGAGTAAAATGGGGAGAAAAACTGATGTTTTTTCACCTCTATTTCAATATTTTTTTATTTCAGCTGGTATTTTCTGTAGAAAACCCTTGTAGGATCTACACAAATGACCCCTTGCTGAATTCAGATTGTTTTCTACTTTTCAGAAATGTTTAGCTTTCCAGGATCCGGCATTGGTTCCACACCCATTTCTGTCACTAACTGGAAGAAGGCTAAAAGCACAAAAAATAGTAAAAATGGGGTATATCCCAGTAAAATGCCAAAATTGTGTTGAAAAATGTTGTTTTCAGATTCAACTCTGCCTGGCCCTGAAATCTGTGTAGATGGTGATTTTAGCACTGCAAACCCTTTGTTGATGCCAATTTCAGGGAAAAAAACACGTTGTTTCTTCTGCAGCCCTTTTTTTCCCATTTGTTTTTTCAAAAAACTAAATTTTAGCTGTATTTTGGCTAATTTATTGGTCTCCTCCAGGGGAACCCACAAACTCTAGGTACCTCTAGAATCCCTCGGATGTTGGAAAAAAAGGATGCAAATATGGCATGGGTAGCTTATGTGGACAAAAAGTTATGTGTCCCAAATAGCCAAAAAAAGTCCTGGCATCTGAGGGGGAAAAGGCCTGGCAGCGAAGGGGCTAAACCCCCTTAGTATGTGTACAAGTTGTGTGTGTAAAATCCTCAAGAATCCCATAGATGTGTGCGTTTTAGGCAAAGTGCTTGCAGAAATTTAATTTGCACGTGGAGCAAAAGAGAAAAATAAAACGTGACTACATACCCAAATGCACATTTCCAGAAGTGCACATTTCCTACTCCGTTATACTTCAGAAATGTATTTGAAGTGAGTGCAAACAAAGCTCAGTATCTGTTACGCCCTCATGTCAAATTTGGGCCGGGCTATATTGGACCGGGAGTTCTAATCATATATAATTGATTTTGTGAACAGAACGTGGATATTGCCTTCCCTGCTGCCAACTACTATGGATGTTTTCTTTCGTAATTGTGATAATTATGCAGTTATATATATCTATATTGCTTTTCCTTTGTTGTATTGCATGTCTTGCTATATGCTTATTCCCGCTACTTTGTTGTGTGAACGTGCAGCCCTATGTAATTTATGAAATTATATATATAATTTAAAGAATAGATTTCTAGGAGGGATTGCCCTGGAGGTGCCTGTGTATCTCTAAAGTATGCCAATATATGTGTGAATCGTAGGTGGGATCAAACAATGTCTAGAATTGTCGATCTCTTTATGCATAGGAATTTAAAGATGAATATTTAAAAAGTGATATTGTGGTGGTCAGAACCCCAGCTGTTCTCTTGGTGAATCTCCCACTCAGATTACTCAATAACACCCTCATTACAAATTAGGCAGAATAGAGTGAGGAATTTACCATACAGTAACTATTACTACCTGAAGTAAGCTGTTTAGCGCTTGTGGTACATATCTCCTATTTTACGTTTTTAACCTGTAAATGAGGCAAAACACGCTGAATCAGTATTTCACACATTAAATTCCGCATTTTTTACTGTTTTACGGAACTTTTCCTAGATAAATTTCTGCAGGCTTGACCTACCACAATCTATCAAAGGAAAACTGTGAAGATGTGATAATTACCCCATCGCCTATAGCTTCGATACCTGTGGAAACAAGCATTATGGGCTTGATTATGAGTTTCCGCCTGCCAATCCAGACAGAGTGGTTGCCACTGTGCTGGCGACTTCACCAGCAGTCCCATTAAGACTTTCCTGTTGGGCTGACTGCTGGAAACCAAGGTTTCCACCGGCCAGCGCAGCGGGAAAGTGGCAGAAGCATTGTCACCGGCTCGTAATCGAGCCAGTGGCAATGCTGCCGCCCAAAGGGGGAACCAGCACCCTCGTAAAGCATACTGTCTGCACAGTAGACAGTGCGCTTTACAAGGGTGTTGGGCAGGGGGACCCCTGCAGTGCCCATGCCACAGGCAGTGCAGGGTCCCCCCTGCTGCCCCCTGCACCCGTTCTCCAGCCGCCATGAAAATGCTGGTGGAAAACTAGGTTGTAATCAGCAGCTGATTCCAACCTGCCTTGAAGTCAGCCTGTCGCGATCTCCGATCCCGGTGGAGACGGCGGTAGGTTGGCTACCCGCCAACCTCGCAATGTGGCAGTCGGACTGCCATAACCACAGCAGTCAGACAGCCACCGTGAGTGTAGCGGTCTGAGGACCGACAGATATGAACTTAGGCCCTTATTCTTGCACTGAGAAGGAGGGCCTAAGGAAGCTTGGACTTAGATCTACCTAGAGAATCACAGTTCTCTAATACGTGCTAAGCCACCTTTTTGTTATCAGCCAACAATCAGAATAATTTTTTCTCTAACTTGTTTCCCTCATAAACTCCAAGAAGTTATGGCACTCCTTTTGGCCATGAAGAATTTACTTAAATAGGGTCTATATGGGTCTTCCTGAAAATCTGATTGATTGCATGTAGCGTTCACACTGTGAGTCACACTCTATATGGCATAAGATTCAGGGTTTGTGTCACCCAATGATTGCCTTTCGGATACATCAAAATAAATACACTGCTTTGAAATTTTACAGCATTCAGGTGTTAATAATATTATGGTGTGTGTTGGGTGGGAGATACTTTAGAGTAAACACAATTTTCAAACAGGGTTTTTATAACATACAAAGCATATCTAGAGCGTCAAACAGTGTTACTATCAATTCACTATACAGGCCATATATAATTAGTGTTGATCCATTTTAATTGGAAGCCAAATTGTGTCCCACATATAGCCAAACAAATTAAAAAGGGGCAATGATAAGTGTTCGTCTTCTGAGGCGCTGGTGCAATAGGTGATTTATGGTGAGATCTGTACTGTTTTGTAGAGGAAGATGGCCTAGTAATAATCTTTACATAAGTGCATTAATTCTATTACTTCTCGGAACGCTCATTTACAGACTTGCAAAAACATCCTCCTGTCTTGGGAGGGTGGGCCTTCTTCACACTCTAAGGACTGGGGAGAAGAGCACCTATGATAGAGTAAAGTAGCCTTCATCAGAGGTTGAACTATTGTGGCTCTTGCAAAGCTGGTGGGACGTATACAATGCTGGTACATTATGTTTGTTGGTTGCTAATCCACAACTATTGTTTGTTAACCTAATGTACATTTTTTCTTATAGTGATCTTTGAGTACTGCAATGTAAACAATGGTCAGTGTGAGCAGTTTTGCTCACAGTCGAAGGAAGAAAAACGAGTTCAGTGTTCTTGCACCTCAGGCTATACCTTGGGAGCAGATCAGAAATCATGCAACCCTAATGGTAAGAAGACAGGTTTTAATTTCACATTCTTATTACGCTGAGCTTTCTGTGTTTGGAAGAATTTCGGTAAAGTGTGTTCAGATCGTTAAGCATCTCACTTGTTAAAGTGTAAAGTTGTTTTGTGACAAATTTTTTGTAAAATCGTAAATTTTTGTCAGCTCTGAAAGTAGCGATATATTAAGATGTAGAAAAATTTCGAAAAATTGGGAAATAATTATAATATATTTTTTCACTCTCTAAACAAACACGAGTTGTTAATCAGGAACGGTAATGAAAAACAAGCCTTAAAATGTAATTTTCCCACTATATGTATGTGGAATTAGAATAGTAAATACACACTTCATTACGGTCAATGGCCGGTCCTCATAAATATAGGTATGACATGTTTTTTGTGTGTGTGTGTGTGTGTGTATATATATATATATATATATATATATATATATATTTTACAATAAGTCAACATTCCTCAGAAAAAGTGGTTAAATGCTTATCATTGCACATCTGGCAGAAAGTAAGTCCCGAAATATAGTATCAAGAGTACAAACATATATTGGGTGCCAACCTGGTGCAGAAACCCAACCACCACGGGTTTCGAAAATACACAGACACATAGGCGGTAGCAGAGCACCGACTACGTTAAGTGCTGTATGGAACAATATGCAGAGTCTAAAAAGAGCAACCAGGGCACTCCATGATTAATTATTTTGTAACGGATACTTTAATCCTTAGCGTTGCAGTATGTGAACAAAAATACAGAGATGTACAAAGTCCATGTAAGCAATTGAATATACGTGAGATCGGTGATAGCCAACACGTGTTTCGTCCTCACGGACTTCTTCAAGGCTGTAAACAAAGACAGATTGGAACTCTTTTACAGAGAGAATGCTCCACTACCAGCCGGTAGGTACATATACAAAGCGTTCATTTATGCATATTTTAACATGCAACGTGGGCCAGAGAAGAGATACCCATAAATGTTCCAAGGTGTAGTTCAGAGTAGAAACACTGTATAGGATGTGCACAAGAGGAAAAAGGGTGGGAGACGGTCGTAGACAGTATTGAATGGGAGAGTGACTAGCCACCACAAGTGAATAAATTGTGATAAAAAGTGTGCTGATGTATATAAAACAGGGATTGCAGAAAGTGCCCAACAATGTGCATAAACTATAGAAAAATGGAAAACGAGAATGCCCGTGGATATCTTAAAATACCTTAATGGTTCTATAAATTCAGGAAATGCAAAGTTCCAATATGTAGTGAAAGTAAAGCCATATCTGTAAGGGGAGTCCAAGAAAAAAGAGAAGCACTTGTAATACAAATGCTAAATCTACTGGTACTGCGCTGGTGCTAAAGTGGAAAAGACGGAAAAAGAAGACCTACCCGGAAAATTGTGATTTATGTGTCCGGATAAGGGAGGGTCCTTCGTGATATCAGGGACCGATAGTACTCAACAGGGCATAAGACTACCCCAAGGGGTGAATCCGTAGTTTGGGATACACACTCCGTCTGAGGTCTCAGTAGACCATGTCTGCGAAATAGAGCAGAGATCTAGGAAAAGAAATGTGCCGACATGAGAGACACAAAAGAACCACATTTACAGTTGACTAAGGGAAATACCTAAAAATTAAAATCCATGGGACGCGGTCATACCATGAATTAGGTCGTAGATGCCAAATACAATGAGTAAAAACTAGGTACCCGATTAGACTAACTCGGGACCACAGGAAGGTGTACACAGAAGAAAGAAATCGATACTATCGTTACGAGTATGTTCCAGCGTTAAGGACCTCGGTGTAAGGGGTTGAATAAGGAGTGACCAAGAGAAAATAGTCTGAGGTCCCGAGTTAGTCTAATCGGGTACCTAGTTTTTACTCATTGTATTTGGCATCTACGACCTAATTCATGGTATGACCGCGTCCCATGGATTTTAATTTTTAGGTATTTCCCTTAGTCAACTGTAAATGTGGTTCTTTTGTGTCTCTCATGTCGGCACATTTGTTTTCCTAGATCTCTGCTCTATTTCACAGACATGGTCTACTGAGACCTCAGACGGAGTGTGTATCCCAAACTACGGATTCACCCCTTGGGGTAGTCTTATGCCCTGATGAGTACTATCAGTCCCTGATATCACAAAGGACCCTCCCTTATCCGGACACATAAATCACAATTTTCAGGGTAGGTCTTCTTTTTCCGTCTTTTCCACTTTAGCACCAGCGCAGTACCAGTAGATTTAGCATTTGTATTATAAGTGCTTCTCTTTTTTCTTGGACTCCCCTTACAGATATGGCTTTACTTTCACTACATATTGGAACTTTGCATTTCCTGAATTTATAGAACCATTAAGGTATTTTAAGATATCCACGGGCATTCTCGTTTTCCATTTTTCTATAGTTTATGCACATTGTTGGGCACTTTCTGCAATCCCTGTTTTATATACATCAGCACACTTTTTATCACAATTTATTCACTTGTGGTGGCTAGTCACTCTCCCATTCAATACTGTCTACGACCGTCTCCCACCCTTTTTCCTCTTGTGCACATCCTATACAGTGTTTCTACTCTGAACTACACCTTGGAACATTTATGGGTATCTCTTCTCTGGCCCACGTTGCATGTTAAAATATGCATAAATGAACGCTTTGTATATGTACCTACCGGCTGGTAGTGGAGCATTCTCTCTGTAAAAGAGTTCCAATCTGTCTTTGTTTACAGCCTTGAAGAAGTCCGTGAGGACGAAACACGTGTTGGCTATCACCGATCTCACGTATATTCAATTGCTTACATGGACTTTGTACATCTCTGTATTTTTGTTCACATACTGCAACGCTAAGGATTAAAGTATCCGTTACAAAATAATTAATCATGGAGTGCCCTGGTTGCTCTTTTTAGACTCTGCATATATATATTTTAATCTCTTTATTGTCGTTGTGTGGCTGAAGCCGGAATCGTGCCTTCAATTGGACTTTCTCTGTGGTTGAGAAATAGAAAATAGCATTCTATACTGCAACTGCATTCCCTTCTCGATGAAAGGAGTGCACAGATGAACCAACCGCAGGCATTAATCTTCTGTAGACGAAGGGACAAACGACCCTTGTAAAGACAGTGTTTTATGCAATGGAATCTTTCCATAACATGGCTGCTTAGATTGGATGCATGTTTGCATCCAGCCCTCAAAAAGCCTAGCCTCTGTTGCGTCCTCTTGCGTCCTTAATAAATAAAGCTATTGTTTCTGGTTACTTTACGTGGCTACGGAAGGAGGCAGTGATCAGACCTCTTCTAAAAACACCCAATCTTGATGATAAAGATCCTAAAAAGTACCGTCCGACCTTACTACTCCTCTTTCCTGCCAAAATTCTTGAGAAACATCTCAATGGCCATTTAATGGAGTTTGTTGAAAATCAAGTACGGTTGGACATATCTCAGTTTGGTTTCCAGAAACATCATGAAACCAAAACCACACTGGTTGCAGCTATGGACCATATTAGGCGGTTGGAGGATGAAGGGCAAGGTGCAGCGCTAATTCTGTTAAATTTGTCTGCAGCCTTCAACATAATCTTCCCTTTTCTACTGGTTGAACGCAACGCCTACAAAAATTGGGTATTACAGATCGGGCTTTGGTTTTATTGTCCTCCTTCATTAAGGATCACTCTCAGAGAGTGATGCTGAAGCAGTATTACTCAGATGCCTTTTCTTTGCCATGTGGAGTACCGCAGGGCTCTTCTTTGAGCCGATGCTGTTTAGTCTGCATGTTTCTACACTTGCAATCCTTATTTGTTCTTTTGGACTACACGCAATATCATATGCTGATGACACACAGATCCTTGTGTCAATCCCTAAGAACGTGGCAGCTACAACAGATAACTTCTCTTGCTGCATGCATGCAGTGCAGATTGGATGGGAAGAAATGTTCTCAAACTCAATGGGGAAAAGACCAAGGTGTTGCTCTTTGGGGTCCATTCCTCGATTTGGAACGACAGCTGATGGCCGGGCACTTTAGGTACTCTCTCTGTTCCTGCTGAAAAGGCCAAGAATCTTGGGGTGATCCTTGACAGCAAACTTTTGCTTAATGGACAGGCCAGTTGTACAGTAGCGACATGTTTCTGATTTATAAGGAAACTAAAGAAAATGTTTCCCTATATCCTTCTCTCAGCACAAAGGTGGGTGGCTCTGGCACTGGTCATGTTCAGAATGGATTATTCCTATGTCCTATATCTGGATTCTAGTATCGGGACTCAGGCAAAATTGCAGGTAGCTCAAAACGCTCTTGCTAGGGACATTCTTGACATTCTGAAGTGCCTTTCTGCTGCTGCAGGACTGCTTGAGCTGCAGTGACTCCCTTTTAGTAAGCAGATTAAGTTTAAAGCTACCTGTATTGCACACAAGGTTCTTCACCAAGAAAGTCCAACTGGAACCAGGGAGATGTTTCACTGGTACACTCTAGGCAGAAATCACGATTCCATTTATCGCCCTCTGGGTATCTTGCCTAAAGTTCGGAAAAAGAGATGGGGCAGAGCCTTTTCAATTGTCTCTGCCAGACTCTGGAATTCCGTCCCCCATTTTTTGACCACGATAAATGGACGTTTGCCTTTTAGAAAGGCACTTAAGATGTGGTTGTACACTATTGAGGCAGTTCCTACTATCATATGTAGATGATTTGCCATCAGCCTGTATCTGACTGCTGTGACTATAGTGCGTTGATGCCTATGCATAGTTGTTGCACTTTATAAATGTAAGTCAAATCAAGAGTAGGTTTTCCACAAAGGGGCAAAGTTGTATTTTCTAAATGTCAGGCCTAATGAAAATCTATTATTATTCAGCTATCCTGCCTTAGCCCATGGCTCCTACATTTTGGGAAGCTCCAGCATTTCTCATGTGATGACAGCACTGGAACATGAATTAAACTGGATACTGGGGGGGGCAGATTTACTAATATTTGGGGCAACGCAGCAAGACAACTTATTGCGATGCATCAAATGGAGAGGGCAGGGACGTACCATATTTACTTTTATAAGTCGCATTCCTCCTCTCTCTCTGCTCTGGAGCACTTGTGGCAGCCAAGCACCGATGCAGGCACCCTTGCACTATAGTGCTAGGGTGCAAGCGTTACAGGCAGGATTGTTTTTGTGCAGCAATGGGCACCTTCCTGCATACATTCAATCCTTTGAGGCATTTTTCTCTGTCTGTGTGTTCTGCAGGATGCAGCAGATGCGGAAAGAGGGAAAAACGGGGAGAAATAAACATATTTCTCTTTGTTACACCTCACCTATGAAGGCATAGCATTTTGACACATTCGTAAGGTTACTGGTGTTAGTAAATCTGAGACTGCACCAAGAACCGTGGGTGGATGCATGGGGACACCCAGGCTCCACCCATGGAATGTCTTCCAAGCGCAGAGTAATCCAAGGCAGTGACTTGTGCTGCCTTGCAATACTCCAGATTTACTATGCCACAAGAGCCCCGTAATGTGGAAATGTTCAGCATTGTGGAGACCGAGAGAGCATGCATCTACCAGCTAATATGACTGGTATGGATATGGTGATGATGATGATAGTACAGGAAGTTGTGTTTCCCAGCAACAATCCCACAGAAACCTGTCCTAATTTCATGAACAATGTCTTGTTTAGACATTATGGGGGTCATTCTAACTCTGGCGGGCGGCGGAGGACCGCTGCGGTTATTCTGTGTTTCCCGCTGGGCTGGCGGGCGACCGCCAGAAGGCCGCCCGCCAGCCCAGCGGGAAACCCCCTTCCCATGAGGAAGCCGGCTCCGAATGGAGCCGGCGGAGTGGGAAGGTGCGACGGGTGCAGTTGCACCCGCCGCGAATACCAGTGTCTGCAAAGCAGACACTGAAATT
Source organism: Pleurodeles waltl (assembly GCF_031143425.1). Taxonomy (NCBI): domain Eukaryota; kingdom Metazoa; phylum Chordata; class Amphibia; order Caudata; family Salamandridae; genus Pleurodeles; species Pleurodeles waltl. The sequence continues at coordinate 743,002,293 of NC_090447.1, read as the reverse complement.
CTTTGTGGGGCCCTCTTACGGGGGCCCCTGCAGTGCCCATGCCATGGGCACTGCAGGGGCCCCCAGGGGCCCCACGACACCCCATACCGCCATCCTGTTCCTGGCGGGCGAACCGCCAGGAACAGGATGGCGGTATGGGGTGTCTGAATCCCCATGGCGGCGCAGCAAGCTGCGCCGCCATGGAGGATTCATGAGGGCAGCGGAAAACCGGCGGGAGACCGCCGGTTTTCCTCTTCTGACCGCGGCCAAACCGCCGCGGTCAGAATGCCCTGCGGGGCACCGCCAGCCTGTTGGCGGTGCTCCTGCCGACCCTGGTCGCCGGGGTCAGAATCACCCCCTATGCCCTTCACAAATTTTGGCATCAGTTGTCAGCCAGTTACCTTTCTGTTTGGTATTGATTCAACAAGCTGAAAAGTGAACTTTAGATTTTTGAGAAAGACACGTTATAATCACAAAAACATATGTTTTGTCATAGAAATAGAGAGGGGTCTCTGTGTGTGAAAAAATGTTTTTTTGAGGACAATAGCCCTCATCCACCCGAAAGTGGTGTGCTTCATCACTGGGATCTCTCCTCACACCAGAACCAATGGAGAGGAGCTCAAGTGTTTTGTTTTAAAGATGAGGGCCAGGTATGGGTGAGAGGCACAGCTAAATATCTGTTATTAGTATTATTGAAAGGGGGCCGTACATAGCTAGTTGGTTTGTGAACTCCCACAAGAACCCCCTTGTGTTTTGATGTTGCTGCCTTATATTAAACAGAACCCATTACTTCTAAAATTCCCCAAAAGCCTGTGCTTCAGTAGGCTTCAATAATAGAGGTATGTAAAGTACCCATTTTCTGTCAGTACCCCAGTCACATGCCCAAAATCATTAGTTAGATGCCTCATTTTCAGTAATAAAGTAACTTTTATTAGACATGGTAGTGCTTGGTAGTTCTTCTATAGAAGAAAGTGAAACAAAACAATTTGAGGGTCATTTACTTTGTTGTCCTGTTATGCTTCACTGTTCGCAATCACAGTTTGCTCCTCAGGTATCGCTACGACATTTATCTCTGTGCCCAAGTCTGAAGTTGCACATTCTTTTTTAGTCTCTTCTCCTGCCATTGCTTACTCTTCTGACTGTGATTGCCCCGCTTCTAAGGTAAAAAAGAGAAATAAGGTTACAAACTAGGATACGCAACATGCGTTCACTTGTTTCACAATCATATGTGACACTCTTGAATCAGAAGGTATGCAGGAATGTCCCTTGCATGGTGTGTTCTCCAGCCCTTGATGAATAATTGCATGTGAATTTGGTATTGTGACTTTTATTTTGGCCCTGGTGTCACACTAATCTAATGTATGTAGACAGGCCTAGGGTTGTCCCTGACAATGGGAAGACTAAGGTCTGGACTGTGGCCTGGAGTGGCGAACCAAGCACGCCCTTATGGTTGACAGAAATAGGAAGATCTGATACTTTGGTCAATAAAGATTGTGAGGGTATTGACTCCAGAATCTGGTAGGCCTCTGGATTTCTGATATGCAATGAAAGAAATGTATGGCGATAAAGATACAGACTAATATGATGAATTTAATATAAAGTACCTTTTATTGCTTATTGAAAAAAATCTTTTTATACTATTTTGAAAATAATTTGTACATACATTTCCGATTTTAAATGAATTGGATGACGTGTGCTACTATTTCCCCCCCAGTTGGCTGTCCCTCAAATAAAAAAAAAAATCTGAGCCATAATTGATTGCAATACATTATGTTGTCTGGAATAATAATGCTGTGTGTTTTTCTAAATACATTGCATGGTACATGTGCTGGTCCTGGCAGGTCATACACAGCCCCAGGGCGGAACCATTTACATAAAGGGCAAATTAACAGTTCTCTTAATGGCAACTTTAAAAGTAGCACATTTATAAGCAGGGCTTTGTATTGTCATGAACAAAGCCTTTTTATGTAGTGCACATTATATCAAAACAATATGGTGTCCGCTTGTACATGTTGGCTGGCGTGGCGTCATATTACCAGTGTAGTTTGGGCAAGGTGACGTTTTCCATATAAACAGAAACACACGAAAAAGCTAAAAGTTGGTGGTTTAGGTCAAGTTAGATGACATCACAATTTTTTTTTTTTTTTTTTTGCAATCAGTAATATTCATGTGCCCCCACTAAAAATCTACTTTAAATGATTTGCTTTCCTTTAGGTCTAAGTTTATATTTTAGCGTTAACTTATTCTGCTGCATTTAGATCAAATAGTCTAACACTCTTCTTTGTAAATGTTCGAGGTAAAGCTTTTGATTTCTTCAATATATGTGTTTTGCCCGTTTTGTCAGGGAGAGATTCACTTATCTTATTTTCACAGTTAATGAATGCCCTTGGAACCACCTTAAAAATAATGGTGCGGCTGGTAAGAATACAGAATAGCAAAGCTCAAATATGGTTAATCAAAATGTGTCACTGCCACGATAGGAAGTACATTTTAAAAAAATCCCCTGTACTGTGCTGTCTAAAAGAAACATTTGTCAAAAGCTTCAACGTTTGCTATTAGCAGGACATCGTGGTAAAATCAATCGAAAGGTGCTCTGCATTTATTTGTAGCTACCATATCATATTGGCTTAAACTGGTTAGGTGTGATTTTAATAGCATGTTAAGTTCAGAACGTTTTTGTTCACATATGTGAATTTAATGATGTAAGTTTGTAAAAAATATTAGTCTTTAAATTTAGATTAAAGAAGTTTACATATCAATCACAAAGCATTTGTTTACTTTTTCGAGATCGTGTTTTTAATGTAAATAACAGTTATTTCCCTGTAAAACAAGCAATATACAGTTGGTATGATCTAGAATGTGTCTTGTACTTTTTCAGAGCGATTTGTGTGTGGAAAAGTTTATAAAAGAAGCGCCGAAAGATCAAGAAGTGCAAGCAGTCGTTCGGAAGACATTGCCTTCGGGGTAAATTGTTATTATTTTTTTATCTTTGGGCAGCTCACATGACAGATATGTCTTCAAAGTGAAGGCATGTAAAAGGTTCATTCGCAGCTCATGTCCTGCACACGGCCAGTTTTAGGGGATGCTCATATCTGCACAGGAGCTGAGCTTTTGGGGTTGGGGAAAGGGTGACGGGGGTGTTTCAAAGTAACCTATAGGTTTTAAAGCACCTGCTGCTGAGCTCCTTGTGTGTCCAGCAATTTTCAGGCAACAATAAAAAAAGTCAAGATAACTTTGGTGATTAATGTTCCTGTAGGAGAGAGAATGTTTTGATTTTCATAAAGTAGCACAAGGGGTTAATATGCCTGCTACAAAAGAGCGTGTACTATGCAGATCACAGAACTGTATTTTTACTTGGATTTTTAGTGGGTTACAGCTTTTGTTCCTTGTAGTTCATAAATTACAATCCTAATACAGAAAAGTGACCCCTGAACTGTCATCAAAGAGCAGCCTGCAATCTGCATGGTATAGGTTAGGTTATTTTTCTCCCAAGGCATTCAGTATCCTAATGTTGCTAAATAGGGTCAGTTTAGGTAGAGATGCATTCTTATCAGTAAAGGCAACTGCAACCACTGTGGTACGTTTTAAACCTTGGGTTTGTGCTTCTCCAGAACAAACACTCTTTAAAGATACCGCCTACACACCTTGTAAACATCATTGTCTTATGAAACATTTCTTATAAACTGATTTACACACGTATGATCATTGTCTCTGTATAACATGTTTGTGATGTGTCTGTAAAGTGCTCTGTCACCCTACTCTGACATGAGTACTGAAATAAAACAAGGAAGTGCATGTGAGAGGGGCTATGGAGAAATGAGGGGCACTTTTGGAGTCTTGAAGTGAAGGAATCCATGGAGAAAGGGGACATTAAGCAGGGGTACATCAGTGCTAACGCCATCCCTGGTCCTGCACATTTGAAATGTAAATATCCTTAACATAATTGTGCTCGTGTGATAGCTCTGTATAAAGGCTGCACAAAATAAAAGCTAATCAGTGGCGGCTCTGCCGCTAGGGCGGAGGAGCATCGCCCCCGCCAGCAACAACTGCTGCAATTCCTTTCCCAAGAAAAGGATAATAAACCATGTTTATTATCTTTTCCTAGCAAAAGGGGCAGGGCATTGGGGTCACGAGCAGTGAGGGGAGTGCACAGAGCACTCCCATCAGAGCACATGTGTGTTTGGCCGGCCGTCTTGGGCCGGCCAAACACACATGCGCAATAGGCTGCCTAGAGCTTGCATAGATTCCCAGCCTGCCCTGCACCAATCCTGACGCTGCTTCGAGCAGCGTCAGGATTGGCGCAGGGCAGGCTGGGAGCCTGTGCCTGTGGTGGCGTTGAGGGAGAGGAGCGGCGCGAGGGAGGGGGTAAGTGTTATTTTTTTAGTGTATATTTTATTAATCCCTCCTCCCCCGTGCTCTACCCCTCCTGCGCGCCGCCCCGCCCCCGTTACACCCGCAAACCATGACTGAAGCTAATCCAATTGAAATAAGATGCGTTTGTAAGGTCAATTATCATCTTTTTACCACTACCACTAGCTATTTCTCAGGCCTGATCTGTGCTTCTCTGTTTAGCCCCAGAACATAAGAATTGACTATGTCTGAATGTCCAGCACTGCATACACTGTTCTCCTTTAACATGCCTCTTAATTTGAGATGCCCTCATCCCACTACTCTGACCAGCAATGCAGCTAGAGAAAATTTAATTTGCAGTTTGTTAGGAACAAATAAATACAAATAGTGCATGCCCTTCCATGATCTGATGGCCTGGGATACAGGTTGACTTTTGCAGGAAGTTTGGTAATGAATGAAGGTGTTTGCCTACTTCTATATTTCCTAGCCTATGACCAAGGCAATGGAAGGCGGTCTTCCTGATGGCAGAGTAATTGCTAACACCACTAAATCAAATCAAATCAAACAAGCTTTATTGGGCTAATAACAATTGCCATAAAAGCACAATAAATAAAACAGACAGATTAAAAGGCACTAGACAATCCATACAGTTACAAATACATTAGACCTCTACACATAAGAATATCTGTAAATTTATGTTCAATTAAAAACCCCAAAAGATACACAAAAGATATGAATAATACAGATAATCTCAAAACGACATACTTTTGCAATGACACGCAGCTGCTTTTAAGAATTTAAGAAACTGCCTATAGCGCAGCAAGCCTCTGCACGTGGGAGTGACTCCAGGTAATAAAGAGCTGTCTGCATTGAATAAACCCTTGCTGCTTCAGAACTGACCTTAGGTATCGCTCTCTAAGATGCTCATATTTCTCGCAAAAAAAGCAAAGCACATCAAAGTCCAGTTTGAAAACTCTTATGTACAATCTAGAATAGCAGAAGAGTCATATTAAGGGAAAGATAGAAGGGCCCTCATATGGACGGTCTGGAATCTCATCAATAAATTTCTCTCCCAAACGTTATTGACTCAGTGGAACACTACCCATATGATGAAGCAGAATAAATTATTACAAAATACTGAACCAAAGATTTCAGTAATTCTGTGCCCTCTCTGTCACTGTTCCTTCTTTCCCAGTAGTTTTTCTTCACTCAGTTTTTATCTCTGTTAGTCATATTCCCAGGTGTAAGTAACAGGTTTAGCTAAGCCTTTAGTCACATTTTGACATATTTCAACCATGGGATTTTGTGACTGTAAGTACAATTCAGACAGCCCTCGATAATCTCCCTGTTAAGGCTAGTTTTATCATTGGTCCAAATCGATAGCCGGGGCCTTAATGGAGCCAACCTAACTCCACCCTCTGCGCAGTTGTGCCCCAACTCTTTACATTGGCGTAACAAAGGCCCAGCAGCCCCTGTCCTGAGCTGCAGGGGGCCCCCTCAGCACAGTACCCTGGCCTGAGAGCTCCAGTGGGAGTCTAAAGAGGGCCCCCTACATGTTCTGTGCAGGGGGGATCCCTCAAGTTTTGTTACACCCCTGGCTCTTCATACATGATACAATAAGAACTACAGGGCGGTATCCCAAGAGTTTTCAACAGAACCTATTTTCTTCAACCTGTAAGGAGACAACTGGTCCATATCCCCAGATAGGTACCCCATAAAACAAAACAGGCAGACACTTGAGGTTGTATGTTTCCAGCATCGCCAGGATGGGCTTAGAGTCTATACTCCTGGCAAATCGAAAGCGAGCCCTCATTGCTAACAAGAATCTGTTGATCTTATTTGTCAAACACGGTCTCCAATTACATCAGGGGTCGAATGTAATACCCAAATATGGAAACTAAAGGTCCTTTCCAGCCGCATTGCCTTAGTAAAAATGGGTCTAATCGCCAGCGGACGCTTTCTTACTGCCATGTAATGTGTTTTAGTAAAATTTGCTTCCAGTTTGATGCTGTCTATAAAGGACATACATTTGTTAATTTATTTTTTTAAGGACAGCTGGAGTCCAAGCAATTAGGATGGCATAATCTGCACATAAAAGGGCCGGCACAGTAGAATTCTTAATTTTAGGGAAGTTACAAACATGCAATACAAGGTAATCATGCAGTCTATTAATATATGATAAAAATTGGTGCGAGCACACAACCCTGCCTAACACTTTGTTCCAGTCTGAATGTGTCAGAGCACTCACCCCCAAGACCGAAGCGAACATAGGCAATGGGATGAAGAGCTCCAAGGAAGTCAATAGGTTCCAGTTCCAGGCCTATGTCCCCCATGGTATCCCTTAGCAGTGATCAGTTAATGCGATTGAAGGCTGAGCTAAGGTCGATAAATGCCAGATACAGAACCCCACCCACCCTTAGACTTGGTGTATTCCTGGATTAATAATGTAAGGTTCAGGCTTTGCTCAATTGTGCCTAAACCTTTTCTTAACCCATACTGAACAGATGTAATAATACCATTAGCCTCAGACCAGCTCATGATTCTCTTCAAGACTATGGGCCAGATGTACAAAGGTTTTTACCCATTCTGTGTCTATGGGAAAAAGTGTTCGTACATATGGCCCTATATGATCCACTATTTTTATAAAAGAGTCCAACGTAGAGATGGGTCAATTGCACCCTGGGTTTTGCCAACAGCCCTTCTTAAAGACAGGCACAATAATCCCAGATTGCCAGGAGCTAGGTAGCTTGGAGTGTACAGCACAATTAAGGACACTGGTAATGATAGGGGAACAAAAGTCTGATCTTGCCTTTGAAAGATCCATCTGTACTCCATCCGAGCCGGGGGCCTTATTTCCTGGATTGGATACAATAGCTAGATAAACTTCTTAAGCAAACAAAATAGTTAGCAAATTACTATTGAAGCATACTTCCCTAGATGAGACATCCGCTGAAGTGAGCCCATACATGGATTTAAAATCGAACTGTCAGCAGGGATTTTTGTACCTAAACTTTCCATCTGTTTGATAGTGGGGTCACCAGAATGAACAATCTTCCAAAAGCCATCGGTATCATCTGTTTTGGGCAGGCAATCAATAGGCTATCCCAAGTGCCCTTTTTAACTTCTTGCTTCCTTGCTTTAAGTTTATATTCCGCTCATAGTAAAGAGATAGCAGCACTACTCCTGGGAGACCTGTTGAGGCCAACCCTTTTGCACTTGTTAGCAGCTCTACAGATGCTGTTAAACCCATTTGGTTCAGATTTAGAACTGGTGGCAGCAGATGTCAACAACAAGTGTTTAACAATTTCCCCCAAAATAAAGAATGTGTCAATCGATTCCTCATGAACAAGCTGAAATTGGTGCTACTCAGCCTCACAAATAAAAGGGAAAAACCATCAGCATGCCACTTAAGATGAAGCCCCTTGTCCAAAGACCTAATACCTAGAGGGCCTTTAGATTTTGGGGTGTCTATAGGTACCTTACAGGACATGGTATTAGGGTTGTGGTTACCAGCACAGTTCTCCATTGTGCCCCATTCCACAATGGTCGATATCAAGGTACAGGAGATGAAGATAAAATCAATAATACTACCTCCACCCCTTCCACAAATTTGAGTGCCAACATACCCTAATACTTCAATGTAATTGACTAACTCATAGTTGAGCAACGTCCTATAAAGGTTCTCTCCCCAGCAATCATAACCAGCTGAGACTTAGACCCATCTTTTAGTGCAAAAGGGTTTTGCCAAGTAAGATTTGCATATATTTTAGAGTTAAAATCGCCTCCCAAAAGGATTCTAAAACAATTATCCAGGAAGGAACATTTGTAAATGAGAATGCCAATAACCTTAAACAAAATGACAACTCTATCAACCTTTTCCGCTTGATTTATAGTGTTATAAAAGTTGATTAGTAAATAGTTAAAAGTGGCGTGATGAACAACACAAACAATCTGAATGATGGGGTGTGCGCATTTTATTGGAAATACCTTAGGAAATAAGGTGGAGGTAAATAAATAGGCCAGTGTTACAATGTTTACGCTGGTCAGACCGGCAGAAACTGTGCCACGACATTGGCCTCGGCTCCCATAAGGAAGCTAAGGCCAATGCTGTTGCACAGTTGCACCCTCGGAATGCGCACTGTGCGCATTCCAAGGGTGCATGCATGGGGCCCTGCACTGCCCATGTCGTTGGCATGGGCAGTGCAGGGGCTCCCCTGTGGCCCCCAGCACTGGCTTTCCACAAGCCTTTTCATGGCAGGGACCCCGCCATTAAAAGGCTGGCTTAAAGTGGACTCATGATGAACTCAGCGTTGCCGTGACTGACCACGACTCTGACTGCTGCCACACCATCGGGATCTGTGATCCTGGTGGTGGTCCCCTGGCGGTCCGACAGCCAGGGTTCTAATCTGGCAGTCGGACTGCCAGGATTGCAGTGGTCCAACCGACACCGCAGGTTTGGTGGTCATGAGACTGTTAAACTCATGATGACCCCCTAAGACTAAGATAACTAACTCAGGGACCATTCCAACCAAGGATACTCGTTCGGCTATAGTAGATTTTATACGGAACCATTAATGGGGCATAATTAGGCTGCTGTAAATCCATTTCAGACAGACCTGATGATGGCACGTAACAATTACACATCTGTACAAGCTCCAAAAAAAAAGCCTCCCTCTCTCTCTGTGTTAGGAGCCTCAAAATAACAACTATGGCAAATTAACAGGGCTGGTAGAAGAAGCCTAAGGGTAGAATGCCAATATCTGACCCAGATCCAATCACAGCCCACCTTTACATAAGATTCTGTGTGCCAAGTTTGGAGAGCTACAATTAATGATCACACAATCCCCGGAAAACACTTCTTAGCAGGGCCAATCCGCCCCCACCCTCCTAACCAATAAGATGTAGTCTCATTCTCAAATATCAAAACTGGCACACTTAAGGAGCTAATGAAATGCTTTGGACCTCATTACAAGTTTGGCAGTCGGACCGCCAGGCTGCCATGTTGGCGGGCCTGAAAAGACTGCCATTTTGGCGGTCTTACAGACTGCCCTATTATGAGTCATACAGGCAAGACTGCCGTCCGACATCCAAAAAAAGCATACCGGCAGTGACGCAGAGGTCTGGAAATAGGCATCCTATTTCCAGCCCCGGCAGCACAGCAACCAACCACTGACCCTATTATAAGCCCAAAGACACAGTGGCAGGCACCCATGGCAGTCTGAACCACAGCGGTCAACGATCACCCAAGTAATACACAACGGCACATTGGCTGGATTTGAAAACAGCGCAGCTCGCACACATTGCCACAATGCACACAGCTGCAAAGGACACCACAAAACACATCCCTTCAAACACCACCATCATTTGCATTTACACTGCAACACACACAAGCAAGCACGACCTTTGTACACAGAACAGATATTAGGCACCACCTTTTTCTCACCATGTTTTTTCACACCCAGCACACACTTTTCTTCAGTCACACCCTTTTGCACTACCCCGTCTTTAGTAGGTCACTGCAACTCTCCTAAATTTTAAGTAAAACATTTTTTTCCACCAAGCCACGCTCCAAAAATCCCTGTGTCACAGATGAAAAGTAAAAAACCATGGTGGATAAAATCATAAGAGTACAGCCACCATTGTTTGGAGCACAAGTCCAGCACACTACTCTCAGTAGGAAAATGGAAATGTGGGACAGGATAATCAACAGAGTGAATGCTGTAGATACCACCCTGCACACAAAAGAGGATATCAGGAAGAGGGGGAACGACTTCAGGGGAAAGGTCCATTCCCTGGTCTTCAGGCACCAGCTGCAGGCCAAGAAGACTTGTGGTGGCACACCTACTCCACCCTTACAACTCTATCCCTGGGAGGAGCAGGTCTTGGCCATCCTGCATCCTGAGGGCTTAACAGGAATACCTAAGGGAGTGAAGTCTGGTAAGTCACAACACTAAAAAGGTCACCAAATTGCAATGTCATGAATGCTCGCTGATCATTTTTTGCCACCTTCACTGCCACTCCACTCACCAGCACAGTGGCCACCTGTCCAAAGACCCCTGTCTGGCATCTCACAATTGAAGTGAACTCACCTGGGGGATCAACATCTGTGTATAGTGTGTGCATTACAGGGAGTTACATGACTACAACTTCCAGCGACACTGTTCTACAACTCCAAACACAAAACCAGTGTTTCCTTCACCAAATAACCAAGTTTGTCAATTCCCAATTGAAGTGTACCCACCTGGGAGGATAATATTTGCCCAGCGTGTGTAGAACAGGGACTGACATGACTACAAGTCCCGGCAGGTACTGTTTCTGTCACTCAAACTACCAGCATATTGCCACCTTCTCCAAATCCCCTTGTTTGTTAACTCCTAATCGCAGTGTACTCACATGGGTCGATAACAAGTATATTTTGTGTACTAGAGTGAGTGACATGAAAGCAACTCCCAGCAGGCGCTGGTTTTCCAACTCGAGCCGCCAGCTCAGTGTGTTCATGTCCAAGGAACCCTGTGTCTTAACTCTCAAATGAAGTGTACTCACCTGGGATGATAACATTTGAATAGTGTGTGTAGTACAGGGATTGACATGAGTGCTAAGGCCAGGAAGCGCTGTTACTATCACTCCACTCACCCAGCCCTGTGTCCTCTTCACCAAATACCCTTGTTTGCTAACTCCCAATTACCGTGTACTCACCTGGGAAGGTAACATTTGTATAGTGTGTGTACTAGAGTAGGTGACATGACTGCAACTCCCAGCAGGCCCAATCTATATAATTCCAAACATCAGCACAGTGTGTTCTTCTCCACATACCCTTGTTTGTGAACTCCCAATTGAAGTGTACTCACCTAGGAGGATAACAAATGAATAGTGTGTGTAATACAAGGACTGACATGACTACAACTCCCAACAGGCACTGTTACTCTTACCCAAACACCAGCACTGTGTGTCCTTCGCCATATACCCTTGTTTGTAAACTCCCAATTGACGTGTACTCACCTGGGAGGATAACAAATGAATAGTGTGTGTAGTACAAGGACCGACATGACTACAACTTCCAACAGTCACTGTTACTCTTACCCAAACACCAGCACTGTGTGTCCTTCGCCATATACCCTTGTTTGTAAACTCCCAATTGAAGTGTACTCACCTGGGAGGATAATATTTTTATAGTGTGTGTACTAGAGAGAGTGACATGACTGCAACTCACAGCAGGCTCTGTATCCGTAACTCCAAACACCAGCACAGTGTTCTCTTTTCCAAAGACCACTGTACCTCAATTCTCAAATGAAGTTACTCTCCTGGGGAGATAACGTTTGTCAAGTATTGGGGAATAGTGAATGTGACAGGACTACAACTTCCAGGACACACTACTTAAGTGACTCCAAACACCAGAACAGTGTTTTATTCTCCGAAGACTCCTGTGTCTTAGCTCTCTATTGACATGTACTCACCTGAGAGGGAACCATTTGTTTAGTTTGTGTAGTACATGGAGTTACATGACAGCAACTCACAGGAGGCTCTCTTACTGTCACTCCAACCACCAGTCCAGTGTCCTCTTCTGCAAAAAACATGTTTGGGAGCTCACACATGAAGTGTGCTGACCTTGGGATATGACATATATCAAGTGTATGAAGTAGAGGGGGTGACATGACTGCCAAGGCCAGGAGGCTCTCTCGCCAACTCCAAACACAGGCCCACTGTTTACTTGTAGGAATACCCTTGTTTGTTAACTCTCAATTGAAGTGCACTCACGTGGGATGATAGCATTTGTATAGTGTGTGTGTAGTAGAGACAGTGACATGACTGTAAAGCCCAATAAGCCCTGTTCCTGTAACTCCAACCACCAGCCCAGTGTGCACTTGCCCCATTGCATCTGTTAGTGAACTCTCAAATGAAGTGTACTCACCTAGGAGGATACCAATTGTCAAGTGTTGGGAAGCAGAGGGAGTGAACTGACTGCAAAGGCCAATAGGCCCGGTTTCTCTAACTCCAATCACCAGCCCAGTGTGATCTTGTCACAATGCATCAGTTAGTGAACTGTCAAAAGAGGTTTACTCACCTGGGAGGATACCTATTGTCAAGTATTGGGACGTAGAGGGAGTGACCTGACTGCAACTCCCAAGAGGCACTGTTCAAGTGACGCCAAACAGCAGAACAGAGGACAAAAACCCTTGCCTGCTAACTCTCAATTGAAGTTTACTCACCTGGGAGGGACCAAGATACAGATCATGCTCAACTCAGAGATGTACCTGGCCACCTAGCTCCATCTTGAACTGCTAAGTCATGGTGAAACTATTGAGGACAGGAAGGACTGCTCACCCAGTGTGCAACAAAAATGATCCACAAGAACTCAAGAAGCATCAACAGAATGGTATTGGCAGCAGACATAGTCACAATGCACTGACCACATGATCACTCCAATCACATATACAACAAACTCCTGGGTCTGCCTGAATAACAATCAACTAGGCCCCAAAATGGTCAAAGCCACATCCTGTCTAGCCACTGTTTTGCCTGCACTGGCGGCAAGATGTAATTTCCAGCCTATCCTCTCAAGTGCTAATGACCTGCACAATTCAATAGCGGCTTGACTTTAATGGAATTTGCATGCTTCACAAATGTCAGGTCAATACAACCAATAGCATGGGTACCTGTCACAATAGGATAATCTGCAAATCAACCATGTAGAAGAGCTGTGCAAAATGCCACTGTGAACTTTTGGAAGTAGATGTCACAATACAACCAGTAACAGTGTATTTTTCACATCAACAGGTCGAGCTGCCACTGGCCACATGGAGCCCACAGAAGAGCCTGCCACTACCCTCATGGATGAAGTCCTTAGTGAAGAAGATACTCCTGGATGTCTGGAAGTGGAGGATGGTTCAGGCCCATCTGGACAACCTGGTCAGAACACAACTGTGTGTCGCACTTTGGCCACATCAACACCTCCTAGTCCAGTTACCTCAACATCACAGGCAGCCATTCGCCCCCCAACCTGTGGCCCTAGGTCAGTGGCAAACATCTTGTGCCTCCCAGTCCAGGATCCTGAGTCACAGTAACATGCCTTAGACAATGATGGTCCTGGAACCAGTGCTAGGGGCACCCTGTGGCAAGGGTACAGGGCCGTTGGGGTAGGGTGCATGGGAGGGATGTAGTGGGCCTTTGGGGAGAAGCCACTGGGGCTGTTCCTGGCCAGGACACCATCAGCCATGTCTTGGGGGTCTATTAGGAGTCCCATAGCATGATGGGCCAGGCACTTGCAGAACTCTGGAAGATCAAGCAGCTGCAGAGGGACCTCCATAGGGATATGCTTGAACAGTGGGAGGCCCACAATACCAACATGGCCTCCCTAACAGGGGTCTTGAGGGACATTAATACCACCCTGATCAGGGATCATTAACCACGTTCTACCCCTTCCTTTGGCGCAGCAACACCTGGCCCTTCATTGGTGCCAGACACCAAAAGGGAGGCCCTGTCAGGGGAAGAACCCACCACAGACGCCCCAGTCTCAGTAGCAGTAGATCACCCCACGCAAGCGGGGTTGTCTAGCAAAGCCTCCAGGAGGTACGGATGGCAAAACACCCATCACTGCCAGCAAGTGACCTCTTCCCAAATTACCTTCTTTGTGCCACATATTTCTCTGTTGACTGTTATTCAACCACCTTCCATTTCCTATGGGAGGAGTACACTGGACTATTGACTGACAATTGTGTGCCATCTACTCCAATGATTTTATCCACCTTGACTGAAACCGTTACTGTTCTTTTCAACCATGCACCAATTCAATTTTCTAAGCTCCATTTCCAATAAATCCACCTATCACAAAATTATTGTCTGCTTGCTTTTGTTCCACATTTTGTAAAGTAGAAATGTAAGACCATGTGAAGCAAATGAGGAAGACACAAGGTACTAATGCAAGGAGGTACAGTTTCCTGTTAAGGATTAATAACTACACACACAAATACATTGCTACAAGTGTCTGGTCACATCAAACATTGTATTTCACTTGACTGCACATAGGCTGTCTGTATGTATAGACTGTCTGAACCAAGAATGGATGATGCATATTGTGTCAAGGTGGATTTACCAAGGTACAGCCCCCCCCGGACCACAGAAGGAAGGGCCTTGTCAGACATTGTCCTGTAGAATAGGCAAACAGAAAAGTGAATGGTGTCACCAGCTTGAACCTTACCACACACCAAACAAAGTAATCCAACATCACATTAACCAAGGTACAGACCGAGGGCAGTTCAACAGACCCTCATCACAGGTCCATCATAATCCAATGACCATGCATCTGGTGGTATGACACAAACATATGTCAGCATTGTGGCACAGGCACTGTGGCCTGCAATTATGAAGCACCTCTACAGCTACATTCAGGTCATACAAGAAGAGTGCTTATCCTATGTGAAGGGTAAATGCCTGGCTTGCACTTAATGACAACATGTTTCCTGGCCACATGATCACACACATGATGCAACCGGCCCAACACAGCACAATGAACAAGACCAATGTGCACTTCTGATCTTCCACCCAAACACTGTTCAAGCTGCCTTGGCACAGGTCTCATACACCCCAAGTCTGTGACCTACATTAACTGGAACAATCCATGTCTACTTCCCACATTGGAACAGCATCAGATACCTGCCAATGTTACAACTCTGAAATGCCCACATGAGGATGTCATGGTGAAGGTACTGGACAAAGACAAAACAAGGAGTATAGGCTTGAAACATTTCTTATTGCACAATTCATATGGCTAGCATCTTGAAATGAAATTACATTGTAATGAGACTAACACAAACAATGTAGCTACATCAAGGCAGGGCTATGTCAAAGGCTAACCCTTCAAGCGCCCTTTGGCTGAATATTGCAGAGCATTAGCTCCCCTGTTTTTGCCAAAACACTCTACTCCACACATTCTGATAACTACAGTTCTTCGTACAGTCACAGTCATTACGTCACATGACATACTTACACTCAAGAAAAGTAGCTATTGATGAGATCTTTCCACAAGTTAGCTCCTTCCTCTTCACCACTGTCATCCTCACTTGGCATTTCAGGAGGCTCACCTGGTGGCACTGCAGGCTCTCTCTCCCCGGGATGTATTGGATATTCCTCCACAGGGCAATTTTGTGGAGCAGGCAACATGCCAGAGTAATTAGACACATTTCGGGGTGAATAGAGCAAGACTCCGCCAGTGTAGTCCAGACACCTAAATCTGGCCTTCTGGAGCCTAAAAGCCCGCTTCACTACCCGCCTTGTTCTTCAGTGGGCCTCATTGAAGTGGACTTCCCCTGACGTAGTTTGATTCCTTAGTTGCGTCAACAACCCAGGACGGTTTGGATGTGTAAAGTCTCCTGTTAAGGAATGGGACATAAGTGTAACAATGAGTCCCTCTTATCAGAATTGTGGCACCAGACTTTGCACACACACACAAACAGGACAGATGTGACTTACTAACCAACCAGACCTTCTCTGGGTACAGTCAGACATCAGATGGGGGATAGTGCCGTTCTGCATAATGAATAAATCATGAACTGAACCCGGATAATGGACAGAGACCTGTGAAATGTGTAGGTCCACCAAACATACAACTTGGACAATGATGGAATGGAAGTTCTTTTGGTTGTGGTATACTTGTTTTTTGGCCTGCGGTGGGACCAAGCCAACATGTGTGTCATCAATAGCCCCCACCACATGTGGGAGGCGTGTAAGACCATAAAAATCAGCCATCACATGAGCTAAATCCTCACCTCGGGGAAACTGGATGCAGCTGTCCAGGTATTTCACCAAACTGAACATAGGTTGGGACATGCCAGCTGACAGGGCGACTATATGTTGAAAGGACCCTGTTGCTAGGAAGTGCAATACTGACATGACTTGCACAAAGGGTGGTATGCTGGTTGGATAACTAATAGCTGGTATCAGATCTGGTTCCAACTGACAACAAAAGTCTACTTTTGTTTGCCTAGTCAAACGATACAGGATTGTGAAGTGTCATTCTTCCATGGTCTGAAGGTCTGACAGTGCACGGTAGACAGTTAGATGATGTATCCTCTCTCTCCCGGGGTACTCATATATGACAAAAAATGAGGTCTGACAATAGTCATTGTGTCCCTGGCTACATACATGATGCATGTCAATGATAACATGTGACAAGACATTTTAGAAGTGATAGACATGGCAAACAGTATGCATCACAGCTGCTCATAACACAAGAGTCACATGTGACCCCCATGGTTTGCCACACATGTGTCCACATCATGACTCTTGATCAAACTCAGATATGTGCATCACAAATGCCCTAAGAAATGTGACTGCAAATCCCGACCGCAAAAATGCAGTTTGATGACGGTGAACTATGCCATCTGTGCCCTGCAACATACTACAATTGTGTTTGAGTTGTAGGAGCTACATGACGAGACACAATAAGCATGTTTGTGAGCTCAAAACAACATTTCTGGAGGTGTTATTCAGTTTTTGAAGCCCATGGCCTCTAAAATGGCAGCTGCCTGATCTACTCCACTGGACATTAGAAACTGCCTGCGACCACCGGTGGAATTCATCATGGCGGTAGGTAGTTGCAACCGGGGTGGACACAGCCATAGGCTAACATTGTTGCCAATGGCTGTGTCCGCCGGCAGTGACAGCTGCATACGTGGCAAACGTGACCACCCCGTTCTGCAGAGTTACTCACTTGACTCCTGGACACTGCTGCCAGCTAGACCTTCACTACGGAGCTGCTGTGTACCGCCTCTTGGATTAATCATGCCATGTCCAGCAGGTGAAAGGGCCTCTGCCTTCTCTCCAGAGAAGCTGGAAAGGCTAGTTAATGAGGTCCTACCCCTGTATGAACAGCTCTATAGTGCACCACAGGAGCAAGTAAGTACCTTATGTGCACAGGTTTCTCTGTACTTCACTATCCTTTCCCTCCTCACAGGCTAGAATGTGCCCATGTGTGCCACATTGACTACTCATGTGCCTGTAGGTGCAGACTGTGTGGCATCAATGAGAGGGTCAATGGGCAGGTATTGGTGGCCAGTGCCATATGTTAAGTTCATTCACATTGAGGTGTGTATGTTTTTTGCGTTTCTAGATCCACCTTGTGTTGGATGCACATAACGAGGTGAGGTGACATTGCACACATCCACTAACATCTCTTTCCTCATGATTATTGTATATGTGAGACAACAGGTACTTTCATGACAGCATGAGCTTAGGATGCATGTTATATGTGTCAGTTATGAGTAATGTGAGCTATGTGTATGTTACCACATAGATGTCCTCAAACATCTGCCCTTGCTAAATTGTTGGAAGGCATGCCATCACTCTCCCTGCCCTTCGGCTTGCCACACTCACACTACATGTAAATTAGCTGTTGGCTACATGATGTACTGTCATGTATGGAAGTGATGGGAATGTAGTGTCATGTAGGTTCTGTGTGCTCAGCCCACAGAGACCAGGGCACGCCACATGTATCTCCTAGTATAGGCCCTAGTTTAGGCTGGGGTGGAGTCACTGTGGCTATGTAACTGTGGCACAGTGCCTACTCCATGTACCCCAGCAGACCCTGTTATGTGGTTAATATGAGGCTGTAGTGTAATATCCTGCCCAGCATGCCTCATTCCTTTGATTAGATTAGGAATGGGTACAGAGGTGAATTACTGATCTATTACATATGTGCACTTAGCATCATTGTCAATGTGTGTCTCTGACTCATGACAGGTCCCTTACTCCCACAGCCCACTTGTCACCTTCACACAGGTCAATTTTGTCTGGTGCAGGCATATTGCATAACTGACATTTCCACAGTATAGACAGTGTGTTGATTCCTGGGAGGCCATGGTATGTGACTCAATAGGTTGGTCACATAGCAGAAACTGTACAATGCATGCCTTTGTTTGTTTGATGCCATCTCTGTAGGATAGACACATATGTCTAAAAGTGTTTGCTGTGGTACAGGTACATAACACAGAAGCCCATCCACTGAAGTGTCATGAGTCTGCATTTGTTCTTGCACATGTCCACAAATGGGCAGGGTAGACACTTTCTGAACCCACCATGCCAGCCCCTTCATTACTAACCATGTGTGAGGCTTGAGTTTGTACTCTAGCAGTAGTCAGTAGGGACTGTATGCAGGTAGTCTTTCTCACAGAGTGTAAATGTGTTGGTCAATTCATGCTTAAGGAATTTACCCTTCAGAAGCCACATAGGTGTGATGTGTCTCATAGTGGCTCACATCTGAGCCAGCTTGCTAGAGCATGTCCCACATTATGTCAGTAAGCTTGCTTAGTCATTGTAGGGCCTGAGCTTGGTGGTGGGTTGTTCGTCTGGGAAATGTATATCTGTAGTAATGTCCTTGTACTTATTGGCTTGTATGTACCACACTTGGGGAGTATTGACAAATAGGAAAGCTCTAGCTTGATGTCACTGACGTGTGTTACTCAACCATTTGTGATGAAATTTGTGATTCTAATCTCTTAATTTGCCTTTTGCATCCATGCAGGTCAACACCCATGAAAAGAAGGAAATATGGAGAGCAATCTCCAAGAAGGAGCAGACCCTGGGGATCCAACGCCCGCTGCAGAAAATGCTGGGATGACCTGAGACGCTGGGCACGGAAGATCGTGGAGGCCTAGCTGGGGCTGTCCTCCCAATATGGCCGGGGTGCCCATCGGACAATGACCCTCCCCCAATGGGCCACATCCTGGCAGTGGCCTATCTGGAGCTTGATGGGTGTTTGAGGGCAGCACAGCAGCCACAAGGATGTTGGTACATGGCATATTCCTGCCTGTCCCATTGCCAAGTGATTGAGTTAGGTTCTGACAGCTTCCCCCGACAATTAGGGATTAGCCATGTGTCACACAGTAGATGAGAGATTGCTTGTGTTGACATAGCATGTGGTGCATACTGATAAGCCTTGCATATTGGCCCAGGGAGCTAGGACACAATTGGGTGGAATCCACAAACTACTTGCTCTGCAGGGATGACATATGACTGTGTACATTGATCAGTCATGCACTATTTGTTGTTGTAGTGTGTGTAATTTCTATGCAAAAGACCATTATTCCTGAATGTTCCAGGACAAAGGTAAGTAGGTGATGGGTAACTGTCCTCTGCCATGTGTCTGGGCAAATGTGTATGTAGGCATCTCCCACCCAGACGCTATTTGTCTTCAGAGTATGATGGGTCTGGTGCCTGATTGCAGTCTGTAATGTGAAGATGTCCAGCATCCATGTGACAGGGATTACATTGGTCTTTGGATGCAACTCTGGATAACTACTTTCCCTTGGTAAGTGGGGAATGTCCATTGGCATGGTTTATGTTCCATTACTGTTGCCTACATGTCAGCATGTGTCCCTTTCTCTGCATAAAACATTTGTGAGCAGCAGTTTCAGGCATGGTCTACCTATTTTTATGGGATGATGTATGTATTCCCTCACATATGTGCATGCCAACCTGTGTGTGGAATAGGACATTTAGAATGGGGGTACATTTCATGTTGTTCCACATACAGAAGTGTGTCACCACTGACACATGCCCTCAGTCGTGACAGCATGTTATTTGGAATGCACAGTTGCAGTAGCAATGAGGGACAAGACAGGAAGGCCTAGACTTACAGCCATAATGTAAATATCTATGACCTTGATGTGGCATCATGTGAAAAGTGTTCTGCGCATGTGTAATGTGTAAGGTATGTGCCCTGACTATGGGCATGCATCATGGAGTGACATGCAGTTAAGCAGAAATCACATGTATTTGGGTACAAACATTTGCATGACCAAAATGTGGAGAGTGATATAGCTTCCATTTAGGAAACATGTTGAGGGCCTTCAACAAGTACTTGCAAATCTCAGGGCCTCTCCAACATTCAAGGGACTAATGGCTTCTGCTTATGCACTCAGAGTATGTCATAGTAAGGGGTGCCAGACATTAGTGGTGATTACCATGGGGCTTGGTGATCCATTGTGTTGTGTATTATGGGGACATCTCCCTGACATATTGCACTTGATGTCTACAGTGTCAGTTTCCATGCCAAATGTGTGGCCTATCTGAGCAACATTAATACTACTTCCATGAATTTATTGGGACAAACGTCACTTGGCTAAGTGTACATTGTTGGTATGTTTCCATAGTGACTTGGGTATTTCCATGTCACCTTCTCCAGGATAATGTACTGTTCTCACCAACATGGCATGATTTTGTATCATCAGTTCTCATTGCTGGGTCATCATGAATGTGACAAAGAGATGAATGCATCAACTTGTATGGGATCTGTGGAAATGGATTTGGCATGTGCCTACTATTGTATGCCAACAGGTGACTGAGGTCTCCTCCATGGGTCAAAGCTTTGAGGGTGATGGTGTCTCCTGATAGTTGATTGGTTATTGTGATTGCACAACTTCAGCCGTGCAATTGTAGTTGTGTGAGATTTTGATTTTCCTGTGGGCAATTGTTGACATTTCATATTGCTTGCATGCATATGGTATGGCACATGTACGAGCCACTTAGGTGGAGTTTGTAGATGGGGCCTACTTGACCCCATGGTAATGTTTGCTAATCAGGGTTGTTGTTCAAGTGTGATCATTGACATGTGATTACCCTATCGGTCTTTGAAGCATCAGCACCGGCAAGCGAAGAAGACGGGGCAGAGCAGAATTGGGAAGCATCTGGCCACTGGACCTTGGGTCAGCACTCCACTGACACAGAGGGGCCCAGATGCCGGTAGGGCGAGGGCAGTGCCACAGGGTAGACCGCAACATGATCATTATCATCATATTCTTCCTCCAGTGGACACTTCCTAGGGCCAGCAGACCCATGGGGGCATCCCCCTGTACCATCCTTGTCCGCCACCCCCTGTTCTATCACCGACCTCCCTGTTGCTCCCCATTAAGTTGGCTGTGCCCGCTCACCCAAGCTTTTGGGCATCTCCTTCGCCACAGACACCTCTACCCCAACCCCTGTTACCCCACGGAGTACGTGGGTCAGTCAACCACTGTGAATGCCATTCAGGGATTGGCCACACTACTGCAACAGACCAATGCATTCCTGGAAGGCATTCATGGAGCAATGGCTGTCCTACAGAGATCTTTTCAGGTATGGCCTCCACACTGACGGTAGCCAGTCACCCCCCACCTTCTGTTCCCCCTTCTCCTGCATACCCAAAGCACATAGACAGATCCCCCTTCTCTTGCATACTCAAAGACATAGACAGATCTGCACGCATTTGCATCAACACACAAGAGGAGCTCACACAAGCACCACAAAACATACCGGCATGCAGCCACCCACAGACACCCCACCACCCCCAGCATCACACACACAATATCCAGCATTCCCACAGGCACCGCACCAACAGTCAGTGACACACCCATTGTACCCGGAGACACCACCCCAGTAGACCCTTAGATATCTTCCATAAGAACCACACCCCCAGACACCACAACTACAGACACATAGACATGCACCACATCCACCCAACTCGCAATCACCACCCCAACAGCCACATACACATCCACCACTTCATCCCCCAGCACCGCCACATCCCAGTCGCCCAAAACACACAAACGCAGTCACTCACCCACCCAATAGACACACACCACACACAAGCATACCTGCCAGAAACAAGCACCCACGACATCCACACCAACACAGCAGATAACCACTCCCTTGACCTCCAAATCCTGACTCCCTTCTGTTGCCCATCCTCGTGTCCCTAAGAATTTCTTTTGGTTCGACTTGGGCCTTTCCTCTGTTCCCTCCACCCCAGTCCCAAATCCAAGAGGTCCCCACCCATCTCCCGTCCCCTCACTTCTACCTCACAGGCCTCTCCTGCCCCCCTGCAAATGCCCATACCTCACCCTCCAGGAAGACACCCACCCCTTACAAAAAGACCACTCCTCCTGAGAGAAGGGTATATGTTGAGTATAGGGATATGTGTGTGTGTGTGTGTGTGTGTGTGTGTGTGTGTGAATGCAATGGTGGTGTCATGGCATTGTGTTCCATTTGTTCAGGTAAGTATTTCATCTTGTGTTGGCCAATGTGAGCCTGTATGGTGTTAGACTTGTCCACTGATACGGCTTATGGATTCATCTAATGTGTGTCAGTGTGCGTTTGTGCAGGCATGGAGTATGTTCAGTTGTAGTAGCTTTGTTTTCATTTGACTGTGCATGTGCCCATTTAGCTGTGCGTACCTTGCAACTAGTTCCTGTAGAAGTATGTCCATTGCAGTTGTATGTGCTTTGTTCACTTGCACTTCCACATTTTGCAGATGAGCATGTCATTTGGTTCTAGTACTGCTTGTCCCTGTGACACGTTGGGCCATTTCCTGTGCACATGTTGTTTGAGGGATGTGTGCCAAGTGATGTGTGTCCCAGTGCAGCCTCCTTTTCTGAGTGCTCCTGATGCTCCCATCCCTATTGTGCAGGTATTGTTAGCATAGTGCTCTTTGTCTATTTGTCTCCCTGTCTATTGTGCATGCCATCATCCTTCCAATGTGCTGTGATGTATGTGTCCATTGCTGGGCTGTTTACTGGGAGTGGTGTTTATGTTCCATGCCACATCGATACATATGTGTGTTGTATGTGATGCCAGTCCATTGCCTGCGTGGAATGTGAGTGTGTGAGTTGTGTTTGTAGACGTGGTGTTTGTGTGTTGGTGATGTGTGAGACAATGTTGTGTAGCCTTCACTGTCCCTGTACCTGAGATGTGTGGACATGTGTTTTTGTGTAGTGTTGCTGTGCAGTGTGAGTGAGCTCCCAAAAGGGGGAGTATTGTGACTGTGAATGTGTCCATCTTTATATATGCTTTGGACTGGGTACACTATGAGATGTGTACTTGGTGCCCGTACATGATCCCCATATGATGTGGACGCCGGCGCTACAGTCTTGTGTCATAGGAAATTACACAAGTAGGTGTGTGTCCTTATGGTCAGTTGCGCCCATGGTGGCATTGATTTTGTGCTCCATTGATGATCAGCAGCAGTTGCAGGACAGGTGTGATGGGTTCCATGGCGGCATTGGACATGTAAATCTGCCTTAAGGTAAGTGTCTCCCTTTATACTGTTCGTTTCCACCTTCTGAGACGTGGTGGTTAGACCGCCAAGGTCACATTGGCAGTGTCCAACCTCATAATGTGTCCAACAGAAACACTGAATCTGCTGGCCTGTTTGTGTCCTCGTGGCAGTCTGTGCTGCCTGGGGTGCCGGCGGGACTGCAGCGGTCTTTGCTCCATAGGCAAATTGTCTGCATTTGCTCCATGACTCATAATACGGTGGTCTGGCCACCATCCCGATAGTGATCGGACCGCCACAGCTGCCATGGCGGTCGACGGATCACCAAACTTGTAACGAGGCCCTTTGTTTTTTAACTGGGTAGTACTCTCAGACACATCAGTGCTCAGAGGAGGGATGTTGCTGAGTCTGCAATGTAGGGGCAGGCATCAGATGGCAAATCGATGGTGACACCCAACTTCCTATTCAATGGCGGAACCACAGATGCAGTTTCTGCCTAAGTCCCATTGGGCACATTCCCTGGCTGGCTACTAGAACAACTTCTACATTCCTCCCCCATCTGATTCATAGAAAGAGGAGACATGTCATTGTGCTCAGAAGTGTGCATCACAGTAGTGGCAGCCTTGCCATCCTCGCCCACTTCCCCTGTACTGGACATCACCAGGTAGGTGAAGCTGTTAGAAGAGATAAGACACTCTGTACACACCTATGTTCTCCCCCCTAACTATTTAGTTAGGCCACCTCTTTTTTGGATGCTCCTATTTGCACAATTAGCTGGATGAAGCATGGCTCAGTCACTGATTTCAAATTAACAAATAATACATCCCAGTCTATGCCCTGAATAAATAGGGCAGTAGCACTAGAAACGGAATTCACAAGTAACTGATTTGGCACTCAGTCAGTCACTGGAGACTGAAAGGATGCAAATGCACTGGGATTCCTCATGTCTCACTTTCCTCTTTCCTTTGACTGGTGGCTTATTACTAGACCTATCTTCACTGTTCAAAGTGCTGTCTCCCTGGGTGTTCAAAGTATATGTTGATGATGGAGCATACATGACCAGTCAGGAAAGTGTGAGCCCAGAAAATGTAACATGGAAATGTACTACATACTGTTTAAATGCTCGTTATGGGAAGGCTACAACCAAAAATGATATTGTAGTTAACATGGGAGGACACAACCACCTCCAAAATATAACAGAAAAAGAAATAATGCATATAATTCAAGATTTGAAAGAGGCAAGTGCGAGCTCCCAAGAGCCCACAACTAAAATGTTAATAGTACCTAAGCCCATCACAGGTCAGCTACCAGAAATTCCTACATTAAAACACCAAATATCATGTAATCTCCTAAGGCTAAACCAATGTAAAACATGGGTGGCGGATGGAACTTTCAAAATATGCCCTCCACCATTCACACAGATATACACCATACATGGTGGATATCAATACACTAACATATCCCTGTTTTAAGAACTGCTGTTTAACAAACAAGTTGCAAATTACTATAAACTCTTAAATCACACCAAAGAAAACATTCATAACTACTCTACATAAAAAAGTATAATAGACTTCTAACCTTCAATGATACAAACACCACCTCAACTATCCCAAAACACAGCTGTGGAAGGCTGCTAGCATTTGAAGACATCTCCAAAAAGCTGCCCAAAGTGTAGAATACTCAACAAGGATCCAATTTGCCTTTGAAATTAAAAAATGTTAGCTGTAGTGGTTGTACCCGGAACAGACGTACCTAACTACTATCACATGCTAACAGAATCCCAATATTAACTACACACACAAAAAAAAACAAACACTATGTACTATTTTGAAAACACTTGGAATGGTAAACTGCACCGCTATTGAAAGAGATGCCAAATCAAATTTCAAATACCATGGTGGAATGTCTATGACAGCACCATGACCTAACAAGCAAAAACTAACAACACAGTGGAAGGGTGGCAGAATGCCCTCCAAGCTACACTTGTAAAAACTCAGATAATAGAATCTCTCCAAAAAGAACAAAGCTACCAACAACTAAGGTTAAACCAATCGGTAAGCCAAATCAGACATAAAACAAATAAACACACCAGTTAAATGTACAAAATGCTGCACTTTAAGCTGAGATTATTTTTTAATAGGAAAGAAAAAAGTATACTACCTAGAAATTATAGTTAAATCTCTCTTATAAACCACCTACCTACTCACGAGTAAATAACAACAAAACTACCAAAACTATAACATAACCATTTCTAAATAAAAATTAAAATATTTATTTTTATGAATTGGTCAAAGTATGCCTATGTATTATGAAAGAAGACTGATAAATAAAAAAAAATCATTTAAAAATGTACTTTAAATTATTAATGGAAACCGCACAAACACAATCACATATAAACACAGCAGCTAACCAATTAAATTACAGACATATAAAATACACATTTTGCATTGCAATTAAACATATTATGGAGACACCTAAATTATGACATTTCTCATCCATAAATAAATAAAGATATCGTAAACGTACTTACATTCGTGCAGCTTAAGTTCTTAATCCACCTCCATCTCCCAATAATCCAATCCACAAAATAGTTAAAATTAAATACAAAATAGTTTAAAAAATGCAAAAATTTTAATATTCAAAGTAAATTCACCCAAATTATCTGCGGTAATTAGGAATCATAAAAAGCCCAAAAAATAACAACAAAAGTAGCTGCAGGAACACAGGAAAAATTTACATTAAAAACAATACAGGTATGAATGGAAACAATTGGATTCCCTTTAAAAGAAAATCAATACAAACTATACCAAACGAGGCACTCTGATTTCTCCACTCAGCAAAAGCATAAAATAATCACCCTTACAAAACATAGATCCCAAATTCTTAGACTTTTCATCCTTGGCGTGGTCTCCTCTAACTTTTTGCCTCTGATTCCAAGGTTGTTGATGCGTGTTGGACTCTGTTTTTGCTGTTTTTGTTACTCTGGGTACTTTACCACTGCTATCCAGTGCTAAAGTGCAAGTGCTCCTCTCTAAAATGTGTATGTAATTGGCTTTCCATGATTGGCATATTTGATTTACTAGTATGTCCCTGGTACAGTGCACTAGAGGTGCCCAGGACCTGTAAATCAAATGCCACTAGTGGGCCTGCAGCACTGGTTGTGCCACCCACATTAGTAGCTCAGTAAACATGGCTCAGACCTGCAATAGCAGTGTCTGTTTGTGCAGTTTCAAACTGCCAATTCGACTTGGTAAGTGTACCCAACGTCGGACTACACGATCGATCGGCCGCTGAGACTCTTGTGGGGCCGGAACCGTGACCAGACACAATGGGCAAAGACAAATCAGCCAAACAAACGACGGCACAAACTCGCATAGACCAGTTTACCACAGGCGCATCGGGCTCCCGGACAGAGGACCCTGCCCCGAGTGGAGGTGGCGAGCCGCGGACAGTGTCCGGTGATCTGGCGGCAATCCTTCAGGCGATCCAGGCTACCCAAGTGGCTGTTGAATCCAAGATAGGAGAGGTTACGGTGGATGTGGCCCTGGTCCGACAGGACCTTCGCAATGCCCCGGCCCGAATTACAGAAGCCGAATCCAGAATCTCTGCGGTGGGCATATGAGGTGACCGCCCTTAAAGCCCAAGTTTCAGCGCTGACCATGCGCACATCGGAGCTGCACAGGAGGGCAGAGGACACCGAAAACAGATCTAGACGCAACAACCTTCGCATGGTGGGTCTCCCTGAGGCCACTGTGGAATCATCCCTGGCCACATACCTTGAGGACTGGTTCAGGTCCTGGATGCCAGCGGACCGCCTCATGCCGTGGTTCACAATCGAGCGAGCCCACAGGTCGCTGAGTACAAGGCCTCCGCCCGACTCCCCGCCCAGACCGATAATAATCTGCCACTTAATTTTTAAAGACAGAGACATGGTGCAGCAGGAAGCACGCTCCAGACGGGACCTTCTCTGCAATGGGGCGAGGGTCCTCCTTTTCCCGGACTACATATACGAAGTGCAACAACAGCACCGTTCATTCACTGAGGTGAAACAAAAACTGAGAACAATGGACATTCAATACTGTCTCCTGTTTCCAGCGAGACTCCGAGTGATCTACAGCAATAAGACCTACTTTTTTGAACAGCCGGCCGTGGCGTGGACCTGGCTGACGGAAGAGATCCCGCTGGGCATGCTCAAGCTAGGATTACGACCACTGCCCAAGACAATGCCAACTCACCAAAGGGGGCACCAGTCTGACTGACGCCAGCGTACGCACTCTCGGCAATGAAGGGGGAGACGTGGATCCCGTTCAGAATCCCCTTTGGAGACCTGCCGGCCGGAGCCGGGAGACCCACAACCACTGGAGAACTCTGAAAACACTCCGAAAAACCAGGGCCCACAAGATGCGACCCAGTCCCAGCTGGAGACATTGGAAGACACAGACTTGTCCTGCAGCCCGGTTCTGTGATCCCACAGACGGGAAACTGTTCTGGGAAAGAAGCGAACCATCTAGAAGAAAAGCGCTATGCCTAATTTGATTACCTACCAGTTACTATATATCTTTTCATTATCCAAAAATATGGAGGGGTCTCCCACCACTACCACAGCTCTACCAGTTGAAGATCCACCTCACCAGTTCTAGAAGTGAAGTGCTATGTATATGGGCAACAGATGCTTCTGGGGGGAAGTATGGGGAGGGGAGGGAGTTGGGGGACAAGGGAGTTCAGGCCTAGTTTCAGAGGCCAATGTTAGGGTCTTTATGCCAATGCAATGTTTATGCTTGTTAGTTAGTATACAGAGCAGAGGACTCAGGGACACGGTCGACACAGTGGGGACATGTGATCTGCAGCAGGGAGGTCAAGAGGCAGGCTCCCCAAAATCTCATGGCTCAATAGTGAAGAGCTGGGACATCCACTGTGGAACTCTATTCAAAACCACCCATCCCCCATGAATCAAACACAAATTATCTCATGGAATGTTAATGGTCTCCTTGACAAGATCAAACGTACCACAGTGTTCACCTTTATACATAGATACTGACCAGAAGTACTCCTGTAGCAGGAGACACATCTCCTAGGTGATAATTGCCCCTTCTTGGCCCGCCGGGGGTTTGATAAGGTATATCACGCAGGGTTTACACGTGGATCACGGGGGTAGCCATATTATTACACTGTACATTCCCCACAACACATATCCAGATATGGAGAGACAGACAGGGACGTTATGTAGCCATTACCAGCAAGGTCGAAGGGGTCACAATCAATATAATCAGTGTCCATGCCCCCCCCTCCTTGGTCAGCGGAACTCTCCAGGCACTCACTAAACTACTTTCAGACCTACCCCCCTGGGCGTACTATGCCGGGAGGCAATTTCAACGCAACCCCAGACCCAACCTTAGATATAGCCGGTCCACTCTCCGCGTATAGGCACACATTAGCAACGGAGATCAATGGGTGACTTTCTGCAAGAGGGCTCTATGATGCCTGGCGGATATGGCACCCGAGACGGCAACAATTGACCCACACCTCGGCAGCCCATGGCTCCCAATCCAGAACAGATCTGGTGCTTCTCCCAAGCACAGACTGCACAGCCCTCTCGCACACCGAAATATTAACTAGAGGAGTCTCTGACCACGCCCCGCTCCGGCTCACCTTGGGCCCCTCTTAATCCCGGTTCCGCCCTATGTGGCAGCTAAACGCATGGTACCTCCAAGATAAACATTATATGGAACAACTGCAAGAGGTGCAAAGAGAATACTTTCATTTAAACGAAAGATCAGTGACTTCAATGGGCGTTCTCCGGGCGGCGGGTAAAGCGGTGTTACGAGGTACGGCTAAAAATCTGATACAAAACCAGGAACGCACCAAAACTCAGCAAATTGCACAGCTAGAGCTCCGGGCGATGTGTCTAGAAAACGAGAGTGCAATAAACCAAAGTGAGGGGCTGACGCAACAACTCCTCCTAATCCGGGAAGAAATCTGAGATCAATGCTTGGAGGCCGCGAAACACATATGGAGGGCCAGCACGGGGAAAATCTATGGGTGGGGGGACAAAACCGGGAAAATGCTATACTGGCTGGTTTACCGCCATCATGTCTCCAGGATTGTCCCCGAAATCTATGATGGAGAAGCGAACCTCGTTACAGGACACTCCGAAATTGCGAATGCCTTTGCCAACTACTACCGTACTCTGTACCACACCTCTACACGAATAGACCTACGTCAGGCCCGCCGACTACTAGATGAGGTTCCCCTCTTGCAGTTACTCACGGCAGAAATACAGATCTTAGAAGAACCCATTAAGGCAGAGGAAATTGGGGTGGCGATCTCAGCACTGGGTACGAGCAAGACGCCGGGTCCCGATGGGTTCCCCTCGGAATACTACAAAGCATATAGGGACCTGACCCCACACCTGATGTGCCTTTTTGCAGAGGTAGAAAAAGACAGATCCTTCCCCCAAGAACTAAATAATGCCACGATTGTAGTGCTCCCCAAAACTCAACCCCCCTCGCTACACTGTGCGGACTATAGGTCAATATCACTGATTAACACCGAAATCAAAATCTTCGCCTTCATCCTCACCACTCGTCTCAAAAGGATCTTACTGCAACTAATCCACCCAGATTAATGTGGGTTTATGGCAACCCGCAGTACACAACACTGTATCCGTCGATTACATGTGGCTCTGGCAGAGAGACGCCGATTGCCCCGAAATCTCGCCCTTTTGCTTGTCGACTTCGAAAAGGCCTTTGATTCAGTTGATTGGGAATTCCTTCTCCTGGTGCTCCGATGAGCGGGTCTGGGACCGCGATTCTACCGCCTGATCCAGGCGTTATACACTAACCCTTCGGCCTGTGTGCAGGTCAGCAGGACCTTGTCCTCTATGTTTGATGTTCGCAGAGGCACACGGCAGGGATGTCCCCTATCCCCTCTTTTATTCACCCTGGCCATTGAGCCCTTGGCTCAGATGATCAGGACAGACCCAACATATCGAGGATGGAAATGGGGCCCCTCCCGAGAAGACAGGATAGCGTTATATGCGGATCATGTCCCATTATACATGGAGGAACCTAGTATAACTGGTCCAAGAAGTATCTGCCTTTTACAGCAAGATGAACAAATATCGGGACTCAAGATAAACTCCACCAAATCAATTCTGATCCCACAGGCGAGCTCACGTGACTGCTTTGACTGGCAAGATACAATACTCCTACGCAGGCTTAGTTTTAAGTATCTAGGCATCTGGGTGTCCCTTCTGCCTGTAATGACATGGGCCAAAAACCTATCCCCTTTGCTAACACAAGTCAAAACAGATCTGCAGAGATGGCAAACCCTACCACTAAATGTGATGGGCCGAGTGGCCTTATATAAAATGATGATCTTTCCAAGGCTCCTATACCTATTTCAGAACTTCCCCCTCCCTATTCCTCACTCCTGGTTCAGAAGTCTCGAAAGCATCACAGGACGATTTCTCTGGCGGGGCGCCAAGCACCGAGTAGCGATACAACACTGCCAAAAGGGGGTATACGACGGGGGCCTGGGGGCCTCGGACGCCTTCTTATATTACTTGGCCATCCAATTAATCATGATCCATGATTGGTTCTCTGGGGGTTGGGAGGACCCGGCCTACCAGACAGAACTGGAAATCCTGGGTTTCCCACATATCCTCGACATGCTATACGGATCACCACTTCCCTGTGATATGGAAGAAATAACTAAGGTGGTCTTTTTGGCATGGCGCGCCGCATTGCGGTACACCCACTGGAATGCTGTTGTCCCCCTTCAGACTCCGTTATGGAGAGGGAATAGGTTAAGCACCCCGGCTGCACTGGAAGGATTTGCAGAATGGGACCTAATAGGCATTTCCCTGGTGGGAGACGTATGGAAAGGGGGAACTATGAAATCATTTCAAGACCTGCAGGTAGATTTTCAGCTAAATCAGACACAATTCTTCAGATACCTCCAACTAAGACACGCCCTGAGGGTCCAATTGCCTACCACGGGCCCCATACCAGAATTTAATCCACTCAAAGCCAAATTGCTCATGGGAAACCTAGAGGGGAAAGGCATTTCTCAAATCTATAAACCGCTAATTAACAACGCCCCTGATAACTTAATTCTAATTAGGACCAAGTGGGAGTCCTGGGTTGGAGCCCTGGAGGAGACAGAATGGAGGGAGGCCCTGAGGGCACCCAGGATACTGGCGGTGTCGGCTAGACTCCGCGTGGTACAATTCTACTATTTGTACGGAGCGTATCTGACACGTCCAGACTGCACAGGATGGGAACCCGCCCCTCTGCCAAATGCCCAAGATGCCCGAGCGATCCAGCAAATTTCTTCCATATGGTATGGACCTGCCAAATAATACAGAAATATTGGGATGGAGTGATCCGGGAACTGGGAATGGCCCTGGGACAAGAAGTACAAAAATCTGCTAAATTAATCCTAATGGGAGTAATGGAAGAGATGGGAGGATCACGCGCAAAGCGCGCCCTAACGGCCACGGTGTTATTGGTCGCCAAGAGGGATATTGCCGCTACCTGGAGCTCCCCCGAGGGCCCATCACTCCGGAAGTGGAAAAGGGGGGAGGACTGCTGTGCAAACCAGGAGAAATTGGTATATGAATCTAGGGGGTGCCCGCAGAAATTTTAGAAGATATGGGGACGATGGTTAGAATTATTGACATAGACCAGAAGGAACACATAACTAGTAATGTTGTAATGAGACCTGAATTGTTGCCAGAACTGTTGCCGGCTTCGCGGCCCGTAGTGTCGTCGATTGTCAATATTGAAGATGAGAAGATGACGGAACTTCATAAGATACATGTGTCCTTTGCTTTGTACTTTTCTCCCTTTCCCCTTTTCCTTTTGAAAATAATAAAAACTGTTTATCAAAAAAAAACAATGCATTAAATATTTTGCTATATATAAGACTATTAAGTATAGTAAACATAAAATATCCATAAAATAATATATTTATGCAATTACACAAATATCATTTTTTCAAAAGAAAATTAACAACTAAATTTTACTTAAAGAACTAAACAATAACAAATCCATTAACATATAAATATACATCATTTACAATTTAAATGAATGACTTTAAACACTTAAAATATATTATACATCAAGTCAAAAGTATTTTTTTTTAAAAGTCTATAATCGCTCCCCACCCTTTTCTCCTATAAACCCAATGTCCTGCTCCTAAAAATGATTAAAAATATATAAATCTTTAAACAATTAAGTATATATAGAATATTAAATCAAATACAAAAACCTATCAGTAAGAGTTTCAAAATATATGCACACCATAAACCAGTTTAAAAAATATAAATAAAACTGTTTGCATAACTACCACAGCTATTATATAACATTATTGCAAAAAAGTATATTATATACAACAATGTGTCTGATAACGAAATATTTTAAAACAATATTAAAAAGAACACTAAAAACAATATACTTACCTCTGGTATTACATTAAAAAAAATTATTTATTTTTCTCTCCAATATTGTGTCCAAGCACCATCTGATTTGGGGTGGTGAGGCTATATGGCCGCACAAATATTATGCAATACATTTATTTATTAAAATAATTTTATGGATATTTCAGACAAACACAGTGAGGGTGTGCTGAATTGCAAACTCATGGCCATCCTTTCTCCACTTTAAATGCATTTCTTGTATATAATCAGCATCTGGTTATTTTAGAAACTCCCCATGTAGGTCCTGCATGAACATTCCAGGTTTCTTGTGGGGCTACCCCACCACCTACTATAGTCTATCCACACACCCCAGATTTCCCAGCTTTGCTGTGGGCATCCAAAGGCTTCATAAATTAATTTATGCATAGTCTTGCCTCCATCAATGGACAGTGATACCCAAAGTATGGCCAGGGGGTCGCATTTGGCCTACCTGACCTTCGCATGAACCCCTTATTAACAGCAGCACTGGGCTGTTGCCTACTCGACTCAGCACTAACATCAATAAGATGTTAAATAACAGGCAAGCGTGTATTTAAAGGCTAATTGAAGTTAAAGGAAGTACATAGGGTGTCCTGCGCGCCTTAACTTCAGGAAGACCTTAATTGTTTTTTAACATCTTGCAGGAAAAGTATAAAAATATGATGCAGTTTCTTCAAAATACAAGCGAATTTTATTAATATGCAGAACCGTTTCACCTTAGTACATCCAATTATATCAGTGCACTGAGAAGTATTTCTTTATAAAGTGATAGATTTCAAACATTAATTCTTCCCCCCCACCCTGACAACAATGCCAGAAGTGAGCTAAGAGGCAAATCAGTTGTTATGCGCACTCTTTGGGGGTCTTGGGTTCCTATTAAACATGAACAACATTATAGTTTATTAAATCAAACACAGGAGAAAGATTTTTAAAGTACACATCCTGAAGACATGTTTTTCGAGGACTTCTTATATGTGATAATAAAAAAAGGGGGATAGTGAGATAAAACAATTGCCAAGAATGAGACAATTTGGTAGAGTGAGGAAGATGGGATTAATCCCAAGTTTTCTGGATTTACATTGTGCAATTCAGCCACTAGATGTATATGCTTCCCTTAGCGCCTACCCCCAAATCCCTAACCACCACCCTGCTGGAATCAATGCAGTAACATCACAGACCAAATGTTTTGGCTCCTGGGAAAATGTTTGTGAGTACCCATGGTCTACGCCATTCTCCATTATGGTGCAGCTGGGTGCCATGGACACTTTCCATACCTGAGCAATTTCTCTTTTTGCAATCACTGGGCACAACACCACTAATGTATCATACATCTGTTAATGTGTAAGTCATCTAGAATGTTCCACAATGGCACCACAGTCAGAGACAAATGAGGAACACTTAGTAGAATTAATGATATTGTATGAGCACCTATGGTGTGGAGATGGCCACCTCTCGTATAAATAATATAGTGGTTTAGACTTCGGGCCATAAGAAGCCCGGTAGTAACTTTACATGCTCGACCACCATTGATTATTGACTTTTAGCATTTGGCCATGGTTACCCTGGGCATCTTATTGCTCTAGCAGAACGCTCTAAGCATCGAGTTTCTTTGCTAGAAAACTGAAGGTATCGTCTGGTAGCATTTATAAGGGTAATTTTGCACTAGCGGTGGAAGTACAGTCTTTTTAACTATGACTACTCTGCCTATCAAGTACAGTGGCAGGGGAGTCAAGTGCTGGTAATTCTTGCTCAAGCTGCACACCGCAATATTTCCCACTCATACGTGTGCATCAGTCTCTGTCAACCATACACCTAGGTAGTCAAAATCCTTTGGCCAAATCTACCTTCTCCACCTGTTTCTGCACTGGGAGGACACTGTTTTAGCCCAGTTCACCTTCACTCTTGCTTGATACTTGAAAACATTCACAAAATGTTCAATATTGGAGCCCAGGTTGCCGATACATATCATAAGATTGTCGGCATATAGCAGAGAACTTCAAATTGTGGGTCATGCACCCTTAGGGGTCCTTGGATGTATTTCCTGGTGGGTGCAAACATGTCAACAATATTTGTAAAAAAAAGATGGCCTAGAAGTGTGACTTTGATTATTGGGTGCATTTCCAAGCTGTCTTTATTCACATACAGGGTAGAAAAAATATATAAAAAAGATATGAGAGCTGTGATACTAAGTGCAATGGGGGCTAAATCAGTAAGTGTGGTGACATGATCAAAGACGTGTTGGAAAAGATATTCTGTAACTATTTAAAATGAAAAGCAAATGCAAGGTAACTATTTAATGGAAATTCCATTCATTTAAGTTATGAAAACTCAGCTGGTTAATGCAACCACTGCCGACGTCTCTGTATGTGACCGGAGGTTTACAGAACTGAATCCTAGTTCGCATAGTAGGGAATAGTGACCTGGGTTTTTATGGTGCTGCTAGTTCCTTGACAAGACTGTGAATTCATAAATAATTTTCAGTGCTTTCTATATCTATATATCTTTATCTATTTATATCTCAATACATATATATATATATCAATATCTATCTATCTATCTATCTCTATCGCTCTCTCTCTCTCTATATATATTAATTACCTACTGGCAGTTGCCAGTAGGTAGTTATAGTTAGGATCTAGTTTCCATAGGCAAAGCGTTTTTTGACTTGGCTATATCTTTGGTTCCTATGATGAATCTTCATGACATTTTCCCAAAAAAGTGTCTTTTTGGGTCTAGTTGTGCATGGAAAGCTTTGGGGTGATCCGTCAAGCAGGAGCCGAGAAAAAGGCGGGGTAAAAAAAAAGTGTGTCTCACATTTTAATTCCCACAGACATTTTAGACACGACTGCAGCCCAAACCACTGAAATGAATTACACCAAATTGGGCAGGAAGGTAGCTCTTGGTACAGAAAGTGCCCCTTTTCTTGTTTGGTGTAAACCTGTTCTGTAGCTTTCGAGATATTAAAAGAAAAATAAATTGGTATATCTGGATGGATCCTAAGCACGGATCTCATACTGAGATCTGATTGGCTGTTAGCACTTCAACCAGAAAGTGATGGCGCTCATCTTGGGACCAATATACATGATAGCACCCCACTGAAATGCACTGTAGTGAATGGCAGGTTTTGAGGAACTGAAAAAGGAGTACCTATAAAGGGTAATAACATATTTTAGTTACAATATAAGTCATTTGTTGCTCAGGTGATTTTACCCTGCAAAAAAGCCTTCTGCTGGGATTTCATGAATCATGTTTGAGAGAAATCTTTTTTTCTCATGGTTTTCGCTTGGAGGTTATGGAAGGTGCGTCAGAAGCAAAAATGAGAGCATATTTTCTATAAAATCACATTATCGTTCTTATCCATGTGAGAATGAAGTCTGACATTCTCAGTAAAATCTTTACCGTCAACGGGAGCAGCCTGTCAGTGGATTCCCTTGTGTTATATTGGAGCCTCCCAGAGTGCTAACAGTCTTACTTATGACAAAAGTGTTTCACACCTGAAGCAATCTTGATTGAATCAAACTGGTAAAAACGTAAAACATTTAGGCCCATATTTATACTTTTTTAGTGCAGCATTGGCATCATTTACTGATGCAAAAGAGGGGCAAACTTGCAAAATACAATTGTATTTTGTAAGTTTGCGCCGTTTTTTAGTCAAAAAGCGGCACAAGTGTGGCGCTAAAAAAAGTATAAATATGGGCTTTAGGGCCTGATTATGAATTTGGCGTTCAGACCGCCAGATCGCCATAGCGGTGGGCGCAAAACAACCGCCATGTTGGCGGTCATACAGACCGCTGCATTACGAGTTACACAGACAGGCCCGCCAAAAGCAAGCCAAAAAAGGTACACAGCCGTTACTGTTGAGGGCGGGAAATTGGCGGTCCGACCACCAGCACCGACAGTCTGCCAACAAACCACCGAATGGTGGTCTGTTAACGGTGGTCCAAAACACGGCAGTTCACGGGCAGCAAAGTAATACATAACACAGCACTGGATGGTTTTGAAAACAACACAGCTGACACACGTTGCCACACCGACACACCTGCAAAGCACACCATAAAACACATCCTTTCACAAGCAGCAATCCTTTGCATCTACAGTGCCAAACGCTCAAGCCAAAGCACATCCAAAAATCACCAAACCATAGATTAGGCCCCTCCCCCAACAACTTTCCCTATGTACATATCCCACACCCTCAACACATTCCTATTTCCAATCACATCCATTTGCACTTCCCAACCACAATAACTCACCATCACCTGTTAATTTTCCACCACTTACTTTTTTATCCCCACCATGTCACCCCAGAAAAACCCCATTTCGCTGAAGATGAGTTAAGAGTCATGGTGGATTAAATCATAAGAGAAGAGCCACATTTATTTGGAGCCGAAGTCCAGCACACTACTATCGCCAGGAAAATAGAATTGTGGCAAAGGATAGTCGACAGAGTGAATTCTGCAGGCCTTACCCGCGCACAAGGGACGACATCAGGAAGAGGTGGAACAACCTCAGGGAGAAGGTCCTTTACATGGCATCCCGGCACCAGCTGCATTGCCAGAAGACTGGTTGTGGTCCCACCTCTCCCTTACAACTCACATACTGGGAGGAGGCCATGGCCATCCTGCATTCTGAGGGCTTGATAGGAATACCTGGGGAAGTGGAGTCTGGTAAGTCACAACACAAAAATATCTCACCAAAATGTATTGCCATGCCTGCTTACTGCTCACTTTTTTCCACCTTCACTGTCATCCCACTCACCAGTCCAGTGTCCGCCTTTCCACAGACCCCGGTCTGACATTCCACATGTGAAGTAGACATACCTAGGGGAACAACATCTCTGTATATTGTGTGTAGTACAGGAATTGACAGCACAACAATTTCCAGCAAGCACGGTTCTACAATTCCAAAAACCAGGAAAGCGTGTCCTACTCAAAATTGGCTTGTTTGTCAGCTCCCCATTGTATTGTACCGACCTGAGAGGATGATATCTGTATAATGTGTGTGCGTAGTACAGGCACTGACTGAACAGGTCTAGCTGCCACTGGGAACACCGAGACCACTCAAGAGACTACCACTACCCCATAGATGAAGCCCTCAGTGAGGACAACACTGCTGGACGTCTGGACATTGAAGACGGTTCTGGCCCATCAGGGCAACCTGGTCAAATGACACCAGTGCGCCTCACCATGACCACATCAAGTCCTCCCAGCCCGGTTGGATCTACATCACTGGCAGCCATTCGCCCCCAACCTGTGTCCCAAGGACTGTGACAACCATTTTGACCCCCCCCCCCAGTCCAGGATCCTGAGTCACAGCAACACACCTCCGACAATGATGGTCCTGGAACTAGTGGTAGGGGGCAAGCTGTGCCAAGGGTGCAGGCATGTGTCAGTAGGGTGTATGGGAGGGATGTTGTGGGTCAGTGGGATGGGGCTACTGGGGATGGTCCTAGCCAGAACACCATCAGCCAAGTCTAGGGAGCCTATCAAGAATCCCAAAGTGTGATGGGCCAGGTACTTGCCGAACTCAGGGAGATCAAACAGCTGCAGAGGGAATTCCATAGTGAGTCGCTGGAAAAGTGGGATGCTACCAATACCATCCTGCCCCCCATCAGGTGTGTTCAGGGAGATAAGCAGTACCTTGATCAGGGACCGTGAGCAACACCACACCCCTTCCTTTGGCCAAGCAACACCATTCCCTTCAACCTCTGTGGCAGCCACTGGAAGGGAGGCCATGTCAGAGGAAGGACCTGCCTCAGACACCCCTGCCTCTGTAGCAGAAAAAAAAACCTCCCACAAGCAGGGATTTCCACCCAAGCATTCAGGAGCATCGGATGGCAAGACACCAACCACTGCCAGCAAGTGACCTTTTCCTGAAGAAACTCCTTTGTGTGCCACATAGCATTCTGTTGAATGTTCTTTGACCACCTTCCATTTTCTATGGTAGTAGGACACTGGACTTTGGACATCAAATATTGTGGCATCTACTAATATGATTACATCAACCATTACTGATTCCTTCACTTTACTTTTCTGTTGCATCTCTCAATAATTTCCTGCACCTATGTCAATAAACTCACCTATCCATAAAACATTGCCTGCTACCTTCTTTTCCACATTTTGACATGTTGAAATTTAATCCCATGTGATGTGCATGAGGAACACACAGGATGGTATGGGAAGGAGGGGTATGTCCCAGGTACTGTCATGCTGAGGAATGCTGGCAACACAATGATACAAGTGTCTGGTCACACCAAACACTTTACTGCACTGTACTGCATATAGGCCCATATTTAAACCTTTTTAGTGCCACATTTGTGTCATTTTTTGACACAAAAGTGGTGCACACTTACAAAATACCATTATATTTCGTAAGTTTGTGCCGCTTTTGCGTACAAAAATGATGCAAATGTGGCGCTAAAAAAGTTTAAATGTGGGCCATAGAATGTTAAAATGTCTGGAATGTCATAACCAAGAATAGCTAAACCATATTGAGTCAGGCTAGATATCTGAAGCCACCATCCCCCAGACCACAGAAGAAATGGCTTTGTCAGACCTCATCTCGTAGAATAGACTAAAAGATTGGTGGATGTTGTCACTAGCTTGAGCCTTATCACATACCAAAACCAGGTCTGCCAACATATCATGCGCCGTGGCACAGACAGAGGGCAATACAAAATTTGCTGATCATAGGTCCATCCTATTACAATGACCAAGCATCTGCTGGTATGATACAAACCTATGTCAGCGTTGTGGGAATAATGAAACACATCTACAGCTACAAAAAGGTCATACAGGATCATTGTCAACACAATGTGAAGGGAGAATGCATGGATTGCCCTTGATGAGAACATATTTCAAGGCCATATGATCACACACATAAGACAATTGGACCAACACACCACTTCAAGCCAGTGTATTGTGCACTTCAGAATTCCAGCCACCCACTGTCCAAGCTGCATAGGCACAGGGCTCATACACCCTAAATCGGTGGTCAACATTACCTGCATCAATCCATGTCCACTTCATATGTCAGAACAGCATCAGATACCTGCCAATGTCACAACTCTGAAATGCCCATATGAGGGTGTCAGAGTGAAGGTACCTAGATAAAACCAATACAAGGAGTTTAGGCTGGAAATGTAATACCTTTGACAAAAAACTCTTATCCTACATCAGCAGATCCACTTACATTGTAATGAGACTGACACAAACAAAGCAGATACTCAAGGTAGTGAAATGTTCAAGTCTGACTTAGCAATCAAACCTTGGTTGTATACTGCAAAGCATAAGATCCCCTGTATTTTGGGAAAAAAAAGCCTAGTCAACACATCCTGACAACTACAGATCCTCATACAGCCACAGTAATCACATAACATTACATACTTACACTAAAGTAAAGTAGTGATTGATGACATCTGCCCGCAAGCCTTTACCTTTCTCTTCATCACTGTCATCCTCACGTCGCATTCCCAGATTCTCCCACCAGTGGCACTGCTAGCTCTCCGCCATCTGGAATGCATGGGATATCCCTCCGCAGGGCAATGTTCTGGAGCATGCAGCAGGCCACAATGATCTTACAAACATTTTCGGGTGAGTAGAGGAGGGCTCCATCTGTCTTGTCCAGACACTTAAATCTGGCCTTCAGGAGCCCAAAAGCATGCTCCACGACACGCCGTTTTCTTCCATGGGCATCGTTGAAGCAAACGTCCCCTGGCCATGGACGGTTTGGGTATGCAGAGTCCCTGTTATGGAATGGGAAATGTGTGCAACTGTGAGTCCCTCTCATTGGAATTTTTGCAGCATACATTGCACACAAAAAAACAGGACATATGTGACTTACCAACCAGCCAGGCCCTTTCTGGGTACAGTTGTGACATCAGCTAGGGGATCGCGCTGTTCCGCATAATGAAGGCATCATGGACTGAACCCAGATAACGGGCACAGATCTGTGAAATTTAGAGGTCCTCCAAACAAGCAACTTGTACACTGATGGAATGGAAGCTCTTTATGTTGCGGTACACTTGTTCATTGTCATGCAGCGTGTAAGGAAATGCCTCCTTGGCATGGTTACCCCCTGACCTTTTGCCTTTGCTGATGCTAAGTTTTGATTTGAAAGTGTGCTGAGGCCTGCTAACCAGGCCCCAGCACCAGTGTTCTTTCCCTAACCTGTACTTTTGTTTTCACTATTGGCACACCCTGGCATCCAGGTAAGTCCCTTGTAACTGGTACCCCTGGTACCAAGGGCCCTGATGCCAGGGAAGGTCTCTAAGGGCTGCAGCATATCTTATGCCACCCTGGGGACCCCTCACTCAGTACAGACACACTGCTTGCCAGCTTGTGTGTGCTGGTGAGGACAAAACGAGTAAGTCGACATGGCACTCTCCTCAGGGTGCCATGCCAACCTCACACTGCCTATGCAGTATAGATAAGTCACCCCTCTAGCAGGCCTTACAGCCCTAAGGCAGGGTGCACTATACCATAGGTGAGGGCACCAGTGCATGAGCACTGTGCCCCTACAGTGTCTAAGCAAAACCTTAGACATTGTAAGTGCAGGGTAGCCATAAGAGTATATGGTTCGGGAGTCTGTCATACACGAACTCCACAGCACCATAATGGCTACACTGAAAACTGGGAAGTTTGGTATCAAACTTCTCAGCACAATAAATGCACACTTATGCCAGTGTACATTTTATTGTAACATACACCCCAGAGGGCACCTTAGAGGTGCCCCCTGAAACCTTAACCAGCTACCCGTGTAGGCTGACTGGTTTTAGCAGCCTGCCACACTCGAGACATGTTGCTGGCCACATGGGGAGAGTGCCTTTGTCACTCTGTGGCTAGTAACAAAGCCTCTACTGGGTGGAGATGCTTATCACCTCCCCCTTGCAGGAACTGTAACACCTGGCGGTGAGCCTCAAAGGCTCACCCCCTTTGTTACAGCACCCCAGGGCATTCCAGCTAGTGGAGTTGCCCGCCCCCTCCGGCCACGGCCCCACTTTTGGTGGCAAGGCCGGAGGAGATAATGAAAAAAACAAGGAGGAGTCACTGGCCAGTCAGGACAGCCCCTAAGGCAACCTGAGCTGAGGTGACTCTGACTTTTAGAAATCCTCCATCTTGCAGATGGAGGATTCCCCCAATAGGGATAGGAATGTGACCCCCTCCCCTTGGGAGGAGGCACAAAGAGGGTGTAGCCACCCTCAGGGCTAGTAGCCATTGGCTACTGCCCTCCCAGACCTAAACACACCCCTAAATTCTGTATTTAGGGGCTCCCCTGAACCTAGGAACTCAGATTCCTGCAACCTAAGAAGAAGAGGACTGCTGAGCTGAAAAACCCTGCAGAGAAAACGGAGACACCAACTGCTTTGGCCCCAGCTCTACCGGCCTGTCTTCCCACTTCTAAAGACACTGCCCCAGCGACGCTTTCCCCAGGACCAGCGACCTCTGAATCCTCAGAGGACTGCCCTGCTCTAGAAGGACCAAGAAACTCCAGAGGACAGCGGCCCTGTTCACCCAAGACTGCAACTTTGTTTCAAATTAACAACTTTAAAACAACTGCGTTTCCCGCCGGAAACGTGAGACTTGCTACTCTGCACCCGACGCCCCCGGCTCGACTTGTGGAGAAACAACACTTCAGGGAGGACTCCCCGGTGACTATGAGACTGTGAGTAGCCAGAGTTGCCCCCCCCTGAGCTCCCACAGCGACGCCTGCAGAGGGAATCCCGAGGCTCCCCCTGACCGCGACTGCCTGCTTCCCAGATCCCGACGCCTGGTAAAGA
Organism: Pleurodeles waltl; assembly: GCF_031143425.1. Lineage (NCBI taxonomy): Eukaryota > Metazoa > Chordata > Amphibia > Caudata > Salamandridae > Pleurodeles > Pleurodeles waltl. The sequence continues at coordinate 742,959,708 of NC_090447.1, read as the reverse complement.
CTCTGCACCCGCAGCCCCCAGGACCTGAAAGATCGTAACTCCAGTGCAGGAGTGACCCCCAGGAGGCCCTCTCCCTTGCCCAGGTGGTGGCTACCCCGAGGAGCCACCCCCCTTGCCTGCCTGCATCGCTGAAGAGACCCCTTGGTCTCCCATTGATTTCCATTGGAAACCCGACGTGTGTTTGCACGCTGCACCCGGAACTGTGAAAATTGCACTGTGTCCAGTTTTAAAATAGCTATATGTGATTTACTTGAAAACTGTGTATGCTATTTTGATTATTCAAAGTTCCTAAAGTACCTACCTGCAATACCTTTCATTTGAAGTATTACATGTAAAATTTGAACCTGTGGTTCTTGAAATAAACTAAGAAAATATATTTTTCTATACAAAAACCTATTGGCCTGGAATTGTCTCTGAGTGTGTGTTCCTCATTTATTGCCTGTGTGTGTACAACAAATGCTTAACACTACTCCTTGGATAAGCCTACTGCTCGACCACACTACCACAAAATAGAGCATTAGAATTATCTCTTTTTGCCACTATCTTACCTCTAAGGGGAACCCTTGGACTCTGTGCATACTATTCCTTACTTTGAAATAGTGCATACAGAGCCAACTTCCTACACAGCGGGACCAAGGAAACATGTATACCATCAATGGCTCCCACCCCATGTGGGATGTGTGCCAAACCATAAAACTCAACCGTCACATGGGCAAAATTCTCACGTTGAGGAAACTGGATGTAGCTGTCCAGGTGATTCAACATTGCTGAGAGTACATTCTTCAAAACAAGACTAGCAGATAGGGCCACTGTATTTTGGAAGGACCCTGTGGCCAGGAAGTGTAACACAGGCCATGACTTATGCAATGGGTGGCATCGTATTTGGATGATGAATGGCAGGCATCAGATCTGTCTCCAACTGACAGCATAAATCAATGGTTGTCTGCCGATTGAGATGGTAGATCTGGGTGAAGTGGCATCCTTTCATGGTCTGAATGGTAGACAATAGAGAGGAAGTTGTCTGATCCTCCCCCTCCCTGGGTACCTATGTATGAAAATAAATGTTCTTTGCAGTCATTCAATGAGTCCCTTGCAACATACATGATGCATGTCAATGACAAACTGTTTGCAAGGCATTTCGTAACTTGAGGGCTTGATACACAGTGCACATCACAAATGTTAATCACACAGAAGTGACGTTACCCCTTGCTTTGCAACACATGTGTACCCATCATCTATCTGGTCATCAACAATTTGTGCATGAAACTTGCCACTCAGACTGTGACTTCATGTCCCAAGCTTTAAAATGACCTGTGTCAGGGGCTAGACTGTGCCCCAAAGCAATTTGCCATATGTGCCTAACAATGTACAAAAATTGTGTCATAGTAATAGGTTCTACACAACAGGACAAGACAAACACTTATCACTGGAAAAAATAACATTTTCAGAGTTGTGATAAAATTTTCAGAGGCATATAACGCATTTCAGGCCTCCAAAATGGTGGTTGCCTGACCTACTCCACTGAATATTAGAAACTGCATGTGATCGCCGGCAGAAGTGGTCATGGTGGTAGGGGGTTGCAACCACGGCAGACACAGCTATAGGCTAACATTGTTGCCAGTGACGGCCACATCTGTGGTGGAAGTGACCACCATGTTCTGCAAAATCCTGCTGCCAGCAAGACCTCCCCTACCTGAGCTACTGTGTACTGCTTCTGGGAGCAATCATGCCACATACAGCAGGTGATAAAGCCCCTGCTTTATCCCCAGAGGGGCTGGAGAGGATAGTCACATAGGTCCTACCCCAATATGAACAGCTCTATGGTGCACCAGAGGAGCAGGTAAGTGCCTCATGTCCACATTTGTTTTCTGTACTTCCCCATATATTCCCTCCTCACAGGCTAGATTGTGCCTATATGTGCCAGAATGTAAAGTCAAGGCCATGAAGGTACAGTTGGTGTGGCATCGATGGGAGAGTCAATGCACATGTATCTGTGTTTAGTGCCACATGTTGAGCCCTAATATATTGTTGTGTATGTGTTTTGAGTGTACCCAGATCTAGCTTATGTTCGACACACAAACCTAGGTGAGGTGACATCACAGCATCCCCATGCATCTCTTACCACATGGATGTTGTCAATGTGAGACAACATATATTTGCATGACAGCATGAGCTGTGTATGCATGTTGTATATGTGAGGTGTTTGTAAAGGGAGCTGTGTGTATGTTGCCACTGAGATTTCAAACCACATCTAGCCTTGCTAAACAGTTGTTTTGAATGCATATCCTGACTCACTCGGCCGTTCAGGTTGCCATATACACAACCCATGCCAAATTGCTGTTGGCTATATGATGTACTGTCATGCATGGAAGTTATGGGAATGGAATTTCATGTAGGTTCTGTCTGCTCAGCCTATAAAGACCAGGGACTGTCAAATTTATCTCCCAGTATGGGTCCAAGTCTAGGCTGGTGTTGAGTCACTTTTGTAATGCAACTGTGGCACTGTGCCCACTCCCTGTATCCCAGTTGACAATGTTATGTGGCCAAATGTAGGCTCTGTGCTAATGTGCAGCTTCTTCAGTCTCTTTCCATGATGAGTATGAAAGTGGTTTTAGGGGAGAGTTAATTATCTGTGACCAATCTTCACTTAGCATCATTGGTAATGTGTGTATCTGTTCCCTGACAGGCCACTTACTTACAGAGCCCTGTTGTCCCTTTCACAAAGGTCAAATCAGTACTGTGCAGGCTTATTTCATAAATTGTAGTCCCACAGTGCAGACAGTGTGTTTATTCCTGGGAAGCCATGACATGTGATTCAGTAGCTTGGTCACGTGGCAGTAAATGGACAATGGATGCCTTTGTTTGTTGGATGCCATCTCTGTAGGATGGAAACATATGTCCTAAAGCATGTCTCTGTGGCACAAGTACATGACACAGAACCCCACCCCCTGAGATGGCATGAGTATGCATTTGTTAGTCCACCTGCTCACACATGGACATGGTAAACATTTTCTTTACCCACCATGCCAGCCCCTTCATTGTTACCCATGTGTAATGCTTGAGTTTGGACTCTGGCAGTAGCCTGTAGGAACTGTATGCAGAGAATCATTCTCACAGTGTGAGTGCTTCAATGGATTCATGACTAAGGAATCTACCTTTCAGAAGACACAGAGGTGTTATGTGTCCCATAGTTTGTCATATCTCAGTCAGATTGCTAGAGCATGTCACACTAGATGCTAGTTGACCTACCTAGTCAGCAGAGGACCTGAACAGGGTGGTGGGTTGGTCTTCAGATTGGGAAGTGTTTGTAGTCATGTGCCAGTACTCAATGGCTAGTATGTGCCACACTTGGGCAGTTTGGGTAAAAGTAGAATGTTCTTATCTTTGTGTACAGACATGTATGTGACTCAGCCATTTTGGATGGTACTTGTGGACATCATTCTTGTCTTGTTTTTACATTCATGCAGGTCAACTCCCATCAGAAGAAAGGGATATGGATTAACATCAACAAGAAGGTGCAGATTCTGGGGGTCCACAGTCGGAGGAGCATCCACTATCCCAAGAGATGGGAGGACCTGAGAAGCTGGGCCCGGAAGATCATGGAGGCCCAGCTGGGGCTGTCCTCCCAACATGGATTAGGTACCCATCGGACTTGCCCCCCGCCACCTCCCCAATGGTCTGCATTCTGGCAGTGGCCTACCTGGAGCTTGATGGGCATGTCATGGCAGCACAGCAGCCGCAGGGGGGTGAGTACACAGCAAATACCTCCCTGTCCCATTGCCAGGTGATTGGGTGAGGTACTGACTGCTCCCCCAGACAATTAGGGGTGAGCCATGTGTCACACAATAGATGGGAGATTGTTTGTGTTGACATTTGTATCTAACTGGTGTACCTTGCCTTTTGAACCTGGGACCTAGTACAAAACTGGGGGGGATCCTTAAGCCACTTGCGCTACAGTGTCTGTGTAAAGTGATCTTTGACATACTGTTTGTTGTTGTAGTGGGTGTAATTCCTAACCTATAGATCACTACCCGTAAATGTTACAGGCCAAAGCTACGTAGGTATGGATCACTGCCCTCTGCCATGTTTCTGGGTATATGTGTATGTAGACATCTGTCACCCAGAAGCTAGATATCTTCAGTATATGATGGGTGATGGTGCCTCGCTGCAGTCTGTGATGTGTAGGTGTCCAACACACATGTGACATGGCTTACATGTCTAATTGTTTACAGATGTAGCAATGTACTTTCCCTTTGTAAGTGGGGAATGTCCATTGACATTAATTATGTCCCATGACTGTTGCCAACATTCCGTGTGCCTACATGACAGCATATGTCCTTTTTTCTTTAGGAAATATTCTCAATCTGCAATTTCATGCATGTTCTACCCATGCTGATGGGATGATGTCTGTATTCTCTCACATATATGTGCATGGAAAAGGGTTTGTGAAATAGTACAGTTAAAATGGTGGTGCATCTCAAGTTGTGCCATAGACAGGAGTGTGTCACCATTGTTTATTGTGTGACAGATACCTTCATGCATCATAATATGTCATTTGGCTTGTACAACTGCAGTAGCAATGAGAGAGTGACAGTTAGGCCCAGATTGTGGAACAACTCTGTGCTTATCTATGCGCTTGATGTGGATTCATGTGGGAAAGTGCACTGAACATGTGTAATGGTTGAGTATTGTTTCCTGACTCTTGGCATACATCATGGAGTGACTTGCAGTGATGTTGACATCACATGTTTTTGGGTACAGTCATTAATCCACAGACAAACACCAGGGTTAGCATGTCCAAGATGTGGAAAGTGATGTTGCTTCTCACTGGACAACAAGTTGAGGTCCTTCTATTAGTCAATGGAAGTTCTGTGTCTCTCCAACATGCAAAGGACAGATGGTTACTACAGAAACACTCAGATAATGTCATTGTAATGGGTGTCAAACAATAGTGGTGTCTATCCTGGGGCGTATTGATTCATTGTTTTGTGTATTCTGAAGACATCTCTCCATGACATATTGAACCTGACGTCAAAAGTGTTCCTTTCAATGGCACACGTGAAGCCTATCTGAGTAACATGGATACTACCTCCTTGACCCTACTGGGACAGGCGTTACTTGTTGAAATGTACATTGTTGGAATATTTAAAGTGTGAAATGGGTAGTTCCACATTACCTACTCCAGGATATTGCACTATTGTAATCAACATAGCAGGATTTCGTGGCATCATTACTAAATGTTGGTACATTATGCATGTGCCATATATATGTGTGCATGACCTTCTGTGTGAAATGGGAATGGACTTTACAATGGTATACCATTATTTGCCAAAAGCTAAATTAGGTCTGCTGCATGTGGCACAGCTTTGAGGATGGAAATGACTCCTAGTTGTTGTATGTCTATTGTGGTTGCAAGATTTCAGCCATGCAATTGTAGTTGTCTGAGATCCTGATTTTCCTGTGGGCAACTTTAGTAAATCCAGATAGCATGCATGCATATGTTTTGACACATGTTTGTGCCACATAAGTGTAAGTTTTTGCTGGGGCCTATTTGAAATGTTGGTATTGTATGTCAATGGGAGATGTGATTGCAGTGTTATAATAGACATGTTATGACCCTATTTCTCTTTCTTTTTGCAGCATCAGCACAGGCAAGCAAAGGAGATGTGACCAAGCCAAGTGGGGAAGCTTTTGGCCACGGGACCTTGGGTCAAGACACCACTGACACAGAGGGTCCCAGTGGCCCAGAGGGTGAGAGGAGTGCCACGGGGAGACCAGGACATCGTCATCATCATCAGAGTCCTCCTCTAGTGGCCACTCCCTAGTGGTGGTGGATCCATTAGGGAATCCCCCAGTACCATCCTTGTCCCCTAGCCCGGTTCTATCACCGCCCTCCCTGTTGCTCCCCACCCAGTTGGCTCTGCCCACACAACCAAGAGGGTGGGCGTCTCCTTTGCCACAGGCACCTCCGCCCCTGCCCCTGTTACCCCTGCTGTACTCAGTCAGGAGGCTATTGACCACCTGAGGAGTATCTCTGTGGGTCGTTCAGCCATTGTGAATGCCATCCAGGGATTGACAAGTCAGTTCCAACAGAATAATGCATTCCTGGAAGGCATTCTTGGTGCAATGGCTAGCCTACAGAGCTCTTTTCAGGCTTTGGCCTCCACACTGATAGCAGCCAGTCACCCCCCCACATTCTGTCCCCCCTCCAACTCCCTCTTCCCAGCCCAAATCCTGCTTCCCCTACCTACCCAAAACAGATGAACAATTCCGCAGACATCCACCTCCACAGACAAATGGAGTGCACACAAACACTAGCACCAACAGACACATTGGCATGCACACAAACAACATCCACCCACAGACACAGCAACACTCACAACTTCCCCTGACATTCCCAGCATCAAAAACATGACATCAAACATATTTACAGATACCACCACAACAGTCATTGACACAGCCACAACACCCATCCTACCCACATACACCACCCCAGCAGACTCTGAGACATCCACCACAAGCACCACACCTACAGACACCACAATTACAAAAACACTTACATCCACCATACCTGCAGTCACCACCACAACATTCACCCACACACCCACCACAGCATCCCCCAGCACCTCCATCTGCCCCACGCCCCAAGACACATAAACGCATTCACTAACCCACCCGACAGACACACACCACATGTAAGCATACCTCCCTTAAGCATGCACCCACAAAATCCAAACCTACACATCAGGCAACCACTTCATCAACCTCCAAATCCCGACCCCCTTCTGATGACCATCCCCGTAGGTTCAAAAACGTTTTCTTGTTTAACCCTAACTATTTCTCTGTTCCCCCACCCATCCCAGACCCAGAAGGACTCCACCCAGCTTGCAGGCTGTCCCTTCCACCTCCAATACCTCCCCTGCCCTGCCTCCAAGTAGCCATACCTCTCCCCACCTGAAGAAGAAGCCTGCCCCTCCCCAGAAGAAGTCCACCCCTCCCAAACTCAAACCCCCCTCCCAGATCTCATCGCCTCCCTACCCCCGGATAATTCCTGATGCCCCTTCCTGTGGAGGCTACATTCTGCCATTATTGGACTGTCATATGGACTGGCCTATGGACTTTGGACATTCCTAGTTTTTATAGTTCATACACCCAAACAGTTGTTTTTTGGGGTATACATTTGTCCTGCAATTCCTTTTCTAGCTTTATGTTGTTCCTGAGAGAGTTTGGCTGTGTGTCTTCAGTTGTGTGTGTTTGAGCCTCCTTGTTGCCCCATGTGCTGTTGTTTGCAGTATGTGAGTGTGTGTACAGTGCTGTTGTCCCCCAAGAGAAGGGTATATGTTGTGTGTATAGGTATGTGTGTGTAAATGCAATGGTGGTGTTACGGCATTGTGTACTGTTTTGTATGGTAAGTATTTATTTTTGTGTTGTCCAATGTTGGCATGTATGGTGTTAGACTTGTCCCCTTGATATGGTTTATGTGTACATTTCATGTGTGTCATCTCAAGTTTTGTTTGTTCAGACATGGGGTGTATTCAATTGTGCTAGCTGTGTTTGCATTTGCCTGTGCATATGTCCATTAAGGTGTGTGTCCCTTGCAGCTAGTTCCTGTAGAGGTATGTCCCATGCAGTAGCAGTTGTCTGTGCTTTGTTCATTAGCCCTTCCCCATTGTGCAGATGGGCATGACATTTGGTTTAAGTATTGCTTGTCCCTGAGACCCATGTAGGGCCATTTCCTGTGAACATGTTGTTTGTGGACCTGTTCAAAGTCTTATATGTCCCAGTGCAGTCTCCTTCCCTGGGTGACCCAGATGGCCCCATCCCCCCTGCGTAGGTATAGTTGTCATGTTGTTCTTGGTCTATTTGTGTCTCTGTGTTTTGTGCATGCCATTGTGCTGTGATGTGTGTGATGTGTGTGTCCTTTGCAGGGTTGTTTACTGGTGGTGTTGTTTGTGTTCTATGCCACATTGATACATATGTGTGTTGTATGTGAGGACAGTCCCTGGCCAGTGTGGAATGTCAGTATGTAAGTTGTATTTGTGTTGTAGGTGTGGTGCTTTTGATGTGTGTGACAATGTTGTATAGCGTTCAGTCTTCCGGTGCCTGAGCTGTGTGACAGTGTGTATTTGTGTAGTGTTGCAGTGCTGTGTGAGTGTGCTGCCAAAAGGGGGTGTATTGTGACTGTGTACCTGTCTGTGTTGATGTATGTTTGTAAGTGTGTGTTGTTTGCGACATGCACCTTCAGCCTGTGGGGTGCCCCCATGACATGTTTGCCGGCGCTACATGGTGTTTTTAAGGTTGGTGATGCGGGTAGGAGAGTGTACTTACGGTTGTTGGTGTCCACAGTGATGGTGACCTTGTTGTCTATCAATGATCATCAGCAGCGGCATGACATTTATGAATGGCTCAATGGCGGCATTGGACATGTACTGCTGCCTGCAGGTGAGTATCTCCCTTTATACTGCCCGTTTCCTGCTTCTGATACATGGTGATTGGACTGCCAGGGTCACATTGGCAGTGTGCAACCTCGTAATGAGTCGACAGGAAACACTGGCTCCGTCTGGAAGGCTGTGCTTCCTTGTGATTGCGGCGGTCTATGCTGCCTGGCAGTTGATCCCTTGTGTTCTACTGCAGCCTTTCAGAGTTTACTAAAGAACAACTAACAGTGTTACTTATCACGAATGTGTGCCACACCTGAGGCCATCTTGATTGAATCAAACTGGTGAAACTTAAAACATTTAATTTAGAAAGGAACAGCATGAGGAGCTTCATTTTGTCATAAAAATTATGGTTCGTGTTGTAGAAAGAAAAATCAGGCGCGTTTTAAGTGAGTTCTCAAATATCTTCCTCTTCTATTTCATTAAAACATTCTGACATGTAGACTGAAACATGCACTTTCAACACCAGCAGCAGACTGGCAGTTAACTCCCTGATGAGCAGCAGTTTATTACATTATTTTAATGAGCAACTAGAGTGCTAACATTCTGAATTTATGCCAATAGTGTGGCACATCTGACCGCCATCTTGATGGAGTCGAAGTGGAAGACTGAAAGCATTTTTTACTGAGAATACTAAATGAGAAGATTAGGGAGATTCATAACAAATAAGTCTCCCAAGATGGTCACCAGAGAAAAAAGAACCCAAATGTAGCACAAATATCTCCCAAATGTAGCCCAAGTATAGCCCAAAGACAGAAGTATGCAAAACACTTAATTGTTATTTTTTTGCAGGTTAAATAGTGCAGACTTGACCCGAAGGTATTGGAGTGCATTACATGAACATCAGTTACATTACACAAAGGCTCATTCCTTTTGGGCTTTAGGTGTGGGGAGATTAAATGATTTGCACAGAATCACAGAACGTTGAGCTGACTCCGAAACATGAACCTGGTTCCCCAATTGCAAAGTTTGCAGCTGTGGCCGTAATGCCACATTTTCTCCTCCAAGTGTAACATATAATTATGTGATCAACTGGATAACAAAAATCAAGATAGCAATAATTTAAAAGTGCTTTGTCACTTTTTGAGAACTCAAAAAATATGTCCTCATTTTATTTTTTTAGAGCACTAACCATAATTTATATGGGAATAAAATCCTCTCACATTTATACTTTCTAAAGGAAATGCTTTTGGTATTACAGTTTTGATTATATGTAAGGGGTGCCACACTTTTGTAAAAAATATAGAATGTCAGCAATCTAAGTGTTCATTAGCATACTGTGGGAAGGCAGATGTTAGGGGCACGGACATGGAAAATTGAGGGTTGGGGGGAGGGTGCAGAGGAAACAAGTAGTCCACGCTGGGCAGGCAGGAGGGGCAGTGGCAGCACAACGGACCATGGGGGGCCGGGGTAGAGGGGGCAGGGGCAACAAGCCAACCATGTAGGACAGGAAAGAGAAGCTGTGGCAATATAACAGACCACTGAGGGCAGAAGGAAGAGTCAGTGGCAGTGCAACCATACATGCCAAAAGACCCATTTCAGACAGGAGACTCCCAGTGTTTTTAAGCCCAAAAGGGTTTTATTTTATCTGTCTCCTGACTAAAAGTTCCTCTTTTTCAATGTAAGTCAATGGGTAAAGTCATTTTTTTTTAAATCTCCCTCTTACCAAGTTCAAAATGTTGGTAAGTATTTTACATTGTATCACTGAGTGCAGGGAGACTGGGGTAGGGATATAACCTCAGATACCAGAGTGGAGGAGGGAGATGGGCAGGGGCACCAAACGGACCTTACAGGACAGGTGTCTTGGATTGCAGCACCACAATACACCACACAGGGAAAGCGGGACAGCAGTGCAGCACACCCGACCATGGCAAGCAGTAGGGAGGGGAACAGGGCAATGCACATGAACAACAGAGAGCAGAGGGGAAGAGGCAATAGCAGCAAGGCCACCATACCGGATGTACAGGAGGGACAGTTGCAGCATAACGAACCATGAAGGGCCGGAAGAAGGGGGCAGTGGAATGACAAAGGACCAGACAAGGTGGCGGCAGCGGATAGGGACCTGCACAAGGAAAACATAGGGCAGGGGGCAAGGGGGAGGGCTGGAGCAGCAAACTAACCATGGAGGGCAGACGGGATGGGCACTGGAAGCACAACTCACCATCAAGGGCAACAGTGAGACTATAATGGTATGCACACGGACAATAGAGGGCAGGTGGGAGGGGGTCAGGGGCAAGAGTCTGACCACACAGACCAGATGTGAAGGGATGAAGGGATGGGTATAGGCTGGACACAGACAAGAGAGGGCAGGGGAAGGGCCTTCACACCAGACCATGCAGTGTAGGCAGGAGGAGCATTAGCAACACAACAGAGCATGGACGGCAGAATGGAGTGGCAGCTAATTGTACCATGGAGGACAGGAGGGAGGGAATAGGAGCATGGAACTCAGACAGGCAGGGTGGGAGTGGCAGGGATAGGCAGCAGTCATCTAATCATGTTAGGCAGGTGGGAGGGGCAGTGGCAGCTCAACAGAACACTCAGAATAGATAGAAGGGACAGTGGCAGGTCCATAAAACATGGTAGGCAAAAAAGAGGGAGCAGGGGCAAGTACACAGACATTCGAGGGCAGGGTGAAGCAGAGGAGGGACAGCAATCTAAGCACAGAGGATAAAAAGGATGGCAATGATGGGGCATAGAATTGGAGAAAAGAGGGAAGGAGGAGTGGTCTGAGACATTAAGTTAAATGGAGGACAGTGGCAGCACATCAGACCATGCAGGGCAGGAGGGAGGGGGCTGGTTCATGGATTCGGACAACAGAAGGTAGGGAGGAGCTGGAAGGGGCAGCAAGCTAACTGTTCCAGGCAGGGAGGAAGGGCAGTGGCAGAACAACAGCCACACAGGGTTGTAGCGATGGAGCAGGGGCATGGACTTGGACAATGGATGGCAAGGAGGGGGTGGGGACAAGAGCAGCAAGCTTGGGTGGGGGCAGCACAATGCCAGACCAGGCCCTGCGTCCAACTTCCCCTCCCCACCATGCATTACGATCAGCATTTTACTTAACATTAAAAAAACATAGAAATTCACTGAAAAAATGAAAGTTACAGGGACATTATAGTTAGGTTCAGATTGTAGACGCACAAAACCATATAAATTCAGCTGTTATAATTAGAGTAATTTCAAGTAACTATAACTCGTGCCCTCGCCATGCACACCTAATTACCCCACATATTACAACACTCATGACATCTTCTATGACATCATTGATAATATCGCTGTGACTTTTGCAGTAAAATAATTAATGAGAAAAGTGTGCATGGCGAGGGTGGGAGTTATAGATAAGAACAGCTGAGTTTAAATGGTTTTGTGCGTATAAAATCTGAAACTAACTAAAAGGTAACTATTGTTATATATATTAGTTTTACAAAATCACAACCTAGTGCAAAACCTTTATGACAGGACATTAAAAGGACTCACTCCAGATCTCAGATTGTAACACACTTGCAATAAATCACAAAAGAAAGAAATGTTTGTCACCATGCCGGTACAAGTGACTCCATCAATTAAAACCTATACTAGCTCCCAAGCAGCCTTTACAATTGTGATTAACCAATTGTATACTTTAACATTTTTTCAGGCAGCAAGCACCTTGATTAGAAGGACAGTTTCTTATTTAGTTCTCTAGCCCTCTCTTGGCTTTCCAGCAATGGAGAACCTCCCCCATTCACTTTCAACCGGAGGCCCCTTATGCATTGACCATTTTGGGACAATTGTTTTTTTTAAAGTTTTTTAGCATGGGAGTTGTATTTGTAAAATTAACAAAAATAGATTTGTTGTTTCCCCTAGATCCCGCCTACTTCGACCTCTGTTTACATATAGATATTCTTTCAGGTGAGTCAAATTGGTGCCACGGAGATCAGCAGAGTTGCATTCAGATCCAGAGCCCTGATCACCTGGAGCCCTGGAGCCACAGAGTAACAGCCCATGAGAAAGAGGAGAAGAACACGATCAAAGGATAGCATCAAAGAGATGGCCCAGTATAAGGGCTGGTACGTGGGGGGCAATTTACATGTTTTCAAATGGACAGAGACAGCTTTATTTGAGAGAATCACAGATGAAATGGTTGGGATATGGGGACTCTTATTTTTTTAAGGGAAGAACGGCCATCACTACCATCATTGCAGAAGGTGCCTACTACCACAGAGGAGAGTGGGGGAACATTTTCCTTGTTAACATTACAGTCCAGCTCACCACTGCTGTGCATGGAACAGGTCTCAAGCAACAGTGGGAAAAATGTGGGCCTTTTCATTCTTATTTGTAACGCAAAGGGGTAGGCAGTCTGCTTTGAGCTTCATGCCTAGAAGTGATGGCCCTGTTGAGTGTCAGAGGACATGGCCTACTTTGCAGGGCTGGAGGTGTAATTGATGCTGCAGGTGCAGTGGCCCCTGTACCCAGAGGAGTATGAGGGCTAAATCTAAACTTTGGCTGTTTTACTACTATGTATCTTTTGCATTATGGTGCAGTGCACCCTTTCTGTCCCAGTATTTGCTCTGGACCTTGGACAAAGGGCCCAAGTAAGAGGAAAACTGCCGCTGACGAGACCCTTATTTTCTGCCTCAGAGCGATGGCAGGTACTTGGGGCACACAGGAGGCTCATGTTTTTAACACACAGCAGACAATACAGCTCTCTTCGAAGGGCAGTAGCTACCATTAGTGAATCAGATTCAATGGCACTGGGATCCAGGGGTGTGATTGGCCACTGCATCAGTTATGACTATGTTACTTTACAAAAGGTGCATGGTGCCCATTTTCCCTGCACGTATTAGGACAATGAAAATATATTATTATTATGGGGTCAGAGAGCATGTTTCAAGATTGGAGTGATGGCCAGGCATATTGGGGAATTAATGAAAGTGACAGAGGAGACAGCCTGCTACTCGGGCCACAGCATTATTAATTAGTTCAGATGATGTGATTGCATTGGGATCTAGAAGAGTGAGTGGCTAACAACCCTCATCTTATGTAAAACATTTATTTTTGTGATTTTTGGCTCTTTTATGAGGCTCACATTTTGTGTGGATTATAAGCTACAGAAAAGAGACCTGTTAAATGATTCTAGAGGACCAGCACCTTGTGCTCAGACCCATTCATCTGAGTCCCCCAATCTTTGCCATACATTTTAGAGGGGGGTCGACTTCAAAGTATTTTGTATAGAGGGATTTAGAACAAAAATGGCTGACTTCCACGGCTTCTATTAGGACTCATTCCTCCAGGCCCAGTATTCAGCTGCAGTCTGAAAATATTGCTGGCCTTCCTAATGCTCTTGGCTAGTGGGTACATGGCAAGCCCAAAGAGCAGCAACAATAGTGAACAGCCTTGGTTGGTTCTACAGCCAATGACAAAGGGCACCAATAGGACTCTGTTGATCTTCACTCTGGTTCTAGGTTGGTGGTATAACAAGGTATACCCCATCTAGCAAGCATAGTCCAGGAACATCAGTATATGCTTATAAATCTGCATCGCAGGGCATAGCATGTACACTGCTTTTAAAATTTCATCTCTGCCTCTGTAGTTTATTATTTAGGTTATTTTTGGCTGGGCTGCACTCTAGGCAGGGTCTTTGCATCAGGGTGCAGTGCTCTTTTTCTGCTATGAAATGGGGGCAAGTCGTCACTCTGATAGTTGGCTTTTGATACATACTTTTAAGAACAATACATGTGTGCCTTTTGATGTCTTGTGGGAATTCCATGAATCGTAGAGTCTTCTGACCATTCTGCCAAGCTGTGCATCATGGTCATCCGCGTGGTCAATTTTTCTTGTAGAGTCTTGACAGATTCCTCTATGTCAGAAATATGTTTATCTACCCCGGGCACTTTTTCCACCACATTTCTCCGATCTTGCTGCATGAGGCTGATGCAGAGTCCACTCTTCTTTTGGTTTCAAGGGCTAGGTTTGAAGAATGTATAGCTTGCAGGATGACTTTCATGGATGACGAAGGGGAAATGGTGATTGTTCTTCATTCTGCCAGGTTGGAAGCACCCCTGATGCTTCTGGATAATGACTCCCCAGTTTGGCAAATTGATTAATTTTATTCTGATGTGATTTGTTTCCCGGTTTGTTGTTGGACACCACTGTTCCATGCCACACCATTCACAAATGCATACAGCTACTGCATTCCCAGGCTGTGGTCACAGGTCTTGTATGCCTCTGTGGGTGCCTGGCCTCGGTAAGTCCAGAAAACTGGTGCCCTACATGGTGCACGTGCCCAACAATATTCTTCATAGGTATTTCAGAAGCTTCTCCAGCCACCAGTGATGGGCCCCATAAGAATTAAGTATATCTGTCTTGTCAGCCTCTCCCATGCTGTGAATTTCAGCATCACTGTTTGAGGCTCAGCTACCTAAGGTTTGGGGGACAGACCACCTTCTCTCAGCCTGTCAGGTTTGAGTCTGTTTGGGTGTTTAGTGTGAAGTCACTCAATTAGTACTGTATTAAGCCTTAGTTAGATGCTTCATAATTTGACACTTGCCATCATTGCCCTGGCAATTAAGCCTGCCCTGCTCCCCTTGGAGCAAGATAGCATGCTCATCAGTCTGAGACATGGGAACATGAGCAGTTAGCCAGGTTCTCTCATTACCGGGTGACTTTCAAGCGCAGTTGTATCTCAGCATGCAACTAGGGATTCTCACTAGATACCAGGATCTTTTACAGATTGATAAGCAGAAGGTTAGAGCTAAAACCAACCATGTCCACCAGATGACTCACACAGCTATGTACCCATGGTACCTTCATGTTACAAGAATCTGAAAGAAATGGAATGTCAAATGGACCACCATCACTTCATGTCTGGTCACTTCTTTGTGTACTGTCCTAGCCCCAAACCAATTGTACCACCCAAACCAACTACCTGTGCTTTTTCAGGGATAAGGAAATCAGCAAAGAGCAACTAATTCCATTCTTTCTCATTGGCTTAAGTCTGATATTATTGGAAAGATCTCATGTGACAAAATTTAGAAATATTTTTCCTCTACTATCAACTTCTTCCTAGCCGCGATGACCAAATTTTTGATTATGAAGACACCAACCACCTAAAGCTCCATGGTTCACACCTGAATTGAAAACCGTCTAACTAAAAACTATGACTTAAGATTCAAAATGGAAGAGAAGGCAGAGGGAACAAGCTCATAAATCGCATTGTAAACAAGACAGCTGTACACTCCGAAAAATGCAGCATTTTGATAGGCTCCTATTGGGTTAATATGTACCCAGGATGTTCATAATTATTAACAAAGACAAGCCTTATTACAGTATCAACCTACTTATCACTGTGCCTTCTGCCCATAATTGCTGCCTGTGAGGATCACATACTTCTAATAAAGAAACACAATTTTCACCTAGTTCATACAAGGGGCCTCATTATGAGTTTGTCGGTCCGAGGACCACCAAACCCATGGTGGCGGTGAGACCGCCGCAAGCCAGGTGGTTCCGCCCACCATAATACGATTCTGTCGGTCCGACCACCAGGGGACCACCGCCACCACCAGGATCATAGGTCCCAACGAATAGGTGGCTGTCAAAGTTGTGCTCAGCCATGGCAGTGCTTAAAGCAGCACTGCCATGCTGATCACAACTTTACTTTCTGCCAGCCTTTCCATGGAGGGATCCCCGACCATATCAAGGGCAGTGCAGGGGCCCTCCTACCCAGCACCCTCGGAATGCACACTATCTTCTACAGCAGACAGTGTGCATTCCAAGGGTGCTGGGAGCCCCCTCTGTCTGATGGCATTGGCCTCGGCTCCATTAGGAGCTGAGGCCAAAGGAGCTGCACTATTTTTACTTGCTGACTGGCGGAAACCTCAGATTTCAGAGGTTTCCGCCAGTCAGCCCATTGGTAACCTAGTAATCAGCCCAAAGTGGGGGGGGAAGGGGAGATTTAACAGCCAGCTCCACTGCAGTCTCCTCTCCACGGGGCTGACGGGCCGACAGTCGGCCTGCCAGTCACATAATGAGGCCCTGTGTGCCTAAACCAGGAGACATGCTCCTGGAGAACACAGATTTAAAACCACTCACTTTCCTCTCTAGAATACTGAATATAAAAAGTAAAAATGTTTTTTATCTTTGCTGCTTCTTGAAAAAAATGAGACCCCAAAACATTCTTTCCCATTTCTTTGAATTACATATTTAAATTGTTCTGAGTCTGTGAACGTTCTGCAGTCCATGACTGTGTTTTAAAATAGCAACCTCATTGTTCTCTCTGATTTTTAATGTTACTTGTTTTAACATGTTTTAATTCATTCATCTTGAATGCAGATGTTTATATGGGATACAGAGCAACATTTGTTGACAACAAATATTTATAGATTGAATTTGTTTTGTTATTTAATTCAAAATAAAAACAATATTTTGAAGCCAGAGCATATTCATGCTGGAAGCTGCAACTACTGGCAAGGGGAAGCAGGAAAAGCTAATAAAAATGAAAAAGTAAGGGGCATATTTAAGAAAAGTGGCGCTGCACAGAACGCAGCCCCACTTTTCTTGCACCCTTCACTGCCCCCCTACCGCCACCATATGAGAGCCGTATTTAAAATATGGCACACCATGGCACAGGGTAGGGGGCAATAGCGTCCTTTTTCATGATGCTATTTATGTACTCTGCATGCATTGCGCCGCTTTGTAAATGTGGCGCACAGATTTTGGCCTCATTGGGCACCTTAGCGTAAAACAATGATGCTAATGTGGCACAAGTTGGCACTAGGGGCTTATAATTATGCCCCTAAATGTCCAAGCAGCTACTCCTTTAAAAACAGTAAATAGGGTTGTTTAAAAATATGATGAAAATATATTTTCTTCGGTAATTGACATTGGAGAGGAAGCAATTTTTGGCAGGGAATAGCTAAAGTAAGACATTACTGGCTTAAAAATCAGAAGTCTCCTGCTTGAATCAGATGTGTTAACAAGTATAGATCTGTATATTGCTTCCTTCCTGCAGTCTACAAAGCTCCCATTTATTTAAAAATAAGATTTAAAAAACTTCAGTGTCTACCAAAGTGTTACTATTTTAAAATTAAGAGAGCATTAAACGACAAAGATGATGGGTAGCCTCAGTAAACAGATGTGGAAAGGTAAGTAAGACTTAAGTAGGCACCTCGCTCAGTAACAGTTTGTATTCCTCTTAAAACATATTATGCAATAAATGATGCTCATGCTTTCTTTTACATCTTTTCAAACCAGGTAGTTTATATCTGCCTTAACTTCAACCTGTTCCTTAGGAAAGGTTTTGAACTTCAACAGCACAAATTCCTGCAACATGTCATTCAGGAGTACCTCACTGAATATAGAAGGTTATCACTCTAGCACTTTATTGGAAATCTGTAGTGGAGTACAGTGGAACACAGGGGGATAA
Organism: Pleurodeles waltl; assembly: GCF_031143425.1. Lineage (NCBI taxonomy): Eukaryota > Metazoa > Chordata > Amphibia > Caudata > Salamandridae > Pleurodeles > Pleurodeles waltl. The sequence continues at coordinate 742,941,870 of NC_090447.1, read as the reverse complement.
ATGGGCATGCTGCTGTTGCCGTGTGTACTGCACTTAGCATGCCAGACTTCTTTTCTGACAGAAATGAGTAAAAATATTTGAGAATTTCTGGAAAATGTGTCATCATATCAGCTTTCTACAGCACAATAACCATGATTTCTATGTCAAAATAAACCCCCTAATTTTGTTCATTTGCTGCAGTTTCTGTTCGAAAGCTTCTGTTACTGTAACGTAGTGTTAAGGATTGCCCGACTTCAGTATAAATTGGTGAAGCTAAAGTGGAGAGCTCCTGCTATCGGAGGTACTTGTTTTAATCGCATGTCATGCTATTTTCCTCACTTGAGCGAGAAAGCTACTTGTTAATTTATAGAATACTTGTCCTCATTTTAGCTTCTGGAGTACGTTCCAAACTTTCCCTGAGAAAATCATCTTCACTTAAGCATAGTTGACCAAATTCCAGCAGAGGATCGGGACTTTTCACAGGGTAAATCACTCTAGAACACAAAAGAGTTCTGTAACGTTAGTTAGATCCCATCAACAAATGATTTATACTGGCTAAAATCTGTTATTGTCCTTTCTCTATGCCCCTTTTTGTACACCTCAAAATTAGGCATTCACTAGAACGTATTTCAATGGGACAAAAATGGTGGGGTCTTATCATGAAAAGAATCCAAAAGGTATGTATGTTGTGACCTTCCACCTAAATAGTCCATGAATAACACTGTGTTCAACAAACAATTTTGTGAATTTGCCTCAGGTCCTCTGATACTACTCCAGTCTAACTCTGAGAGTGGCCTACTTCTTAGTCAATATTGCTTATGTGCCATTTATTTCTAAAAAAAAAAAAAATTGGATTAAAAGTTCTATTCATAAAGCATATACGTATGGTCACAGTATTTGAGTGTTTCCTATATGTATATGGACATTGTGCATATACGTAGCAATTGCAAATCATATATGGCATAACAATTTCATGGAGTGTCAATATTTACAGGCCTAAACGAATTTGGTACAAAATGTTTTGATAAAACTCAAGTAGAACCTTCTCAACATAGAGAAATCTGTTTGTAATAACAGTGTATGTTACAATATCTGTGGCCTTGGTTTTTTTACGTGTTTTTTGGAAATAATATATGTTTGGAACATATGATGCGATTATGACATTTATAGGTCTAACATAGTCTGTTATGAATTGTAATCCATAATTGTCAAGTATTTTGCCACTTTTGAAATATGGGTGTGTGACAACAACACGGGAGTTTAACATTCTAATATGGTGAGTTATCGTGATCAATGTTAGTGTTTGACCAAGATGCATCAATATGGTCATTGAAGAGAAAATTAATATACTTATCACAACCTCTCCAGAGTCAGGGTGCCTCCTTTGTTACCCTGTGGCATGAACTCTATGAGTTAGCATGTTTATAGATTTTTTTGCTAGTGTTTTCAAAACTCCAATCTTACAGAAAAGAGGTCTACATCATAATTCACAGGGCTCACTTAATTTGCAAAGTATTAATCAGCACACACAACAAGCTCACCTTTGCAGGCCAATCCTTGATGCAAGCATCTACCAATAAATCCTCTCTGTGATATTTAAAAAAATGTAAATTCAGAATCCTGTTGGAACAAAGTTAAATTCACTTTTGCAAATTGTATTTACAGTCTTTGATAAACCTACATTGTAGTTTCAATGTATTAGAAAAAAAGGTACCTTTTAGAATACGTTTCCTACAATGCTGCTGTCAATTTAAAATATTCCTTATAATAATAAACAGTGTTGCATGAAAACACATTTAAACAAATAGCACATTATCGAGTACCCAACATAAAACAAACATTGCTCGAAATATTGACAGTCATACCTGCAGTCTCGGACAAATAACGAATACTAAAAATGAAACTGAGGATGACACTTAAAAGTTTCCACATCGTTCTAAAGGAATTCAATTAATAAATCACACAACATGAAAAATGCATATGTAAGATGTGCAATATGGTCCTATACCGCCATCTCTGGGATCGGGCGATATTAATTTACAAAGAATTCGGCCTTTGGCCTTGTGGTTTTTAATGTCATCAGAACACTTAATGGCAATATAGGACCATATTCCAGGGTTACCTCCTCTGTATTCGCTATCTCTTTGTGAGCGTGTATTTTTTAATTATTATATTTAATGTAAGCTAATTTTATTTCCATTGAAAATGCACATTTAATTTTCCTATAACTTTTGAGTCAGTGCCTCAGATCTTCGCTAAAATTGGGACTCTCTCGCAGTCACCTAAAGTGAGCTAATGCAAGGCATGCCGATTTTGCTGAAGATCCGCTTAGGTGCAAAAAGGTTGAGGATGGGGTGAAATAGTTGTGTTTTCCCACTTTAGCTCCCATAGAAAATTGTGATCGCACCTATAGCAAGACACGCTGAACAGATTTATGCCAATGTTGTTATGAAAGTAGAACTGTACTCAGAAAGTGGCTTGGCTTGCTGAAAATCTGTCCAGTAGGTTGCCACTGGGCTTAAAAGTTAGTCACTTTTGTATATCACTGCTATTTTAAACTGCAAATGAGAAAATGGTGAAACCTGTCAATCACATTTGAATTTGTTTCTCAAATGTGGTGAGTAGTTAAGGGGAGTTTTTTTTATCCATCTTTAAAATTGTGAGTTAAAAAAAAAAAAAAATGTGATTTTCACAGTGTGGAGAAAATCCACAGCAATAGGGAACACCATGAGAGGGGCCCAACCTTTGGTGATGGCTGGGGGGGACAGCCAGAGTGGTAGAAGAAGACACTGAAATCCCTTGCAAAATGGGTTCAATACGCTAGAATCGCGATTTTTAAAAATAAATTGCGATTCTGTGACAGCCATTTAGTGAACAGTAAAACAGACACTATTTTGTACAGTAATGTACTATTTTCATATAACTCATGACTTTCCCTAATTGAAAAAAATAGGAAAACATAGGAAAATAATATTGCCATTTAAGAAAGGAAATAAAAGCCGCTGTGCGTAACCAAGGAAGTCTGTGTGGAGCATGGGTTAGCTACCTGTGGGGGATGGCGCAGGACCTGAGGCCAATCCTGCTGTACATTGGTGAAGACTGTGCACAGAAGGTGTTGAAAACTAAGTACTGCATTAAAAAACATAACATTCACTTTAAAAAGCTCCAATTGGAAAATGAGTTGTGGTTCTGGTTCAAATGTTCAATTTTGAATTTACTTTCACTAATTGTTATCTATCACAGGAACTTAATAAAAGTCAGGAGCAAATATACCATTTTCCATCAAATGTTTGCCGATGTGTCATATCATGCTACTTGAGTCATATGTCAGACGAGGTGCATGAAAATGAAAAGATGTAACAAGTACTTTACAAAGCAGCACTGACTGGGATATCATTTCTGTGAAGGAGTTGAAAGCATGTTAATAGCAAAAAAAAGCCCAACGTCCATGTTCTAAAACATTCTTTACTTCATATTCTATTTAAAGTGGCTGAATGAAACTGAAAAGCACACACTTTTATGTCATGCTGTTACCATTTCTTTTTCCTTATAGGCTTGGCTAGTTAACAAGAATAACCAACCATTTTGTGGAGGAACGATTCTGGACCAACATTTTGTTCTTACTGCAGCTCACTGTATTGATGAGAACGAATACTTTCGCATTGTTGTCGGTAAGTGAATTGTACTTCTGCAAAATCCCAGTAGCACCATTTTGAGAGTCACCCCTTATTTAAAGCTACTAACTAATAGTTAAGATGATAGGGAAATAACTATTGCATCATGGGAGAAGGAGCAAATATAATCGCAGATAGGAGTAAGGTAAAACCAGCAGTCGAAGTGCATTAAAATAGGTATGGGAAATGTGACGCATAATGCAGTGGCGACAGGGTCAGTGAGTGTGGTGGTGAGGTCAAACGTGTGGCTAAAGAAACCAAAATATTTTGTATTTGTTTGGTCTTTCACTGTCAGGTAGCTACGTACAAAATTATGTGAAGTTTAAATGAAAAGTGAATAAATGCAATTAAAAGCACACATTTCACAGCTCCGTTGTTACCTCTTTGCACTACCCAGAGGTTTAGCTTGGTTGGTAAGACTCAGGATGTGAGCATCAGATTTTCCAACAATCACACTGGTATATAATGTTAAAATACATTAAATGCAAGAGGGCTCATGAGAGAGGTTTAAGCAGCAGTGGAAAGCAAGAAGAGTGGGAATTGAAAGGGGAGCTAAGTTGTAAGCAATCTTCAAGACCTTCAAAACAGAGATAGAAAAAAAGAGAAAGAAAAAAGAGACAGGGAGAGAAAAAGAGAGAGAAAAGAGAGAGTGTGTGTGTTTATAAATCCTCTGTGAAATCTGACAGAGACCTCACTATACCCCACTGCAAGCACATAAACACAACAGCTTATTGGGAGAAACGTTTATTGTCATCACAAATCTTCCAGTGATTTGATCAATTAAAGCAAGTAGGGGCTCCCAAGCATCCTTTACTTCGCAGGTTACCTTTTACATTTTCATATTAACCTGGAGCACACCTTTGAATTTCTTTCACGCAAGCAGTCACCCTGGCAGGAAGGCTTGTTTAGCTGTCTGCCCAGCTTGGGTTTCACAGCAAAGGAGACTCACTGAATGACACCTCAAATAAAGCATTTAAATTCTCAGAATTAATGGTCCTGGGAAAGTATGTCTTTATACAACAAGTAGGGGAACAGTTTCTCGTAAATCAAAAAAGTATGGGCACGTCATGCCCCTCCGATCCCGCTCACTTCGACCTCTGGGTAAGACAGGTTAAAATTCTATGTGCCCATATTATATAATTTACTCAAGTGATGAGAATGTGGTATGGTTTTGTGCTAGTTGTAGATATTTGACTACTAATAGCTCAGGGTGAATTTTGTGTTGATATTTTGGGTCTGTTGTATACTCAATTATGTGAGCACATTTTTCTTCACCTCCTTTCATTTTTTATGTTTTTGTTTTTTTGTATCTTGCAATTCCAATAGGGACACATGGTTTCAGTTACCTTACACAAATTTATAATCATGAATTTAATTTAATTTGACATAGGCCATAAATTAATAGCACCCTGGGTATATACATTGTATGGGTGAGGTGGGCCTCACATTTAGTGATGGAAGTAACCTAAAGTCAAAGGGAACATATGAGATAAGTCTTTACATGTTAAATTAACAGCCCTCGTAGCCTTTTCCCTCTAAATCAAATATTTATGTTGAAAGAAACAGTGTTGTTTGCTAGGGGAAGGAGATAGTTTGCTGGCATTTGGATATGATGTAATGGGCAACTATGTGCTATAGGCAGGGAAAGAAATGTGTATGGGCACAAACCTCAGTCCAGCTTTTGTAGGATGATATGGGACACTGTTCATCAGTAACAATTATTGGCATTCATTGTATCAATTAATTAATGTATTTATTTAGTGGAACCCTCTACAAGAAATAGGACTATAGCACTAAAGGACCATTAATCAGGTTATTTATTCAAAGAAAGTCCATGTAACAACTATATTAATCGCAATATAAACAGCAAGTTCATAAAACAATTATGTCAGTCATAATAGACATAACCCAACATATGTTACAAAAGTTTCATATATTTCCTAATTTCATCAGATCTCAGTTTATTATTAGAGAAATAAACACATACTTTCAGCATGTCCAATGTATTCCAATGCTTTCACAGCAGCTTACTTTGTAGCAGTCTTTGAAATCTTAGGTTATCCCAGAGCCATGTATTATTTTTCATCTCAATTTTAATAACATTTTCCCAACAATTTAATGAAACATACTCTTCATCAAAATGCAAATTGTGAAGACAGAGCTTTAAGGACTTCTCTCGAGTGTAGCTACAGTGACTGTGCAGTTGTCTGGGGTGGAGCTGGGTGACAGGGAGGTGGGAGGGGGAAGAGGCGAGAGTGCACAAAGTGTTCATGTGTGTTTAGCCGGCCATCTGGAGCCACCCAAACACACATGCACACTTAGGTTTCTCCAACCCGGCTGCATACATAGTCAGACTGGAGAAACAGCACAGCCTCCAGGCTTGTGTCTGAGAGGCAGTGAATGGCGCTCAGGCCAGTCCTGACACAGCTTACGTGCTATGGTTAGCATGTAAGCAGTGCCAGAATTGCTGGGTAGCCTGTGCTGGTGTCCCAGCTGATGCTGGGACACCACAAGAGGAGTGAGGCAGCAGGAGACGGAGGCGGGAGACGGGCAGCGCAAGGTAAATGTTTTATTTTTTTACATTTTGTTTTACGTGTCATCTCTCATCGTCCCCTGCCCCCACTTGACATATGCAGCGCCCGCCGCTGCGTTTTAGTCAGTTATGCTAAGTGGGTGGTGCATAAAGATGGCATTTGGCCCGCTCTCCTGTTGCTGTTGGATTTGCCTGGCTGCTCATCATTACAAATAAAACATTTTGCAAAGGCCACCTTATCTATTCTCATACCAAGTCTGAGCTTTAAAATAATTCTTCTGTTGTTTATTAGGGCCAGGAGGAGACACACAAATTTAGACATTTTAATTGAACTAATATTGCACAAAAAGAACTTGTCACCATTAGCATTTCAAACTCTGTCAAGACTTGCTCGGATCAAACAGGCAAAATCGTATTATCAAGTTATCAATTTAATGAATGTTCTTGTAGCAAGTGCAAGATATGGTTGACTCCTTTGTTTGCTATAGGTGGTCCCGATCCAATTAAACATTTTTCTGTATTAAACACATGGAAGTGGTAGTCTAAATTTTAGTAGAACCCCTCAGATCACACAGGTTATCAGAATGTGACAGTTTACCTCTTATGTTAATCAAAGTGCTAACAGTCAAACATAAAAGCTGCACTGACACCCAATTTAAATGTGTATTAGCTTGTATTTCAGAGTTCAACTTAAGTGGTATTCAGATTAAGTCAAGTTAGATGGCTAAAAATGGTGCTATAATGTAATAATGTATACTATAGACTAACAGTGTGTCGTAGTTTGGACTTTTGCTCTACTCAAGACTGCTGGTTGAAGGATGACAGTACTTTTGTTTGTAGGCGACTCTGCCTATCCTACAACAAGTCACAACTGTTGTCCCAACCTTACCGGGTCACTAGCTGCACCTCACCAGAAACACAATAGTAAAAGGTGATTTGTGGCAGCCTTTACGCATAGACTCGAGAATAAGACATCTCAGGGAGTGTTGTGGTTAAACGAAGATTACCCCTTTCTCACAGATATATCATGTCTCATACAAACACAGGCAAAAACTAAAATGCAGTAAAGTTTCAATAGTTTTTATTTAACATAACTGCAATTTGCGATATCTTGCATGGGCTGGTATGATTAGGATGATGAATAATGCAAGAAACAGAATTGTGAAGATGAGAGTCAGTCATTATTACAAAGACCCCCACCATCTTGCAAAGCATGTAAAAGACATACGAGGTGTAATATGCCCTAATACCCTAATGTGATAGGTCTAACCTCCTACCTAAAGGAGAGCTGGGTTTGTTAAACCTATTCTGCCAATGCCATGTCCATGAGAGGAGCCCCCAACCCTTGTTACCTTGGAATGAGGTCTCTATCTCAGACTCCGCAGGGACACAAAGACTGGGTCGGCGTCAAGACGACGTGCAGCATCGATATCAGCGATGGTAGCGATGCCCTCTGGTCGGAATCCCTCTGATTATCTGTCTAAAGTGCGATGTATTTATACAGATCTACCAGGACCCCTGACGTAGGTGTGTTCCCAAACAATAGATAACAGACATGCTTGGGACGGCAATTATTAGAAACAATTCCCTCGAAAGTATAGGGAGGGAAAATCCCTGAGTGTGAACACCTACTGTTTGTTTGTTTTTGTCGCTTGATCTTGACGCCTTAGCACGGTGGCACTGATAATGCAACACATAACAAGTGGCCTAACTATAAATAAGGCAGCCATCTTACATGAATTAAGTAATTAAATGGGCTAAGACAGAGCAAGCTAAGTAGGTTAAAAGTCACTAGGTGATGGGGCACAAGTCTGCAACCCAAAGGCTAAGCTAACTCCTGTTATCCCATTAAAACAAACTAGGATTCACGACAAGTGCATATAGAAACAATATTGAATTTTTGATGATAAATGTTTTTAAAAATGTGCAAAGATGACAGAAATGCACTTCTCTGTTATATTAATGAACTAAAGTAACAAAGCTTTTCCATTTGAAATTAAATGTATTGCTCATATTAATGAAGTATTAATAATGCTAAATTCATATGTTAGCATATTATGGCCCTCATTCTGACCTTGGCGGGCGGCGGAGGCCGCCCGCCAAAGTCCTGCCGTCAGATTACCGTTCCGCGGTCGAAAGACCGCGGCGGTAATTCTGACTTTCCCGCTGGGCTGGCGGGCGGTCGCCTTCAGACCGCCCGCCAGCCCAGCGGGAAAGAGGCTTCCACGATGAAGCCGGCTCGGAATCGAGCCGGCGGAGTGGAAGCTGTGCGACGGGTGCAGTTGCACCCGTTGCGTATTTCACTGTCTGCGCAGCAGACAGTGAAATACATGTAGGGGCCCTCTTACGGGGGCCCCTGCAATGCCCATGCCAGTGGCATGGGCACTGCAGGGGCCCCCAGGGGCCCCGCGACCCCCCCCTACCGCCATCCGGATCCCGGCGGTCGGACCGCCGGGATCTGGATGGCGGTAGGGGGGGTCGGAATCCCCGCGGCGGTGCAGCAAGCTGCGCCGCCGCGGAGGATTCAATGGGGCGGCGGTACACTGGCGGGACCCCGCCAGTGGTGCCGGTCCGACCGCGGCTTTACCGCCGCGGTCGGAATCCCCATTGGAGCACCGCCGGCCTGTCGTGTTAGTGTGAGTGAGGCCTGTTGAAGCTTGCAATTGTGACCGTGCTAGAAATTCTGATTCATTTTCTACTGTGAACTTTCTTTTAGGTTATGTTCTCATGAGAAGCTTAGCTAGTTAGTAATAGGCTCTTTTGTTTAAGCATAGAGAGAATGTAGTGTAGTGTCCTTGACAGAAGAACATCATGGAACATAGATTGACATTGTATGCAATTGTTTCAAACTTGCGTGGAGTCACATGGACGGAAGATGTTCCCATGACAGACCTGGGAAGGAACTGAACTCTTTTTTGGGAGTCACACTACCAATTTCTGTTGAATGATGCCCGTACAACGTGACATGAACTGATACCTTGAACAAATCAAAATGCTTTGGGAATACTAAAATATTGATGGACATTTGAACTTTGAGCATTTGCAGCTGCAGTCCTTAACAGATCCTTGCGGTCTTCAGATGCTGTCTTGATGCTTGCTGATCCTAAGGCTTTGTTGATGAAAAATTCCTGAATGCTGTATCCCTTGCAGAGGTATCTCTCTTTTAAGTTTATGACCCTTCGAAATGCCCATTTAAACTTAAAAATCCTTTTATTTTCCCTTTCAGAAGACTCTTGACCGAGCTTCTGATATGCTGACACTTTCCGTTTGTTTTCTTTATTTTTCTTTGCCTAACTTAGTTAGTGACCTGGAGTCCAGTATTATTATTTTTTAATTATATTTGTCCTCTTTGTGTTTTTTGTATGTGTTTCTCCCCACATATATATTTCCCTGATTTGGATAGTTGTAGGGTGGACTTGTCCCCATTGTGATTATTGACTCTGCTAATTTGATTTGACTGATGATTAACTCTGAGCAAAGTATCATCTCTGTATCTCAGATATTCTTGTTCACGTTATACATTATTCTTCTTAAATGCTTAGTTCCATTAATGTTAGTTCATCTGGGGTGTGGCCAACAAGATGGCCGAGCGGCAGCACTAAACCCATGCTCCAGCCCCAACAACAAGATCCTTCTGCATCTTGCCTCCTCTGACCCTCCATAATGCCTAGAAGTGTGTTGGCATAGCTGGGTGTATGCAGGGATGTAGTGACAGAAACATCCCTCGTTAAACGAGGGCCACGCTGTCTGCTGTGATGGAGGAGGCCCAGATGTCTGCCTCTGACTTGTAGTAGTCCCGGCGAGGAAGCAGACCTGAGGCGCCACCCGTAGCACAGGGGTAACTTGCTCCCATGATGGTGCCTTTGGGTAGCACAGCCGATGCTCAACCCCCCCCCGGGTGAGTGAGAAACAGCTGCTTACAAGGCTGTGGGGACTGAGTTCAGTGCCCATCCATGCTGTACCAGCTGCGGAGTTGCCTGGGGCCCCAAATCCCATCGCTGGAGGTTGCTGACCCCGATTGAGGGTAGCCCAGAGGGGACTCACAGGAGATGATGCATTTAGGGCCCTTCTCCCCTGCTCTCCTCCTGCAGTGGTAAAGGCGCATGAGCCAAGCAGGTGAGCAGCGCTACAGGGGACTCGCTGCTCGTCGTCCCTGATATTACCAAACTGGGAGAGGCAATGGAAGACTGTTCCCACCTATGGAGCAATGTGAGTTTGGAGCACTAGATGTGGAGGGGCCCTCCTTGGGTCTTCCACTGTGCACTGGGACCTGCTCTCTAAGCCTGTGGAGCAGCAGTAACCCCAGAGGTGTCACTGGAGACTGGGAACTCTCCTTCCCCCCATGGTGGATGGTGAGCGACGGCTGGGCCTGTGCCTGGAAATGGCAATGGTGGACATTAAGATGTACAGAGGGGCCCTGATGTTGCCGCATAATAGTTGAGGAACAGAGGCAGTGTGTTAATCTCGCAACTCCTGCTTAATAGTGCCGGGCACTGGGGGTTAGGCCAGCTAGGAGCTACAGTGAGCCTAGTGGAGTCACCCTTCCCCTTCCTAGCAACTATATTGATAAGCCATGTTGCGGCCCCACAGAGGTCTGGTGGAGTCATGCTGCATGAGGGACCTCCATTCTGTCATTGAGGGGGACAGTGATGAGACACTGCAGGGCAGAATGGCTAGTGGAATGGTCAGGGGCCCAACTAAATCATCCTCCGATTCGTGGGTGGGAGACTGAAACCACCTCCTCCCTTTCCCCTCTTTATTCATGAGGCCTACGTATTATACTAGGGAGAGTGGACAGAGCAACAGGATCCTTCAGCCGGTGCAGTCCCATTTGCTGCTGGATCACTTGATTGGTTGGTAAGAGGAAAGGTTGCTGGTGTGTCTCACGCCCCAAGCGCAGGGGAAAATTGCAGACACAATAATTATTAGCAGGTTCAAACTATGCTATAAAGCCTTTCCAGCTCTTGGACTCGCTCTTGAATACTTATTCCGACCTTTGATATGAGACTTTGCCTCAGGATTGCAGGCAGTAACAGGAAGTGACTGCTGTGATATTCATGATTGCAAAGCCTGGGGTGCTGCCTCTGGATGCCTGTGAAGGAATTTCCATGCTGCACTGGAGGAGGACAATCAGTGGGCCAGACCTTCCTTGAGTGAGGGATGCCACTGCAAACATGAGGATTTGACAAGGAGTGCCTGGGTTGTGGCTAAGAGAGCCCCTCTGCAGCTCACACAATCTTCATAACTGCCTAATACAACATGGGTAAGGATAGGCTGCCCAGAGGAACCCAACAGACAAAAATGGACCAATACACCACCCAGGGTGCAGGTGGTGACCTGTTGAGGGAATCTGGTGAGACATCACAGGGCATGAGCCAGCTGTATGGGGCCCAGATACTGGCAGCTATGAAGGCTTCCGGCCTAGCAGTCCTAGCAGTCCAGATCAAGATTGAGACCATGGCCATCGATGTGAACCTACTCAGGACTGACCTGCACATGGTGGCTGAGCGCACCCTAGAAACTGTGACCAATGTCACTGAACTTGGGGAAGAGGTCTCCACACTGAAGGCTGCGGCAGCCGCACTTAAAGCTCACTGAAGTCAGCTGAAGGCATGTAGGAAAGATGCAGAAGGGAGATCCCGCAGATGCAATCTATGGTTTGTGGGATTCCCCGAAGGTGCAGAAGGCAGCGCCTCAGATTTTCCTTGAGGAATGGATGAAGACAGCGCTCCATATCCTCAAGATTCTTCACTGTGGAGAGAGCACATAGGTCTCTGGCACCACGGCCAAAACTGGAGGCCCAACCAATTGCAAAGTTTCTCAACTATAGGGACTGCAACTAAATCTTGCAGGAGGTGCGCTGGAACGGAGCTTCAACATTTGAAAATCACTGCATACATGTCTTCCCTGACTACACCAGAGGCGTCCAACTGCAATGGCAGTTCTTTAGTGGCGCAAAACAAAAACTGAGAGTGATGAGTCTGAAATACATTGTCCTTTACACGCAAACTGAAGGTAATATGAGATGGGTGATCACATTTCTTTATGTCACCCGAGGAGACTTGGAACTGGCTGGAGATCCATGGTGATGACAGGCTCTTGATGCCATCCTCAGTCTACCCTTGGTTTGGGAGCTGCCATGGGGGCAGCCCCCCCACCTGCTCCCAGGAAGAGAAGCAGATGTAGATGCTGCTCGAGGTACAGTGCGACTGTGCTGGTGCAACTTGATGGCAGCCTAGACCTGGAGATGCAGCAACAAGAATGTGAGGCAGCCAGAACCCTGGTTGAGGTGGTCACCTCTGCAGCATCTTTTGTTATGGACCCAGATCTGGGAGGGGGTGAACACGGACAATCATCGAGTGAACATTCAGCGACCCCCCCAAAGGTAACACAGAAAACTTCTGTGATGTGCCTGGCAGAGCAGGTACGGCACACACCTGTGAGGGACAGACACCCATATAGAGGTCGTGACTGACTTCTCCACTTGATGGAGTCCCTGAATGCACACATTTGTCACTATATGGATATGGTGAAGGGCGGGTGGAGTTTAGATTTGGCACCAATGGCGGGGCATGGACACAGACTTCCTGGGAAGCCCCCCTCGTTCACAGTTCTACTCATTACTTCTCTTTTCTTTTCTGTCCTTCCCTTTTCTTTCCTTTACTCCTCTTTCCCTGGAGTGGTGTGTTGTTTGACCAACTTAGAGTGTGAGAACCTCAGGGGCACATAGGTGCAGCAGACCGGGCCTATCTTTGGGGTGAGCTTGACTGCACTTTGCCCCTAGAATATAAACTCAGTTTATACCCAACAGAAGTTATTCACATACACTGCATTTACATTGATTGAGTGGGTGAGTGAAGCATATAGATTGGGAAGGCATTAGTTAAATTTAGAGGTATTTAAGGGAAGTTGTCTTTGGTTTAGAGTTATTGTTAGTGCAGCATCCATTGTGGGCTAGATTGTCACAGGGTTTCGGTGGCATGGGAAGCAGGGTGTGGGTGGGCTTGGATGAAGGTGAAGATGGGTAGGACCACTGCATGATGGGTGACTCTATACGACTAATCATGTGGAATGTGTGGGGGTTAATCTCCTTTGTGAAAAGATATAGAAATAGAATGTACATTTGTAGAGCTCACTTACACTCCCAAGGGATCATCCAGGTGCTAAGCGGAATGCCAGAATGAGAACAAGGAGCTAACAAGCAGGACAGAAAGGGACCTAAATAAATGTATTAGGGATTGACTCAAAGCTTTGAGGGCATTAAAGATCCATGTCTTTGACTGTTTTCTGTAGCATGCTTCTGACTTGGTACGCCTCAATGACAAAGGAAGACAGTTCCAGGCTTGTGATCCTAGGACTGCAAAAGATTTACTGTCAGAGTCACCAGATCCTCGGGGTCTGTGCACGTTCTCAACACTTCCACCACAAGACAGCTCAGTACTCTGATTAGAATTGTCACAGAGTCTAAGAGAGTCCAAGTGGGGAAAAGGGGATTAGAAAGGGAACAGCTGAGAAGGAGACCTGTAGGAAGCAAAAAGGTTAAAACACACAATATCAGGATTATATCATATGAATCAATACTAGACTAGGACTCAAAACATTGTCATTCTGAAAACATGGACAACCTAAGCATAGACTTAAAATGACTAGGCTTCAAGATGACTGGGTACCTGTGAGGGAATCAGGAAAAGTTAAATGCAACTTTCAAATTCAAGTATTGTCTTTTGCCTGAGGATCAGGAAACAATCTGAATGATTTCTAAACCATCATATGAATTGAGTTTTGAGAAACATATTAGGAACACACAACATTACATCTAGAAATCTGGCTTCCTGTTCCCTCAAATTGCCGGAACATGAATTGCGCACAGTGCAGATTTTCACATAGGTAGTAAATACCATAGAATGATTGTGCACCATGAATAAAACAAATTAGACTCGAGAAATAAATCATGCAACTTGCCAAATTGAAAGCCACCAAGTAAATGCCTTAAAATGGTAGCGTACAATGAATAGCATGAATTACACTCAGGAAATTAATCGGGCATCTTGCTGATTCAAGTACCACCATCTAACTGCCAAGGAATGGTAGCGCATAATAATTATCAAGGGTTAAAGCACAAAAAAACGAATTGCGCGTCTTGCCAATTCGAAGGCCACCATGTCACTGCCATGGAATGGTAGCGCACAATGAATATCAAGGGTTAAAGCACAAGAAAATGAATTGCGCGTCCTGCCGATTCAAAGGCCACCATGTAACTGCCATGGAATGGTAGCGCACAATGAATAACATGAATTAAGCACAAGAAAAGAATTGCACGTCTTGCCGATTCGAGTACCACCATGTAACTGCCAAGGAATGGGAGCGCACAATGAATAACATGAATTAAGCACGAGAAAAGAATCGCGGTCTTGCCGATTTGAATGCCACCATGTAACTGCCAAGGAATGCCAGCGCACAATGAATTTCAAGGGTTAAAGCACAAGAAAACGAATTGCGCGTCTTGCCGATTCGAAGGCCACCATGTAACTGCCATGGAATGGTAGCGCACAATGAATAACATGAATTAAGCATGAGAAAAGAATTGCGCGTCTTGCCAATTCAAATGCCACCATGTAACTGCCAAGGAATGGTAGCGCACAATGAATAACATGAATTAAGCACGAGAAAAGAATTGCGCGTCTTGCCGATTCGAGTATCCACATGTAAATGTCATGAAACGACCAAGCGCACATTCAAATCGTTTATCATGCAAAGATTAGGCCCAAGAACTCGAGAGTCTTCGATAACTGGGTCGGGGGCCCAGCCCGACCTCCGTCTTACCGCCCTGATCTAGGATCACCAAATGAAGTGAAAAAAGGGCAAGGCCTGGAGGATCAAAGTAGGCCGCCAGAACAGGAGCTCAGGAAGTTGCTCCTGCTCTGCACCGGGACCTCTGAATAGTGAACACGTGGAGCTGGGCTGGCTCCCTTATATAGAGTCTTGGCCCAGCCCACAAACCACACCCAGGCATGCTGCAGGGAAAACTCCTAGAAGGCACTGGAGGGGGACCACACCCTGACACAGTCTGAAAGCCTGCAGCAGTACATCACATGTGAACAGTATTTATATGCATGCTGAACATAAGTCTTCAAGATTAAACTCTGCAATGCAAAAGGTTAAACAACATCATATCAGCACAATGCATAAATTATGTTAGCTTGAAATTGCTAGGTTTTTGCACTCTAGTTGGCCATAGTGCGCGCACTGCCCTGATGTTGACAGTATTCCCCTCTCCCAGATGCGCTAGGGCCTGGTTTGTCTGGATTGAGACGATGAAAATGCCTCAGAAGTGGTGGAGCATGGATATCAGATGCGGAAACCCATGAGTTACTTTCAGGGCCATGACCTTTCCATGAGATTAAGAACCATAGGTTACGCCCTCTCAGTTTAGAATCCAACACTTTCTTGACTTTGTATTCTTCTTCCCCCTGTACTAGAACTGGAGCTGGATGAGGGCAGACCTTCTGGACGGCCTTTTTCAAGAGGGAAGTGTGGAACACTGGATGAATCCGTAGTGATCTTGGCAATTGCAGTTTATAGGTCACAGGATTGATTTGCTCAAGGACAGTGGAATGACCTATGAATTTGGGGTTGAACATGTGTTTCTTCCTGAAGTCTATATGTTTTCTAGAAAGCCACACTTTGTCACCTGTTTGATACTGTGGTCCCTCACAATGTTTCTTGTCATAATACTTTTAATATTTTTGTTTGGCCTTTTCTAAATGCTGTTGAATCAATTTCTGGGTTTGATGCAAATGTTGAATGGTTTCTGACACAGCTGGAGTAACAGAACTTTCTTGAGGGATTGTGATGGGCAAGGTGTCAGGATGATAGCCATACAAGCCAAGAAAAGGTGAAACGCCAGTAGAAGTGTGGAATGAGTTATTGTAGGATAACTCAGCTAACCAGAGCATTGATGTCCAAGAATGAAGTGCTTTTTCAGCATAAGCACGTAGGTATTGCTTCAAAGTCTGATTTAGTCTCTCCGTTTGACCATCTATTTGAGGATGATGGCTAGTAGATAGTGTAGATGTCACTTGGAGTGTTTTACACTATGTCTTCCAGAAATTGGATGCAAATTGCGACCCCCGATCGGAGAGGATCATTTTTGGCAGTCCATGTTAACGAACCACTCTGTTCAGTAAAATAGTTGCCAGTTCACTAGGGGTGGGCAATTTCTTACAGGCAATGAAATGTCCATATTTCGTGAGACTATCTACTACCACCAGAATTACTGAATGCTGTTGAACCACTGGTAGACCGGTAATAAAGTCTAAAGAAATGTGCTCCCACGGATGACTTGGAGTTGGAAGTGGATGCAACAACCCCTTTAGTTTTGAATGACTTGTTTTAGTGCGAACACAGACTTTGCAGTTGTTTACCATGGCTTTTACATCTTTTGTTAGGGTAGGCCACCAAAAATAGCGTTGGATTAATTCAAGAGTTTTTGGAGTACCTGGATGACCTGCCGTAGGTATAACACGCAACCAATGAAACACAATCTTGTGAAGTTTGGTAGTGGGCAAGAACAAACGAGCGTCATGAAAAGGTAATCCTTGCTTGATTGACATTTTGAGATCTGCTTGGGCCCATGTCTGCCATTTCTCAACAGTGAAAGAATTGCGGATGTCTTCAAAGAAATCTTCAGATTTGATGATACATTGGACTTTTTGTCGGGAGCAATGATAGCTCTGGAGGTTTGAACTGCAGGCAACGTCGTAGACTCTTGGCGGGACAAGGCGTCAGCTTTGCGATTGTCTTTACCAGGCCGGAAGGTTACCACAAAATCAAGGCCCACATTTATACTTTTTGATGCAAAACTGCGCTAATGCAGTTTTGCTTCAAAAAAATTAGCGCCGGCTAACGCCATTCTGAAGCGCCATGCGGGCGCCGTAGTTATTGAATGGCGTTAGCCGCCGGCACCGTCTGGTGTGCGTTAAAAAATACTACGACGTACACCAGGCAGCGCCGGCGTAAGGGAAAATGGAGCTTGGGCGTCAAGAAATGGGGCAAGTCAGGCTGAGGCAATTTTTTCGCCTCAACCAGATTTGCGCCATTTTTTTCCACTCCCAACCCCCATTGAAATGACTCCTGTCTTAGCAAAGACAGGAGTCATGCCCCCTTGCCCAATGGCCATGCCCAGGGGACTTCTGTCCCCTGGGCATGGTCATTGGGCATAGTGGCATGTAGGGGGGCACAAATCAGGCCCCCCTATGCCACAAAAAAAAAAAAAAAAAAAACACTTACCTGAACTTACCTTAATGTCCCTGGGATGGGTCCCTCCAGCCTTGGGTGTCCTCCTGGGTAGGCAAGGGTGACAGGGGGTGTCCCTGGGGGCATGGGAGGGAACCTCTGGGCTCCTTCAGAGCCCACAGGTCCCTTAACGCCTGCCTTTTGCAGGCGCTAAAAAACAGCGCAAAAGCGGCCGTACGTCATTTTTTTTGACCCGTCCACTCCCGGGCGTGAATTTTGCCCGGGAGTATAAATCCGACGCACATGCCTCGGAGTCGATTTTTTAGACGTGAACGCCTACCTT
Organism: Pleurodeles waltl; assembly: GCF_031143425.1. Taxonomy (NCBI): domain Eukaryota; kingdom Metazoa; phylum Chordata; class Amphibia; order Caudata; family Salamandridae; genus Pleurodeles; species Pleurodeles waltl. Next base: position 742,924,106 of record NC_090447.1, on the reverse strand, counting down.
GCATCTCATTAACGCAAAGTAGGTGTCCACGCTAAAAAATGACGCAAACTCCATGGACTTTGGCGCTAGACGCGTCTAACGCCAAAGTATAAATATGGAGTTAGTTTTGCGTTGAAATTGCGTAAAAAAAAAACAACGCAATTCCGGCGCAAACGGAGTATAAATATGCCCCCAAATTCGGCAAAAAACAGCATCCAGCGTAATTGCAGAGGAGTCAAAAGTCTGGCGGAACTCATGAAATGAAGATTGCGATGATCAGTATATACCGTGACAGTGTATTTGGCACCCAATAAGTGATGTCTCCATTCTTTAAAGGCATCACAAATCGCCAGAAGCTCTTTTTCAGCAATGACATAGTTCTGTTCGGCTTCATTCAGCTTCCGTGACATGTAACTACAGGATGAAGTTGACCAGTGCCCTTATTTCGTTGCGACAAGACTGCTCCTATTGCCACATCTGAAGCATCAGCTTCCACTATGAAGGGTCGATCCGCGTCAGGATGAGTCAAGACTGGGGCAGTGAAGAAAGCTTCTTTCAAAGTTGAAAAGGCTCGGTCAGCTTCTGGGTACCATACAAGTTTCTCCATCTTTCTTAATAACTTAGTGATTGGAGCCACTGTCTGGGAGAAAAGACTTATGAACCTCCGGTAAAAATTTGGAAACCCCAGGAAACATTGTACATCACGAACAGTCTTAGGGGTGGGCAAATCAGATACAGCCTTTACTTTCTTTTCTGCCATCACCATACCTTGAGGGGGTAAGGATAACCCCCAAAAACTCAACTGTGGTAACATGAAACTCACACTTGGTTAGTTTGCAATATAAATGGTCCTTTCTAAGGGCTGCAAGAATTTTCTTGACATGTTGGACATGTTCATCTTCATTGTCTGAGTAGATCAAAATGTCAACGATGTAGACTAAGGCAAATATGTTGAGGTACTCTCTAAGAATGCCATTCAAGAAAAATTGAAATGCTGCTGGAGCATTACACAGACCAAAAGGCATGTCAGTGTATTAAAAAAGGCCATATCTTGTCTTGAACGCTGTTTTCCATTTGTCACCCTCTCTCATCCTGACCAAATGATAAGTACCTCGAAGATCAAGCTTCGTATAGATTTTTGCTTTCTTTACTTGCTCCAGTAAGACCGGAATTAGGGGCAAAGGATATTTATTCTTGATGGTGACTTTGTTCAGTCCTCTACAGGCGATACAAGTTCAAAGTTCTCCATTCGCATTGGGAACAAAAAACAAAGGAGAAGCTGCAGGAGGCTTAGAAGGGCGAATTAAACCATTCTCCAAGAATTGATCTGGATATTTTCGTAAATGTTGATTTTCATGTTCCGACAGGTCATATACACGACAATTGGGAAGTATTGCACCTGGGAGTAGATCAATTTGACAGTCATAAGATCTATGAGGAGGTACGTTCTCTGCTTCTTTCTCATCAAATACATCCTCGTAAGATGAATACTGTTTGGGCAGTTGAATGTCTTTCTCCGTGGCAGTAGCTATGTAAGAGTTGCAAACTTTTGATACTGGAATCTTTTGGAGGTATTGTTCTTTACATAGTGCAGATGAGAACACGACCTTTCGTTCTGCCCAATTAATTTATGGATTGTGATGAGATAACCATGGTAAGCCAAGGATTATTCCATACTGGGGAGCATGGATCACGTCAAGGATAAGTTTCTTTTTATGTTTCTTTCTTTGGTTCTTATCCTCACAAATCACCGAAAAGGGGGCAGTCTGAAGAGTTACTGGACCTCCAGTCAAGAGCTTTCCAAAGACTGCCTGGATGATTTCTGGGGTCTTCTTTTCAATACATGGGATCCTCCATGCAGGAACCAATTGGGCATCAACAAAGTTCCCCTTAGCCCCAAAATCGACTACAGCCTTCTTGAATAGGTCTTTTTCTTAACCTGAACACTTATTCCCAGTTTGAGATGACTAGATTGTGAAGGGTCCACAGTGACACCCAAGAGCAACCCTTCTCTGCATCTTGGGTGCTTTAGTTTTCCGACTCGACTTGTGCATTGACTGCAACCTTCTGAACTGGACCTCTGTAGCACTTTGGTTTGATTGGACAATCTTTGGCAAAATGACCCTTGCGCCCACTATAGAGTCATTGTCCATTCTTTCTACATAGGTCTTTTTCATCTTTGGTCAACGGTCTCCTGATGGTTCCAATTTCCATCGGTTTCGGCGTTCTTTTTTTTTGAGTTCTTGAGTCTCTATTATCGTGAACATGCCAGGAATATTTTTCAGTCTTTTTGCATGTTCCTTTTCATTCTGGTGACCGATGATCAAGCCTCAAGACAAGGTTTATCAATTCTTGACAGTCTGTAGGTTGCGGGTCGATTTGAGATAGGATATCTTTCAGCTCCTCTTTGAGTCCCTTATAGAACAAGGCTGCTTGTTTTTCTTCAGGCCAGGATGTCTCAGCCACCAGCCGATTACAGTTGGCTAAATATGACACTAAGGCGGTAATTCTGACCGCAGCGGTCGGCGGTCGCCGCCCGCCAAGCGGTTCCTGCCGAAAGACCGCACCGCGGTCCAAAGACCGCGGCGGCCATTCCGGCTTTCTCGCTGGGCCGGCGGGCGATCGCCAGAAGACCGCCGACCGGCCCAGCGGGACAGCCCCTTCAACAATGAAGCCGGCTCGGAATGGAGCCGGCGGAGTTGAAGGGGTGCGACGGGTGCAGTGGCACCTGTCGCGATTTTCACTGTCTGCTAAGCAGACAGTGAAAATCTTTGTGGGGCCCTGTTAGGGGGCCCCTGCACTGCCCATGCCAGTGGCATGGGCAGTGCAGGGGCCCCCAGGGGCCCCACGGCACCCGTTCCCGCCATCCTGGTTCTGGCGGTGGACACCGCCAGAAACAGGCTGGCGGGAAGGGGGTCGGAATCCCCATGGTGGTGCTGCTTGCAGCGCCGCCATGGCGGGTTCCCTGGGCCAGCGGGAAACCGCCGGCTCCCCTTTTCCGACCGCGGCTTTACCGCCGCGGTCAGAATCGCCCAGGAAGCACCGCCAGCCTGTTGGCGGTGCTTCCGCCGCACTCCGCCATGGCGGTCATGGACCGCCAAGGTCAGAATGACCCCCTAAGTCTTGTTTCCCTTGGCGCAAGTCTAATAATTCACGATCTGCTGACAGTGTAACAGTTCTACGATCAAAAACTCGCTCATACTCGCGAACAAAATTTCTCCAGTTGTACAACAGAGGACTATCTTTACGCACAAGAGGAATAGCCCAGGTAGCTGCATCTCCGGACAGATATGATAACAAGAAATCTACTTTGGACTGGGCATCAGGGAAAGTATGTGGTCTGCAGGTGAAGTGTAATTCCACTTGAACCAGGAAAGATTGCGCTTTCAAGGGGTCACCTGAGAAAAGTTCTGGGGGAGCTAAAGGAATGGCTGAAGGAACATTTAGGGAAATTTTTGTCGGATTACCTCCAGAAGTCTGAGAAGAAAGACCTGGCCAAGACACACCTGGGGGATTTTGTCCTTTCTTTTCTAACTTATCCTGTAACTGACTCACTCTCTCAGCTAGGCTATTTGCCAAATCTTTTGATGATACCACCTCTGCTTGGAGCTGATTGGTAGCCTTGACTAGCTCGTCCAGTGTGGCCATGTTGAGAACATACACAAACCAGGAGGATAATAATTTGTGGGCTCACTATTCTGTCAGAGTCGCCAGATCCTCGGGGTCTGTGCACGTTCCCAACACTTTCACCACAAGACAGCTCCAATACTCTGATTAGAATTGTCACAGAGTCTAAGAGAGTCCAAGTGGGGAAAAGGGGATTAGGAAGGGAACAGCTGAGAAGGAGACCTGTAGGAAGCAAAAAGGTTAAAACACACAATATCCAGATTATATCATATGAATCAATACTAGACTAGGACTCTAAACATTGCCATTCTGAAAACATGGACAACCTAAGCATAGACTTAAAATGACTAGGCTTCAAGATGACTGGGTACCAGTGAGGGAATCAAGAAAAGTTAAATGCAACTTTCAAATTCAAGTATTGTCTTTTGCCTGAGGATCAGGAAACAATCTGAATGATTTCTAAACCTTCATATGAATCGGGTTTTGAGAAACATATTAGGAACACACAACATTACATCTAGAACTCTGGCTTTTTGTTCCCTCAAATTGCCGGAACATGAATTGCGCGCATTGCAGATTTTCACATAGGTAGTAAATATCATACAATGATTGTGCACCATGAATAACACAAATTAGACTCGAGAAATAAATCATGCGACTTGCCAAATTGAAAGCCACCAAGTAAATGCCTTAAAATGGTAGTGCAAAATGAATAGCATGAATTACACACAGGAAATGAATCGCAAGTCTTGCCGATTCAAGTACCACCATGTAACTGCCAAGGAATGGTAGTGCACAATTAATATCAAGTGTTAAAGCACAAGAAAACGAATTGCGCGTCTTGCCGGTTCGAAGGCCACCATGTAACTGCCATGGAATGGTAGCGCACAATGAATATCAAGGGTTAAAGCACAAGAAAATGAATCGCGCGTCTTGCCGATTCAAAGGCCACCATGTAACTGCCATGGAATGGTAGCACACAATGAATAACATGAATTAAGCACGAGAAAAGAATTGCGCGTCTTGCCGATTCGAGTACCACCATGTAACTGCCAAGGAATGGTAGCGCACAATGAATAACATGAATTAAGCACGAGAAAAGAATCGCGCGTGTTGCCGATTCGAATGCCACCATGTAACTGCCAAGGAATGGCAGCGCACAATGAATAACATGAATTAAGCACGAGAAAAGAATCACGTGTCTTACCGATTCAAATGCCACCATGTAACTGCCAAGGAATGGTAGCGCACAATGAATACCATGAATTAAGCACCAGAAAAGAATTGCGCGTCTTGCCGATTCGAGTACCACCATGTAACTGCCAAGGAATGGTAGCGCACAATGAATAACATGAATTAAGCACGAGAAAAGAATCGCGCGTCTTGCCGATTCGAATGCCACCATGTAACTGCCAAGGAATGACAGCGCACAATGAATAACATGAATTAAGCACGAGAAAAGAATTGCGCGACTTGCCGATTCGAATGCCACCATGTAACTGCCAAGGAATGGCAGCGCACAATGAATAATATGAATTAAGCACGAGAAAAGAATCATGCGTCTTGCCGATTTGAATGCCACCATGTAACTGCCAAGGAATGGGAGCGCACAATGAATAACATGAATTAAGCACGAGAAAAGAATCACGCGTCTTGCTGATTTGAATGCCACCATGTAACTGCCAAGGAATGGTAGCGCACAATGAATAACATGAATTAAGCACGAGAAAAGAATTGCGCGTCTTGCTGATGGGAATGCCACCGTGTAACTGCCAAGGAATGGTAGCACATAATGAATAACATGAATTAAGCATGAGAAAGAATTGCGCGTCTTGCCGATTCGAGTATCCACATGTAAATGCCATGAAATGACCAAGCGCACATTCACACGCACAAGAATAAACTCGTTTATCATGCAAAGATTAGGCCCAAGAACTCGAGAGTCTTCGATAATGGTGTCGGGGGCCCAGCCCGACCTCCATCTTACCGCCCTAATCTAGGATCACCAAATGAAGTGAAAAAAGGGCAAGGCCTGGAGGATCAAAGTAGGCCGCCTGAACAGGAGCTCAGGAAGTTGCTGCTGCTCTGCACTGGGACCTCTGAATAGTGAGCACGTGGAGCTGGGCTGGCTCCCTTATATAGAATCTTGGCCCAGCCCACAAACCACACTCAGGCATGCTGCAGGGAAAACTCCTAGAAATCCCTGGAAGGGGACCACACCCTGACACAATCTGAAAGCCTGCAGCAGTACATCACATGTGAACAGTATTTATATGCATGCTGAACATAAGTCTTCAAGATTAAACTCTGCAATGCAAAAGGTTAAACAACATCATATCAGCACAATGCATAAATGATATTAGCTTGAAATTGCTAGGTTTTTGCATTGTAGTCGCCCGTCGAGCGCGCACTGCCCTGATGTTGACATTTACCACCTCTAGTTTTAAGTCTAAACCTGGGGGGTTGAGAAGGTTAGCTAATGAAGATCTTAGGGTCCGATGTGGTATATGATGTGTAAAAGGCTCAATGCAGTATTTAGGACCTTGGGCTCTGTAAGCTCTGAAAGTGAATCAAGATCTTGAAAAAAATCTCTTATGAACAGGCAGCCAATGCATTGCTTTCAAAGCAGTTGATGCTGGAGAGCAACGGGGTAATTTCAACAACATCCTGGCAGTGGCATTCTACACTACCTGCAATCTGTGAATTGTTTGTTTGGTGGCACCAGCATATAGGCTGTTGCAGTAGTTCAGTCTTGATGTTATCATTGCTACTGCCAGGGTTTTGCTTGCTGCCAAAGGAAGGTCAAATAATGTTTTCAAAGATTTTATTAATTTGATACACATCCCAGAAATAGAAAGAGCTTGTGGACGAAAAGATAGTTGGGCATCAAAATATACTCCTAAACTCTTGATAACTTGTACTGTGTCTGGTAGGGGGTGTGGCAGACCTTGCCCACCATAGCTGAGGATCAAAAAGATTGTCTTTCCCGAGCAGCATAATCTCTGTCTTCTCAGTATTACATTTTAAATGATTATGCAGCATCAAGTGAATAACTTCAGTTAAACAACATTTGAAATTAGATTCAGAGCTAATAGAGGTTTTATCCAAGGCCAAATAAATCAGTGTCATCGGCATAGGATGTGGATGTAATCAGTGAGATTAAGGAGATATGTTAAACACACACCTATCTGAGAAGGACAGGGATACACATCACCCTCATACAGGAGATGCATTTGTTGGAGGCAGGGGCCCAAAAACTTCCCAGAAAATGGTAGGGCCAGCTCTGCTCCTCCACCTACTCCTTCGACACCAGGGCGTATTCATATGGGTGGCCGCCGGAGTCCCATTCAAATTACGTGGTCCAGTTGCAAATGTGGCATAATGTTACGTGATCATACATGGCCTGCTTAACAGCTGTGGGATTTGCATTCTTAAAATGTATGTGCCTAATACAGATGGTGGTGAGTTCTACAGGGCCCTGGAGACTGAATTGATGCCCTAGGTTGGGACACCCATAATTTGGGTGGGTGATTCTAATTGCGTACTGAATGGCCGACTAGACCGGCACCCACCCCAGATGGGCAAGAATCCCCACATAGCAGCTCTCTTACAGAAAACTATGAGTAGACTACATCTTCTAGACATATGGAGAGAACCTAACCCCATGGCTATGGTTTTCTCCTGTTATACCCCTACCCACGGAGCTCATAGACCACAGACCTCTTCCTCTTAAAGAACTAAGGTGGACTAAATGTTCAGAAAGTGAGCTATCATTTGGATCACTCACTACTGCTGCTGGGATGAGGAGTATGGGTCAGAGACCCTGCATCCCCCTGTGGTGGCTGCATCCAGAGGTGTTTGGGGACCCAGAGTACACAACAGCTATGGCAGGAGCACTACAGGGATTCTTCACCATGAATTGGAACTCCTCCCAAACACGTGGTATAGAATGGAAGGCACTTAAGGTAGTGGTCCGAAGAGAGAGTCTCTGAAAGGCTATAGTATACAGTGGAAACTAGAGAGAGAGTTGCAGGAGAGAGACGAGGTCCTCACAGGCCTGCAGTTGCAGGCGTGGGACCAGGACACAGATGGGACAGACCTAGTGGAGGCACATAGGCAGGGGGAGGCCAAGTGGGAAAAGAGTATCTGCAGCATCACCACAGAGACAATGACAAATGCGCCCACGTGTTAGAATGGCTACTCAAAAGAAAAAGACCCACCCGCTCATTCATGCCCTTCGTGGCCCAGGCAGTGTATTGGCTGATGGCCAGGTGGCAATTAACATGACTGTTTATGACCACTTGAAGGCAGTGTAAGCAGCCCCAGAAATTGTGGAGGCCCCTGAGGCTGGGAGTTTTTTAGACAAGGTCACCCTTGCCCACCTTACTGAAGCTCAGGCAGAAGGGCTTAGGGAACATATCATGCTGGAGGAACTGCAAGAGGCGCTCAGGGATACGGCTAGAAAGAAATGACAGGAACCGGAAGGTCTCCACATTTAATATTTCCAAACAAATTTAGTCTCTTTGCTCCCTGCTCTCCTTGAGACCATAAGTGAGGCACACAAGGTTGTCATATTGCCAGACCATCTGCAAGAGGCACTTATAATTATGTTACCCAAGCCCGGCAAAGATCCTGCTTATCCAGGATCATACAGGCCCAACTACAAGCTTAATATCGATGTTAAGATGCTGGCTAAGGTATTGGCATTGCGATTGAGCTGAGTAGTTATACATCTAGTCCAAGATGATCAATGCAGTTTATGCCAGCCAGAGGCATGCATTTGCATCTAAGACGTCTCTTCCACGTAATGCACATGACCCGAGACTTAGGTCTGCGAGCAGCACTAATAGTGTCAGACATAGAAAAAGCCTTTGACACCCTGCCTTGGATGTATCAGTGGAAGGTTCTCCATTGCATGAGCCTGGGAGATGGCTTTCTGGCCAGGGTGCGATTCCTGTACACACACAGAGCCGACTGTGAAAGTGGGTAGCGGAGAGGAAGTTTCTGAAGCGTTTCGTATCGAAAGAGGTACTCAACAGGGATGCCCGCAGTCACTTCTCTTAATTGCCCTTGCTCTGGAGCCACTCGATATCCACCTTAGAGCTGAAATGCAAGACTGGGGCATGCGTGTGGGTGATATAACACATATTGTGTCCCTATATGCCAACGATGCATTTATTTATGCAACAAAGCCGGAACAGTCAGTGATTTTCCACCTGCAGATGATGGAGAGCTTCAGACTAGCCTCGGAGCTTCTGGTTAACCACCAAAAGACAGTGCTGTTTCACCTGGTGACGCTGGCTAAATTGGATGCCCCTGACGTCTCTCCAATGGGATTGTCGTGAGAGACTGAGAGTTTCCGCTGTCACCCGCTGACACCTTGCTGCTGTCAGTCATGGGGAGGGTGGCATTGACTAAGATGGTCATACTGCTTACATGCAATGCAAAACTAATTTTGCATGCTGCCACCCTCGCTGTTCTGAACGATTGATGGGCTGTTACTGTCCCTGGTGTGGGTGGGAAAGAGAAACAGAATTTGTCTTGAGCTCCTTAAGCTGGACCCCAGCCAGGGAGGCCTTGGTCTCCAGAACCTCAAACTCTACTACTTGGCAGGTGTTTTGCGATATGCCACTCTGTGGTGCAAGGGTGGCATTAATTGGGAAAATAAACTTTTATCCGGCTCCATCAAAGTGGGTAAGCTCCCTAGGATGCTCATATGTGGGCATGCACTCTCCGCAGGTGCTCCCTTTGTGGTCACATGGGTGGCGCAGGCATGGGAGAGAACTGTTTAGCAGGTGTTGCATTGGACACCCTATGCTAAACTCCTCTTAATTTGATGGCTACGCTCATTTGTGCATATCCGTGAATCCATGGACATCTCAAGGTGGCTGGATGGAGGCTGCCAGGGAGACCACAGAGACCTTTTTCTAAATGGAGTTTTTATGTCCCAGGAGGTGGGAACCCACTTTTAAAAAGGCAGGGGGCAGTTCTTACAGTACGCTAGTATATCACACACAGCCCAAGATATCTGGACAACCTTCCAGGACAAGTCAAGAGAATCGCAGCTGTTACAGGTGATATTAGATCCCGGGTCTACAAAAGGTATTGTTTCCCAACTGAGTGCTGCTCTAAAGAATGACAGGCAAACCAACATGGCCCTTCAACACGCCACGTGGGATGAGGACCTAGAGATCCCACTCACAGATGGTGAATAGAAAAGGACCATGGCACAGGTACAATAGGTGGCTAGTAATGGCCAGATTTAAACTGACACAATTATATTATGTGTATAGGGCTTACGTGACTTTGAACATGCTGCATGGACCTGTCAGCAGTGGCAGCTTTTTTGGGATGAGGTATTGCATGAAATATGCAGAGTAACCAAAGTGAATGCAGAGCTTTGTATCTGACATTGCCTCCTGGGGTTGCTGCTTCTCTCCACGAAGGATAAAAAATGCAGTACAAGTTTGCCCAGCTCAGGTTCGTGTTCGACCATAAGTGCATAGCTATTGGGCTAGCCTGAAACCAGCCCCTACCCCGAGTAAGGGCCAAATGGCTATCAGATCTCCTTGAGTGGCAATAGCTGATGAGTGTAGGCTCCGGAGAGTCTGCACTGATAACAATGCAGAGCAGGTTTTCGAGATATGGGGTAGCATGATTGCTAGTTTGTGTGGCCATGGCGCAGTCAGAGACGAGTACTCGGATGATGGTTTATCCAAGAGGGGGTCTGCTGACCTACCTGGGGTGTCTGTTGCCCAGTTGGCCTTTGCCGACGTCTTAGACCCCATCGGCCTACCCTCTCCCCGGAGTCTCCTGTTGCAGGGGGACCACACAGCAAAGCTTGGGCTTGTGACCCGCAAGAACAGATGACATTGAGAGTCTGAGGGGCATATTTATACTCTGTTTGCGCCGAATGTGCGTCAAAATATTTGACGCACATTCAGCGCAAACCGTGCACCATATTTAATCTTTGACGCACGAACCAGCAAACGCCAAAATTCCGGCGTGTGCGTCATTTTCTGGATGCGGGAAACCGCCTTGCATTAATGACATGCAAGGTAGGCATTCCCGTCCAAAAAATGACTCCAACACCTGTGTGCCTTATTTATACTACTGCGCAAAAATCCTGCACGGCCGGGAGGCGGAGTTGGAAAATGACGCACATTCCGATTTGCGTCAAAAATTAACGCCTGGGTCAGGGCAGGCGTTAAAATGAGGCAAACACACTTGTATTTAATGAAAACACACAGAAGCAACAGCAGAGCTCCAAAAGGAAGACATGGAGGTGCTTCTCATCCAGCGTGCACGCAGATGCAGAGCACAGGACCAGCAACAGCAGCTTCCACAACACCAGCAGGGACCCCAAAGGCAACGCAGAAGGCAGGAGAGGATATTCCACACCAGGACAACCCTTCATGGCTTCAGGGAACATGACATCATCCAGAGGTACAGGCTGAACTGGCAAGCCATTCAGCAGCTGCTGCGCAACATTGAGCCACAGTTGGCACCCAGCTTGCAGACACCCCACACCATTCCACCAGAAACCAAGCTGCTAGCTGTACTACTCATGTTGGCAAGTGGCTCCTTTCAAACCACTGGCGCCCTGGTTGCTGGGATCTCACAGCCATCATTCTCTGCCTTCCTATCCAAGGTACTGGATGCCATCATCTCACTCACACCCGCCACATCTGCTTCCCCAACACACAGCAGAAGCAGCAGGAGACAAAACAGGGGTTTTACCTAATTAATGGATTCCCACATGTCCTTGGTGCCATTGACTGCACACATGTATGCATTGTGCCACCTGCTGCAACTGAATATCTATACCGCAGCAGGAAGCACACACACTCCATCAATGTGCAGGCCATTGTGGATCACCAGGGATTGATCACCAACATCTTGGCAAAGTATCCTGGGAGTGTACATGATTCATTCATCTTCCGTCACTGCACCATCAATCAACACTTCCAGCATGGACAATATGGAAATGGACTACTTGTTGGTAAGTACAGAAACCCAGTTATATAAACACTGCACAGCAACCCTCTAGGACACACAACACATACACCACGACATCAACATGTGGACAGGGACACACTGAGGTTGTGACACCGCTAGGCATGTTTCATATCTTCACTCAATGTGAGACACACCTAGGGACAAATTACCGTTCCAAATAACAACTGATGCCACTCCACAGACACAAGGGGAAAATGTAAAACAACACAATGACAAACACATGACCCCAACTGGCATTACATCTGAGAAGATTAAACTTCAATAACACATCAATAACACTCAATCAAACACCCTTCAAATCAATACGTTCTGTGTAAGGGGTGTGGAATGTTTGTTGCTGGAGGTCAAACACCATGACACACATAGCATTATGATGACTACAATAAAGGTCACGTGCAATCATCGAGGCCATTCCAATATCTCACATCACTCCTGCTCTCACATTGCCCACTACCAAGAGGCAAGTGGACTGTGTGAAGAACACATCTTGATGGGACAATATGGAAAGTGCACATTCCTACACATATGCATTGTGACAAATTAACACACACACAACAGATGTACTGCCATACGGACCTTCTGAAACTCAAAATGACAACCTCACAACGAAGTTAGCCAGCTGAACTAGACCATGTGCAGTAGTCTAGGTACACGTTACAACCTGAGTCAACTTGGCAAGGGCAGAGAAATAGGTCTGCAGTGAACTTGTCACACATGTGAAATTAGTGTACAGTCAAATGTTAACATGTCAGTGATCACAACGTACGGAGAAGTTTGGCAAATTGTCACTTTGCAAAATCTAATGGTCTCACTGAGGGTTAAATTAATCTATTGCATATGTCAAAATGTATGGGATGTCCAGGGTACATATATGCAAATGTGTTACCACCACTGTTGATTTGATTCTGGGTATGGAACTATCATCTCACCCCCAGTGAAGACACAGGGACACCTGTATCACAAGTCACAATGCAAGGGAGTACACACTGTACTGCAAATCTAAAAAAATACTGCTGACATCCGGTCAGCAGCCAAACACTTGTTCAGCTAAGGAAACAACCCAGTGCTGATGGTACATCCTGGAAGCCTAGGAATCGACACAATAACACAAACACCAATGAGTCACAGACAACACAAGAGAACTACTGCCATGCTAGGTGATATTAATGGGGCAAGCTACATCAACATGATCTCAATCATTTTCTCTTTCAGCTGATCAGGGGTATGGGATCCAGCCATGGATTATGACCCCATTTGCCAACCCAAGCACTGCAGCAGAGCGTGCCTATAATGAGGCACATAGGAGGACACGCACCATAGTCAAGAGGACCTTTGGCATCCTGAAGTCAAGATTCAGGTGTCTTGACATCACTGGAGGCAGCCGCCTATACTCACCAGAAATGGTCTGCAAGATCATTTTGACCTGTCCCATCCTACGCAACATATGTGTACGAAGGAACATTCCCCTATTAGAACCAGAGCCACAAATGCCTGAAGAGGAAGAAGAGGAGGATGCTGGCCATCAACATGAGGGGGACCAACCAAACACAGCTGCAGGATTGCGTAGGCGCCAACATATTGTCAACAATTTCTTTTGACTCAACTCACCATCACCACTGTTTTAACATATGTAAATAAACACCTATAATAATCACCATATCATGGTCTGGGTAATCATTTTTGCATAACATTATCTCTAACTATCAGAATAAGAGTGTAGCCTCATGGAGCATTGCTGATATACCGATCAGGACACAGAAAGTTCCAAAGCTATTGTGATGCATATGAATCTACAGTCGCATCCACACACACTGTAAATTACATATATCCTGTACATTTCACATTTGAAGGGCAATAGCAGAGGACCACACCTATTTCACATATACATGTTGGCAACATGGTTCATTGCAGCATATGGCACACAACTAAGACACCATCAGTCAATAATGGAACAAAAAGCATCATACATGAGGCAGTGGATGTGCTATTGCATTAGTAACAGGAATGTATGACCAGACCCTTGACAGCAGTAACTGTTACATCACCTATCTTTGCAAGGACTATGTGTGGCTAGAATTCCATATAAGCAGCAAATAGATAGCACAAGTGCCACAGCTATGACAAGCATTGCGCAAATGACATCCCATGTACATGTCAGCCCACGTCCTAAGTTCTGACACACCCATGTTCCCGGTCTCACCCCACCCGTCTTCAGAGGTCCCTGGACTGGTGATATGTGTATAGATAATCCCTCCTCTACACACTCCCAGACTCACAGTGTTAATCCAGTGTGCTTCCCCCTTTGGTATGGTATGCCATAGTCATTGTACTTCTGTCTGCATGGATGTCACGTTAAATAATGCACTGACTTGTAGTTTATAAGACCTGATTCCCATGTGAATGGTACTGTTGGCCCTTTGAACTTGAATCTCATATACAGGACTTGGGAGAGACTGATGCTGCACACACCTGTGAGCACCTCCATGCAGACCAGCCATTTGAACATGCACTGCCCTTGCAGATGCTTGGAACAGCATAGAAGCTGCCATTTTATCGATAACAGTGTTATGCATTGCCGTGTAACTCAGCAGTGTAACACAGCCCTTGGGTTAATGTGTCACCTTCCAAAACACAGGACAAACACAGTTTTCCATTTCAACCGCCTTGTTCCTCCTCTGACCAGTCTCAGTCTGAACACTGTGTATTTACCTTGTGAAATGCCTGGATCCTGATTGACCCTGCATCCTGTTAGCCAGACTGGCTTCTGTCTGTGCGTTACCCTAAAGGTTCCTTGTGGCTACATTTGTATCATAGTTGCTTTCCCAACCCTCACATTCCTCCTGGGGTATTTTGTCAGGTGGGTCTACAATGCATACTCAAATACATTGTATAGCAAAATCTGTTTATTTATCGTACCATTGTTGGGAACTTGTCTCCAAATACCCAAATCATGGCCTATCCCTTGTTTGGGTCTCATGTATGCATGAGTGACAAATTGTAACAGTGTACCATGGCCGTATGTAGGGATTGGGTATGGTGCCTCCAGCAGAACCAGCAACGTCAGATAATGTGCATGAAATGTCCACACATGTTAGGACCCTGACAGTCCACACGCTGATTCACATTGCTCACAACATATTGATGGGCCATGCGTGGTGAATAGCTGCGAGAATAATCAGCACAGAGGCTATGATGTTCCCAGATGCAGTGGGAATTTTAGAGGCCAACCTGTGTACAAATGTTGTGATGACGCCCTGCTGGTACAAGAATACTGAGATATTAACCTACTCAGCACACCAAGGTTGCCCTGTTGACAGTCTCATAACACGTCTGCAGTGACAGGTTTGGACCATCCCCATGTGGGTTCTCAAATCCTCAGTGGCTTTACTTATATTGATCTCCGAAGGATACTTAGTAGATACAGGAATAGCCGCAACAGACTCATGACAAGACCTGGACGTAACTGTGACAACATAGACCCCTTAAAAATATACAGGCTAAACATTGGCCCACACACATGAACCAGACACCTCTGTGCATTTGACCACTGGAAATATGTGGCCACATGCTGCTTGGTGTGCTGGTCCTCCACTGCCACAGGAGAGTCGTGGGTCATTTATATGACCTCAACTGTGGCGTAACATTACAAATGTGGTTTATCTTTGGGTCTAAGGTGTCACAAACACGGTACCCACTTAGTATGTTACCGTGCCTGACTCATGGTGGGTTCACCAACAAGTGCCTAGGAAGTAGTATCCAACATTCCAGGACATGTGATGGCCAAGTTTGGGACCATTGACACGAACCACCGTCTGCTATCTATCCAGTGCATGCTTTGTCATTTGGCTGTTTATGTTACCCAAAAACTAGAAAGTGCACACAGCAGATGTTGCTACATGTATAACTAACACATGTCCTCTCTCGTTTCCACACTGACATGCATCTGAGGGTTGGACACATTCACTCAACATGCATACAAGCATATTTGCTATAATGCATCTTATGATGGTCACACAGTGGGTCAACAACAATATTAGTAGCCAAAGCACACACATTGACCCATAGGCATTGAGTAATTGTACTTATGTGTGTCACCTTGCTATCCTCTCCTGATGCCAAACATGCCCAATTTGTATAATACATATATGTATTCCACACGTTTGGCCATCTATTGCGTCAGTCAAGAGTGAAAATCCTGTACATCAAGTAGCGGATCATGGTCCGCAGTAATATGATGTGTCACATGAGCCCATACACCGTCATGCCCAAAGTGGGTGCAATCAGCCTATCTCAGTATTGTCACAACTGTAATGTACCATAAAAATTGTAAAATGACCCAAACCCAGTTAATGCCAGAAATGTTGCCGCATGCACATCAAAAAATGACGCACATGCGTCTAAAAAGGACGCTTATGCCCAAAATATGACGCACAATGCCCTGAAACATCCATTGGCCCTGAGCAGTATTTTCCACACTGTACCCCTGGAAATTGGTTAAGTTTGAAACAATTTTGAACCATATGGATGCAGGGTTAAATCTACTCCTGTGCGCCAATTAAAAATGACGCGCAGACTGTAAGGGTCATTATATTTTGACGCATGACAATAAAAACGCACTGCATTTTAGGCAGGAAGTGATGTAATAGGATATCCTGTTTACAGAATTGGTACAGTGGGTGTACTTTCACTTTCACTTTGCTGTGTAGCTGTGTCTCGGATTGTCTCTGTGCATTTAGTGAGTTTGTCTCCAGTGTGGTCTTTTAATTGTCTTTTTGTGTATAATAACTGTTTGTGGTATCCTGTCTGAGTGTTTTTGTGGTCAGTTGTGTTGTCAACAATTGTCTTTGTTGTGTTGGGAGTCTGTGGTGGATGGTGGTAGTTTGGGTATAGTTGGGCTGTGTTTGTAGTTTTTTTGTATTTTTCCTGTCCTACTTTCCCCCTATTCTCCTTTTTTCCCCTTTGTCCCCTCTTTCTTTTTTGTACCATTATGTTGGGTAGGCCTCGACTTGGCAGGATGGGAGAGGAGGAGCTGGTTGGGTTCATTTGGCCGGTGTGCCATTTCCTACCACTGATGGTTGAGGCAGGTGGTCATGTGATCCAGGGGTATCACACAGAGGCACGGAGGCTCCGGTGGTCAAAGGTGTTGCATCATCTGCAGAGGATATACAATACACCACAAAATGACCACCAGCTGAAGCACCGCAGGGAGCAAGATCTGCTGGACCAACTGGGGATTGTGATTGGTGGCCCTGTTGGTGAGTACAAATCAGGTTAATGTGCACGTTTAAATGCTCTGTAGTGACAGCAGCTGATTTTTACAATATCTGCTGGCAATGTTGTTGAGCATGTGGAATGCCAGTGAAACATATAGGGCCATATTTCTACTTTGTTAGCACCTCAATTGCGACCTGTTTGGAAGCAAGAGTGCTGCAAACTTACTAAATACATCTGTATTTAGTAAGTTTGCGCTGCCTTTGTGTCAAACAGCAACACAAACCTGGTGCAAAATATGTAAAGATATCGGCCACAGTTGCCTGTGAGGTATAGAAATTTCCCACACATTACCGTAATTTGTTGACGCAAAAGCTAGACTAACTTTATAAACACAACAGGAGCCTAAAAATTAGTGCAGGCTTCACGTCAATTGATGATGGCAATGTGGCACAAACAGATGTTTCATGTGTGTCCGGTGAGTGTGTCAGGAAACCGATCATGAAAATCCCGAAAATATTTGGAATTATTGTGCCCCTCAGCCAACCTCTTAGACTGATATTTGGAGTTTGTAGTGCCACATTTAAATTAGGGATGGCAGGCAAAAGGTATGCACATGGGTTCATATCTCTATGGTTGCTGCAACTCATCATAGCTGTGCCACATCAAATGAAGAAACTGATACAAATTGAGGACTAACAACTGTCCCTGGCCCTCTGTACATTGTACCTGTGTGTCTGAAATTGGTCAAAGTCACAATGGCTGGTTGACTGGTAATGCAGTCCTCACGGAAAGTGGCTTTGGATGTCTTTCATGGATACACATGATGAGACAAATACACGCCATGATTTTGTCTGCTCACTAATGAAGGAGCATGTTTGCCACCACATGATAGTTAGGGCCACTGCATGTGTGCAGATATGTGTGTATCACTCAATGGAGTCCGTGGGTCTGTACATGTTTGCAGTGGTATGTAGGATGCAGTATCATCATGTTTGATAGGCTTTACTTTCTGATTTAATCTTACACATAGTATTTGTCTTTGGAATTGTTGTACAGTGCACAGACATTGAGCACATTTCTTCCTTCCATGCCTTACAGGTAGACCGGCACCCTATACTATTGGCGAGGCGGCTCGATTTGAGGACCCAGACATCTCCAGTAAGTATTGATATTTCTGTTATGTGTTGTGTTTGCTGGTCATGTGTGATGGACTCCTGTGTGTTGGACACATAGGAAGGTGTGATGCACTGGGCAATCATGTGTTTTGTTCCAAGAATGGAATATCATTTTATCACCATCTTTGAGTTGCCCAATCCTTATCGTATTGTCATATTTTGGTATTCTAGGTCAGTCCTGTAGGCACGGCAATGTGAATTGGGATGAGTCATGTGGATAAAACTTGATTCAGAAAAAGTAGCAGTGGACCATATCAGGGAATTAGTCAGCCAGTCAGACCCGAATTCTCCCAGAATATGGATGCCAAAGTCTTACCCACAGACTTCTGCTTCCCTATTCACTAATGAACATGTTGAACTGTATGTTAAACTTCCTAGCAGCATGTAGCTCCACATGTAGTGCTACGAGTATGTGGCACTTGAGAACAATGGCCTAGGTGTGCATGCAACTCATGGCCAGAGGTGTTCTTGCATCTCTCTGTTTGTTGTAAGTCATGGCTTACTGGTAGTAAATGATGTGGACAAAGGTCTGCATTTCCAAAGATAAGTGTTGATGGGATTGTCCAAGGGTTGGCTGTCTCCTATTTGGAGTTCCTCCTTACCTGTGGTGTGTGTGCTGGGCGAAACACATGTCCAGCTTTCCTAAGCTTCCTGGGTGTCCTTGTTGTTAGAAATTATTAGTTGATTGTCCACCCCCCCCGCTCAGACACAGGCGTAGGGTTGTGAACAGTATACCTAGGATTGATGATACAAGTTTGGTACACAGACGTGTAAATCAGCAAATCACTTGTCTAAACCTAGTATACCCAATCATGATTAGCACATGCTTTCCATACTGGCAAGTCCATTTACAACTCGCAGACCTTGTGGCCCTAGATTGCCATACAGTACAAAGACATTTGTTGCCCTGGCAGTAGTGGAGGATATGCAGCATGATTTTTAGCTGACAACTGCCTGAACTATGACGCCAAAATCATGCCAGTTGTTACCCATCTTGTAGGGTTTGGATGTACTATGTGTGATAGGACCTTTGTAGGCTGGCTTGCCATGTACTTCCTCAGGGACACTCAATGATCTGTATGATGATATGGGCTGTTACAAGTACATTAGATGTATTGTCTGATTTACTTCTTGTGCCATTTCACACAATGCAGTACCTAATGTTTGATTTTCTATTTGTCTTAACAGCTGCAAACATGACTCCCTTCCATGTTAGGGAGTTTCAACGCGGGGCAATGTGATACCGCCACATACTTGATATAGAGTCTGGGTACCGCAACATGGCCCCAAGAAATTGCCATGAACAAGCCTCCGGAGCTTGGAGGGCATTTGCAGAAGGTGGCCCTTCTGCGTCTACCACAGCCACCATCAGCAGCACCACCACTTCCACCCAGGTGGCACTAACAGCAGCTGGGACCTGTGCAGGACCATCAACTGCAACTGCTCCAGGACCAGTCACAGCACCACCTGCACAGCAGCCTACAGCCATTGCAACAACACGGCCCATACTTCCTCGGCTGGCAACCCGACCACCCCTGCTGCAGCCATTGACCCTGCTGCTTTTGCTGAGATGCAAAGGAACTTGGACCGTGTCCTACGTAAGATGACCAGACTGCAGCAGGAGATGGCACAGGTCAACCGGCGGGTGCGTTCCATAAAGAAGACCCTGAGGAGGGCCAACCTGTAGGCATCTACACTGACATGATTCCCTCCCCTCCCTCCTCTTTCCTGGTTCTTACACTTTGTTGCTTTAGGGGGCTTAGTGTTAGGTTAGCATAGGCTGTTAGTTTAGTTAGTGGTAGTGGGTGGGGGGTGGGGATTTCTGAATATTTCTACCGATTATATGTGTGTTGGCAATGTTGGGATATTTGTTTTTTTCAAAAAATAAAAAAAAGTAAAAATATATTTAAATAAATACAAAAGAAAAAATTACAAAAAAAATATATTTGTTTAGTATAGGATCGTATGTGTTTAGGTTAGTATCTGTTGTCCTACATGTGTCCCGTCTTATAAGGGGGGGGTTGTTGTTTAGATCATTTTGTTAAATGTGATAAGTAAGTTTAGCTTAGGTTAGTTAGGGACAGTTGTGGGTAAGAAGTAGTTAGAGTAGATCAGGTTAGGTAAGGTGTTTTCTGGCTTAGACATCCCTTGAGGAAGCGTAATGCTGTCCAACACAGCATTATGGTGTACAGTTTCTATTTTCCTCAGAAATAACCCTCAGGAAGGGCAGATGATAGTACAATCCAGGCCACTGTGCATAGTTATCAGCCCACATTATTTCAGGACAGTTGCATTGACAATCTATAATAATTGACAGGAGGCAAACTTCACTGATCTACCGCACGGTTGATGTGTCACATTACACAGAGACAAAGTGGTTGTGTAAGTGCTATTTATTTTAACAGTCCTGTAGTGCTATATGTACATTGTCCATGATTGTGAGTCCATTATAGTGACATCTTCCATTGTGATCCTACACAAGTGCAAAAGGACATGTCATTGGACATGCTGGGGTGAAGTGTCAGACAGTGCAGAGGGGCAGGATTTGCCAATGAGTTAGTGAGAGACAATCCCAGGGCAGGCTGACAAGATAAACAGTGGGTTGCAGAACAGTGCTTGTGTACAGTTGTTGCAAGACTGGCATGTTACAAAGCACAGGACCTTGGTAATAGGTGGCCATGTGGCAGGGACTAGTGCTTTGGGATACTCTTACGTGTGAAGGTGATCTGTTCCTGGTCTTCATCTTCTGATGTGTGTGTTGTCTACTCTGCCCTTGGTGGTGGTGGTTGTGAAGGAGCAACACACACCTCAGTGTGTGAAGATGTGGAGTCAGACATCCCAGTAGCTGCTAACTGTGGGGGTCTTAAGGACAATACTGTTGAAAGTAGGATCTGCTGGTTCTTAAGAATAGCAGCCACATCACAGTGGTAGGCAGCCGGGTCGGCCCTGAGGGGTTCAATGTTGCATTCATGCACGTATTGACAGGATTGCTGTTGTAGGTGTTGGGTCAACTGTATTACGGCTGTGCTGATTTCCTTCAGCCTTTTTTCTACTTTCTTCAAGATTGTTGTTCGCCTTTGCATAGCTGCTGCCTGTTCTTCAGTTGACATCATGCACGAACGCACACCCTCTAGGCTGGCTGCCATAGTTTGCATCCCCACCCGCACCTCCTTGGCCAGCTCCCGCTGTACTCCAACTACAGTTCGCTCAAAGCGGGTGCCAGTGTTGTCAGAGTCCTCAGCTGTGTTGGAGCTGGCAGGTCGTACAATTGGGGTTGTGGGTGGGTCCTCTGTGATGGCTGCTAATTCTGTGCTCCTCCTTGTGACTGAAGGTGGGATCTGGAGGGTTTCAAGGACCTCTTGGAGGGTATGCTGGCTGATGTTTGTCAGCTCATCATCCATGTCATCAGGGTAGTCCTGGACAGGCATATCCACAGGAGATCCATCACTCTCTGCAATGAAATACAGTACAATTAGTTTGTCTGTCTTGTGGGCTTTGTAATGTGACATGCCTGCCCTGCGATTATTTTCACATTGTGATCTTGGTTCCTGTTCATTGTTCCTGTCTTTCAGATTGGCATTCTCCCAGGCCTATGCCCCACCTGCATGTCACATGTCAGCATCATATCCTCTAGGTGTTGGTTCTGGCCAAATTGTGAATTGCCACCTTCTTGTCCTACACAACCCTCCGTCTACTTCCATTCTCATGGTGAGGCCTTTCACTGGCTGTGGGTACTCTGATGGCACTAGCACCACACTTAACAATCTGGACCTGCCCCAGTCTCTGATCTTTCACATCCACCTATATGTAGTTGAAATGTAGCATATACTATGTATAGCATTGTTTTGGCACAATATGGATGTCAGCATTGGCAATGTGTACTGCTGATGTTGGGGAATGTGTAGTGCATTGGATTGCCCTGATAGTCGTAGCAGTGCCCTATTTCCTTCTCTGACTGTGCAGCTGTATTTCAGTGACCAGTTACATGTGTCCTCCACCTCAATGCTGTTGTCTGAGCAGTATGACATTTGGGATGTTGCTTTGTGACCAAGGCACAGGGTGGACCCTGACATATGCAGCATGGGTATGACTTTAGTGCAGTGTACCTCCTAATGTTGATGATATTGGCTGATGTTTGTGGCAACTATGGACATTCACATTTGACAGGACTGAAACATTTGTCTTGTTTCAGGGAATTGTTAACGTTGTCATCCTGAACCCTCTAATTTGGATGTTTTAGATCCATGGGGACGTTACTGCCATTAGCTACTTGACCTGCACACACAGCGGAGGTGGTAGTGGCAACTGTTGTCAATGTTACATTCCACTTGTAGGTATGGCCAGAGGTTGTTAATTGGACCCTAGTCAATGTAGGCAGTATAGTGGCTGACGTGTGACGGGATGCCAGTTTGACATTGTGCCCTGCTCTCCTGGCCTGGCTTTACCTTTGCAACATCTTTGGCATGGCAGCATACCCCCATGCAAAGGTTGCTGGTGTTGTGTAGTGGTGAGCTCCAGGTTTCCTCTGAACGGGCCATGCCCCTGTGCTGTGCCTCTTTACCCATGCCACTCCCTGAATATCATGACTTACATGCATTGTGTAGTGGGTATGTCCACCCTCCCTGTTGCATATGACATCAGTGCATTTTAATTCCCCATGCGACTTACCCTGCATGTGTGTTGTCTCCTCGCAATCTGCGCTGTCCTGTCCTTGAATCCCTGTGACAATCTCCTCAGGGATGACGGCTGCCACCATCTCCTCCATGTGGTCCAGGGCCTCCTGGTGTGCTGGACTCCCACCTCCAGTCTGCAGTGCTGCCTTCCTGTTCCTGGCCATCTTTTTCTTGGTCCTGCGCTTGCAGTCATGCCAGCGTTTCTTGCACTCGATGACTGTTCTGCGTACTTCTGCCACACTGTTAATCTTGTCAACAATTTGTTGCCATATTGCCTCTCTCCTACTGATTGGCAACTTTGAGGTGACAAACAGTTGGTGCTGGTGTTCCGTCACCTCTTTCACCAGAATTTCCTGCTCCTCTGCACTGAAGCAACACTTTCTTTTCTTCTTCTCCCTGTCCTGGGTCTTGTGTGGGTCCTCCTGGCTGGTTCCTGGTCTGTTGTCATCTTCCTGGGGTCTGTGGAAGCCTCTGGGATCCATTTTGGTTCTCCTCTGCAAAAATTGCTGTGTTTGCGGTGAGTTTTGACGCAATTGCGTCAAACAACGCTGCATATCTGGTTAGCGGTGTCGTAAACTGGCTCACAGTCATTTCCGCTGCGTTAACGTTGTTTTCCTTTACGGCGTGATGCTGTGGTGTGCGTCCGAGAAAATGACTCACACCTGTGGTTTGCGCCGCCGTGCGTCAAAGTATAAATTTGACGCCCACACGGCGCAAAGAAATGGCGTTAGCCGGCGGTAATATTTTTGACGCAAAACTGCGTTGGCGCAGTTGTGCGTCAAAAAGTATAAATATGGGCCTGAATGTTTAAAGAGTGTAGGGGACTCTCTCTCTCTCTCTCTCTCTCTCTCTCTTTCCCCAGCTTTCTACAGCCCCGTCCCCATGAAAAATGCGTAATGGCCTCCTAATGTCTTCTTAACCCATACATGGTGCAAAAGCATGATAACGCTGAAATCGCATCATTTATTGTTTGTGTTGGGTGACTGCCTGAAGAGTCACTGCTCAAATGTTCTATATTTTTGCATAGATATGTATCATATGACCTGTATTGTTCAATAAAAATGAATACATAAATTTCCCCCCAAAAAATGTTACTTCGCCTAAACTTAATTTTCATTGCTTTGGCAAACTTTGGTGATTGTCTATCTTTATAACTTAGTTTTGCACAGTGTCTTCATAACTTTGAGCTTGTGTTTGCAACAAATGCCTTATTTTTACTCCTGATTGGAGTTTTATTCCCATGGCCACATTGGTCATGGTGCTTAAATTGTTTGGGATTGTATCGAACTTTTGTTAATGGTTATGCCACAATTGATGAGCATTGATTCCTGCAAAGGATGGAAATGCTCCCTTTTCAAAATATTTTTTCAACCAAAAATGAACTGGATTTTATACAGAAGTGACAATAAGCCTCCTTCGTCAGTTACACCTTATAAAGTACATCATTTATTTTGTTCAGTGGCAACCCCGTCCACCCAGAAAGCTATGACGATTTACATTAGGAAGAGACAACAGTAATAACCAGTTTAGAGTTAAATGCAGTTAAATGCATGCAGTTAAATGCAGCTAAATGCAGCGCACTATATTATTTCATCATGTCACCTACCTTCTTCTCTAATAGTCATTTTCAAGTATCAAGAAACAGGGTGATCTAGGGCAAGCTAAGTTCGTAAACCCTTGTTTAAATATTGTAGAAAATACTTCCATAACTTTTCAAATTCCCCACCATAGCCACCCACCAGATCAAAAAAGTCCCAAGACAATCTTTCGTCACAAATAAAACTCATAGCTTGGATACCCATTCATGTATAATTGGTGAAGATTTAATCTTCCATTTCACAGTAGTCAGCTGTATTGCCACTGTTGACATGTTTACAATTAGTCTCCAGTCAGAATTGTACACCTTTTTGAAATGTGCCAGTTCCATTCCCAATACCAGTTTCACTGGAACCGGCAGCACCTGATACCCTAGGACAACTTTTATATGGATCAAACTTTCCTTCCAAAAAAGGCTTCAGCACAGGACAACACTACCAAATATTGAGCATATCTCCATCCTAGTCTCAATCACACCAAGATTTTCCACCTATTTCAGTGTTCACAACCTTTTCTATCATTGGGGTTATATAACATAGGGCCATATATTTATTCAGTGTTTCCCTGCTCTGAATGTTATGAACCCAATTGAAAAAGCTCTTACATAACTGTAGCCAGCTACTAAAATGAATGTTTTCCCCTAGAATCATTCCCCATTTATTCCCATAAGACCTTTTGGTCAGGGGGTTCACTTCAAATAAAGAGGAGGATATGTTAGAAAACAAAGCTTTTGGATGTGTATATTGTCAGCAGTTTTTCAAAAGAAGTGAGTTCTTCTGCTCCTGCCCTCTTGTTCTATGTTGGATGGGGCCAATGTCAAGAGTTGAAAGTAATGCATGTGCCTTGATTCATCTATTCAAAACTCGTTTTTGTATATCTCAAAGGGTTTACTGTCCTCTTTAGGAAGTACGTCTTTCAGCATAAACAATCCCCTTGTTGTAATTGGTGAATCTGCCCAAGGTTTGTGTTGGGGAAAAGTTGGGATTTAGGAAAAGTGGTGTAAACAGGAATAGGAAAGATTCAATATCTAAGGCCCTTGTAAATTTGCCCCAGGTCTCTAATGTTGGACGGAGAATAACTGACACGTAACCCACCAGTGGCCTATGTTTTCTAAGTAGCCATGCTACATCCCACGGAGCTCGGACAAGAAGATCTGCCTGCATACATATCCAATGCTCCTCAATCTCCCTAAGAGACCACACGAAATGGACTCAAAGCTGGGCTGATTGGTGATACTCAGTGGCACTGGGTAGTGCTAGTCTCCTGAGTTCCTGGCAACTGAGGGTACCGATTAAACAATTTAGGTTTCTTGCCTGCCTGTATAAAGAAGTTTATTGGCCCCTGGAGATCAACCATGTCTTTTGTAGCTACCAATGTGGGGAGCACTTGAAATAAAGACAGTAGTCAGGCCAGTACAATCATTTTCATCATGGTTACCCTGCCTAACCATGAAATGAACAAAAGTTGCCAACTGCCTAAATTTGAGTTGATGTTAGAGAGAAGTCTTGGTAGTGTGTAGCATACAACTTCCACAATGTTAGTGTACTGTAAAACCCTAAGTATTTTATCTCCTATTGTGTCCATTTTCAACATGAGATTTGGATCACTTGTCGCTTCACTGCCTGACTTAGCCCCAAGCTTAAAATCTCAGTTTTATCCAGGTTCACCTTGTACCCAGAGATTTCACTGCAGTTGGGTATAATATGCAGTGCAGCTTTAACAGATAAATCTAGTTCTATCATTTTTAGTAGATGTCATCCACAAAGAGAAGTATATTACTTTGGTTCCTTCAAAAAGGCATGTTTTTATTTCCCTACGGTCCCTAATTCTGGCCATCAGTAGTTCAACCAACAAAGCAAATATTAATGGAGAAAGGGGGCAGCACTGTCTTTCGCCTCTAGTGAGACAAGATCTTTCTGCCATAATATCATGAATTCAAATGTTAGAAAACAAGATCTTGGCTTCTATGAAGGTCTTCATATCTGGCCCAAACCTAATACATCATCCATTCAACTTCATTAACGACCACTTGACCCTGCTGAAAATGTTGAAAAGGTAGGGCATAGGAGGTCAATTTGGCAAACTGTTTTTAAAAACTTCACGTGTATGTTCAACTAGGCTGTTGGCCTTCGGGAAGCACAGGAATCCATCGGATGCCAACTTTGTGTAATAAGGTAACATTTGCTTCCTTTATTGAGGTTGTAATTGTTCTAGATTTGAGAAATTAGTTAAATGGTTTTACAAGTTTGGGTATAGTTACAGATTAAAAGAGTGTTGAACAGATACTCTGTACTGCATGGGCCTGTGGTTTTATTAGGCTCTAAACATTTAATATGATACTTAAGCTGCTGTGTTATGGGCCTGCAATTCGACGGGGGTGAGGCCGCAGGCTTGACAGCAGCCTCACCCCGCCATATTGGTAGTCTCAGCAGGAATGCTGACAAGATCGTAATCAGCCTCTAAGTCCAGAGTGCAACAAATCAATAGAAAATCAGGCAGCATTCCTAGAGGCTTGGGAGAAAGACCTATAATTGAATTCACCATGGAAATTGCAGTGTCGACACTGGATGAGCAAATGTGACAAAACATCATCAAATCAAAGTACAGATTTATAAAATGTCACATAATACCACCATCCTTGCGCTATCCCCTCAAGTAAATATTAATAAGTTCCCTCTGACCTAATGTCCTGGGAAACAACAGTACAAATCTGGTCACATAAACATTGAAAAGACTCATAAATTAACAGCCTACCATGAGCAAGCAGGAAGTGCATTGAAAGTAACAAAAGACTTCTTCCACAGTTCTTCGAGAATAGCATGTCATCAAAAAGCACAAGTGCATATTTTGCTGCATGCGGTGTCAATGAAAAATAAACACAATTAATGTTATGGCTGTGCCAAAAAAAAGGTTTGATGGAGTGGAGACCGTGCACTGTGAGGTGAGCTTCAAACAACGCGAAGGTAGGCTTGTAAGTTCCAATCATCAACTGTTTATTTCCACTGGTACAAGAATAAACTGAACAATAAATCACCCCAGCGCCAGCAGTCGGCCCTCCGATGTCAAAATCCCCAGCCGCGGCGTCCGACCGTTACTCTGGAATCGCCGGCGTTCCTCGCTGCATAATTCAGCACGAGGAACACCGAAGAACCAAAACACGGGCGCGTGTCAGCGTCTCCCCTGCGCGCGGTCTTATACACAGCTGAATACAGCTGACCGGCCCGCGCAGCGAACACGCTGCTATTACATTGTGCTTAAGCACTACAATTAGTTTTCTTTTTTAACAACAAAAAAAACAAACAACAAAACAAAAAAAACTTACAAATATACCCCTAAGGAAACCAAACAATAGTTTGATAAACATACATGCCAAGTATTGAAAGACAACATGTTCAACCTAAACAAATCCACATCACCGATACCTTATAGGTAACCTGTGTACTCTATCACTTTTTCTGGTAGGCACAAGATCCAAGCATAGACTTCCCCTCTTTGAACTGAAGTCCTTTGCTCCTCCAGTTTTTTTGACCTTTAGGCATTCCTTCTCTTTCGAATAATGATCCCCTTTATCTTGAGACGGCAACAAAACCTCCTTTGATTCCACTTTTACAACTTTACCTATGTTCCACCAGTTACCTCCATCAACACGCACAGCATTACCACATACCTTGTCAATCTTAAGTGGTTCAGAAAACTTAGAGTCACCTTTCTTCACAAAAACTGGCAATTTAATTTGCACCCAATCACCCACTGTGAACTGGACATCCTTCACACTCTTTTTCTTATCATAATACATTTTCTGTCTTCGTTGAGCATTTTCCACATTAGAACGAATTTTTGAGTGTATGTGTTCCTTACATGTAGTATTTTTAAAAAACTTATCCAACCAACCTGGCCTAAAAAGAGTGGCAGGCTTTCTCCCTTTAAGTGCCTCAAACGGAGATACCCCTGTGGTGGTGTGAGGTGTTGTTCGGTAAAACCAAAGCATACTCTTAACAGCGGCGTCAACTACACATCCATTGGCTAACGCCCACTGAATACATTCACCAATCACTCTATTAAAACGTTCAACCAAACCATTAGTTTGCGGTTGATAGAAAGAACTTTTCAAATGTTTGATGGCACACTCATTTAAAAAACTATCAAATTCACTAGATACGAACTGAACCCCGTTGTCCGACACAAGTTCCTTAGGAAACCCTTCCTCTAAAAATACATCCTTTAAAAACGTTACACTTGACGTGGAATCTGCATGACTCACAAACTTCACATGAGGCCACTTGGAAAAGTAATCAATAACAACATAAGCATACCGTAACTTAGGAGGAAGAGAATTAAAAGGTCCCAGCAAATCGATTCCTAACTTTTCCCAGGGACCTCCTGGACATTCTATTGGCTTTAGCGGAGGACTTGACGTTTTGAGAGTCTTATCACTAGATGAACAAATAAGACATGATTTGACTAATGTATCAATGTCTCTGTCCATTTGCGGCCACCAGTAGTATTCTCTCACCCTTTTTTTTGTAAACGTAGCACCGAAATGACCGTCATGTGCTTTTTGGATAATCTTATACCTTATAACATCAGGAGGAACAATCTTATCATTTCTCAACACTACCCTATCTTCAATAGACAGTTCTTCAGACACCTTTGAAAATGGTTGTTCACTCTGGTTCAAATTTTTTTCATGTGGCCACCCTTCCTCAATGTATGTCAAAATTCTAGAGAGAACATGATCACTTGAAGTCGCTTCTCTCCATTGGGTTTCAGTGAACGACCCAGTACGTTCCAAATCAATGACAGCAATGAAACAGTTTTCATCTTGACAATCCATTTCCTCTTCACAGTCTTCAGAAATCGGATTCCTGGATAGATAATCAGCTCTCACGTTCTTTCCCCCAGAAATGTGT
The DNA here is from genome assembly GCF_031143425.1 of Pleurodeles waltl. Classification (NCBI taxonomy): domain Eukaryota; kingdom Metazoa; phylum Chordata; class Amphibia; order Caudata; family Salamandridae; genus Pleurodeles; species Pleurodeles waltl. The sequence goes on along the minus strand of NC_090447.1, from coordinate 742,894,913 downwards.
ACCACAGAGAAATCAAATTGTAACAACCTGGCAGCAAATCTTGCGATTCTTGGTGTGCTGCTTTTTACATTGGTACCATTTAGAATAGAAACTAATGGCTTATGATCTGTCTGAAGAACAAAATGTCTTCCCCATAAATACGACTTAAATTTTACTATACCCCACCAACATGCCAATAACTCTTTTTCAATCACCGAATAATGTACTTCATTAGGCCTGAGTACTCTTGACGCAAATCCAATGGTATGTTCCTGCACCTCATTCATTTGCGTCAAAACAGCACCCAGACCGAATTTACTGGCATCCACTGTCAAACAACATTTCAAATTGTGATCATAAGATTGTAAAACTTTAGCACTACACAACTTCTGCTTAATCGAGCCAAAAGCTTCCATACACTCAGCATTCCACACAAACTCAGAATTAGTCTTGAGTAAATTAGAGATGGGTCTGACTAGCGTAGCAAAATTTTCAATAAACCTAGAATAAAACTCGCAAAGTCCCAAAAATGATTTGACACCACCTTTGTCCTGAGGAGCTGGTGCACTCACAATCGCATCCACCAGACCTGGTCTGGGATGCACACCTTCAGCTGTGATGACATGACCCAGATACTCTACAGACGTTTGTAAAAACTGACATTTTTCTCTTTTCAACACAACACCAGCACCATCAAACTTACTTAAAACCTGTTTCAAAATGGAATCATGTTCCTCTCGGTCACCCGCATGTATCAACACATCATCCTGGAAAATACACACTTTGTCTATTCCTTTGAGAAGAGTAGACATAATCCTCTGAAATACAGACGCCGCTGACGCCAACCCAAACGGCATACGACAATATTGATATGTTCCCCACGGGGAAACAAAAGCCGTGAAGTGCCGAGAATCCTGAGTCAATTCAACTTGGTGATAAGCAGTAGCCAAATCAAGTTTAGAAAATAATTTCGCTCCATTAATACAGGAGAGCATCTCACCAATCTTAGGCAGGGGATGAGAGTCTACCCAGATCTCTTTGTTAAGTGCCCTCAAATCCACACATACTCTCAAATCTCCATTTTTTTCTTTGCGACAACCAATGGAGATAACCATAATGAAGAGTCAACAGGTTCAATAATTCCTTTTTTTTTTAAGTTATCTAATTCTTTTTCCAGCTCATCTCTGACACTGAATGGCACTCCTCTCAACTTATGTTTAATAGGAATAGCCTTATCCTTCACCTTAATCTTGTGTGTAAACCCTTTTATTTTCCCTAACTCACCAGAGAAAACCCTTGGAAACTCATTCAACAAATTCTCAATATCAGAGGAGTCTCTGATAGCAGACACCTGTTCACACGTGCATGGGCGCAAAACCATTCCAAACAGCCCTTGGTGAAACCATCCTAAAATGTTCAGTCCTTTCACTGCTACGTAGACCTTCCCAATAAAGCGTCGACCCTTGAAAACCATGATGTCATCAAAATAACCTACTAAATCAATCCTCCTTCCCTCATAAGAGATAGGAGTCCTATCTGGTGGATTCAAAAAATTTGAACCAGAGTGAACAACCATTTTCAAAGGTGTCTGAAGAACTGTCTATTGAAGATGGGGTAGTGTTGAGAAATGATAAGATTGTTCCTCCTGATGTTATAAGGTATAAGATTATCCAAAAAGCACATGACGGTCATTTGGGTGCTACGTTTACAAAAAAAAGGGTGAGAGAATACTACTGGTGGCCGCAAATGGACAGAGACATTGATACATTAATACAGTGAACATTGCGAAGGTGCTGGTGCACCCTACGGGCAGCCAGAGACAATCCTGTACATGTTTCCCACTAGGCTGTTTCCACCCGTCAGCCTAGCGGGAAACTCCTAATCGATCCGGTGGAGTAGTCGTCACTACAGCGGCAGCAGTGATCACCACAATGGCGGCAGCCACCCTGTCGCAAGTTTGGCAGATGGTCTTTCCTGTCCGCCAAACTCAAAATGAGGCCCTATGTTTTCAACTGCAAAAGATCCATATTGACAGGCAAATGTAATTCACTCCTATCCCTCCTCGGATTCACATTGACAAGACTATATTAGTGCTCCCATGTATCCCGTAGGTCGTAGCACACCCCGCTCAGTAGCGGAACGGGAAGAAACCCAATGATGAACCATGCCACCAAGGGGTAACCCTGGTGGGTGAGGTTTTTTTCTAACAGGAAAATCCTTTTTCCTATCCATCCCGTGGTAGTTCTTTTATCTGGGCCTCTTTTGTAATGTTAAATGTAATTCTAGTCAGAAAGTAAATACAACACTAAAAGCATGTGGAAGGAGATTAAGCAGCTCTTACAGCCTTTTTTATTTAGGTTGATTGCATAATGTCTGATGAATGCTATACTAGCAAGCCAGACCTCAAAATACACCACACACATTTTGTTTCCTCACTAAAAACAATTTAAAAATTTAATATCAAAGTTCCACATGCCTTTTTAAACATACTGTTACTTTCAGCCATTTCCGAGCTCAGTTAAAAATTGATATCTGAAAAAAAAACATGCGATGCATGCAAAATAAAAGCAAAAATATGTTGTTTTGCAATCCTTTGTAATTATGTTTATTGTTGTTCTTGTAAAATAGGTTCTTTTACTTTTAAGTGAGGATTATTATAAGTCATTTCTTGTCACTTCACTTCCAGGGATGTTATTTTGAATTGAATATGATAATTAGCATCCACCCCCAGTACTTTCCCTGGGACTTGTGCCCTGAAAACCAACAAATAATTATCAGCAAATGGGAAGAAAACCCTTTCCCTTTCCGATCAATGTTAAGGGCTGAATGTGTTTTAAAATTCACCATCATCACACAACATCTTGTATAAATGGTTTCACACGTCATGGAGTTTTGACCCATGTTAAGGGACCAATGTACTTTTAATTGTGCCTCTCACTACTTACTTTCCCCCAACACAATGGCATGGAATTCACATGCCCCTGTAAAGTAGTATTTAAATTGACCTACTTTTGTTTAACGCTACTCTTTCAATACTTAAGTTTGGCCTGTCTCCTGCCGTCTTATGGGGCTGAAGTATTATTGTGTCTCCACAGGGCCGTACCCATGGAGGAACTAGAGGGCTCATCTTTATTTGGTGGGTCCCCAAGACGTTTGGTAATGTCATGATGATTCTGTGTTTTTTCCTTCAGACCCTTGTACAATGTGGATGGGTCTAGCTGTCAGCGTGGTTGGGAGGGTGTCTGAGTGTGTGGGGGAGTAATGGTCAAGCTACGGCTCTTTCTTATGTAGCATTAAAATGCCACTGTCTGAGGTCATCTTCAGGAGGGCCCTTGACTAGGTGTGTGCTCAGACTGTAGTTGCAGATGGTATACACAAGTTCATTCTTATTGACTGTAGAGTTTGAAATCTACCACATGCAAGCGCCTGCCTGTGTGGGTCAAGGCCAAGTTGGAGCCATTGCAGGCCAGTTTTGAAAGCTTGTGCTGTCTTTGCCATTTTCCCCAGCTTCCCGAGGTTAATTGCGGCAGGCACAGCGAGACTTCAAGCGACAGAGCGAAAGAGAGGAGGGAGGGAGGAGTATGGTAGAGAGAAAGTGATCAGAGAGGGTGAAGAAAGAAAGGGAGGGAGATAGAATGGATGGAAAGAGTACAATAGCACAAGGAGACGCGGGGAGGAGGGCTGTTTTGATCATTTTCGCAAGGGCTGCACTTTCTTCCCCAGTCCAGCCCTGATGTGGGTTGCCAACATGTTCTACGTGCAGTCTCAACCTCTAGCCCATTGATAGCACCTCCAGAATCCCAGCTAAGCTGTTGGAGATTCTATTCATAGTTTTGAACCTTAAATTTCTGTGTGGTTCTTCTCTGTCACTGTCATGTGGAGAAGTGTGGCACAATGGTTAGAGTGGCAGACCCTGAAGCAGAGATCTGGCTCAAGACGAGGGTTCAAGTCCCGCTTCGGCAGGTCTTGGGCTCAATTCCCTTGGACCAGATAATTCTCGCCTTGGTGCCTAATTTAACTATTGGGTCCCACTTTGCAACTCTGGGCAATAGCTTGCTTAATCTCCACAACGGCCCCAACAGCGCTTGGATGCCTGGCTTCACCCTGGGGGTGCCCAGGAGTGGGCACCTCACAGGGAAAAGCCAGGAGGGGTTCCATAGCAGTATGAGTACAGCACCTTGAGACCCTAACAGGTGAGTAGTGCGCTATACAAGTGCAAAGTTTAAGTTTTAAGTTTAACTGACAAGTCTGTTTCCCGTCACCAACACCGGGGACAGGTCAGTTCTGTTGTGTAAACATGTGCCTGTCTGGGTTTGGTTTCAGTCCTAGCAGAGTTCAGTAGTGAGGTCATGCCAATGTAAGGCAGAAACAAGTAGACAGAGAGATGCCTGCTCCTACAGTGGCACTGATGATGCTGAAGTTTGGACAGAGAGAGGAATTAAGCTCTGCAGGGCATAGTGCTCAAGCTGGAGCAAAAGGCCATGTGTCTGCGGTGTACAGATGCTACAGCTGTGGGTCAATGCAGTTAATGTCCTTAGGAAAGTGCAGGGAGGGTGGTTAGGCTTCACTATATAATACTCTTACAATACCGCAAAGATGGTCCTTCAGAATGACCATATTAAATCCTTATCAATGTCCTGTTAGTGTGCCAAAGAGCCATCAGACTTTACTATAGGAACATGTGTTAAGCATTTCAGAGTACCGACATGGATGATAAGCAATTGACACTACTCAAAAGAACTCTGACACCACTTTATAAAAATAGAGCAGATTTGTTTCATAATTTCAGACACCAAAACAAAACAAATCAGTTATGTATAACTGGAGTTATGGATATTAAAGCAGAAATAAAATCAGTGCATTCATAAGCTGTCAAATCTCATCATTTCAGTCGATTGGAAAAGTTACTTGTGAAACTCGGTCACTTGTGGGGTGAGTTCAAAGGAACCAACTCGTGGTTAAGGTTGTGCGGGTCTCACGACCAAGCTGCAACAGTCAGACCAGTTTTATCTGGCTAGTGGGGCCCAGATGCAGAGGTGTCCTGGCTGTCTTTGGAGCTGAACACGGGAGCTGCTGGTGCTGAAAAATGATCCTTATGACACTTGATCAATTTCAGGTCAACTACATGGGAGCTCATTGGCAGTTAAGCTTGTGTGGGCTCTTGGACCAGGATTCACCAGGCAGAACAACTCCATCTAGTCTCAGCGTTTTAGATGAAGAGGTGTGATTGGCTATCTTTGGTGCTGAATGGGAGCTGCGGTTGCTGGTTTTACCAATGGGACAGTGCAGGCAAGGAAACAGATGCAAAAGCTCAACAACTGAGTTACAGAAGATGTCACCTGAAGGTGTTGTATTGTGCCCAGAGTCGAGAAATGGTGGTGATGACCGGACTGGCCACCAACAAGCCTTGGCAGTGGTAAGGTGGAAGAGAAACTATCTCCCTTTTGGGAGGTCCAGTGGGAAAAGGTAGCCGACTGTAACTTGGCAGATGGCTGGACTACATTTCCCACAATGGACTGGACCACCTGCCTTTGGGCAATCCCTTGGAGGACCTGATGGCCAGCACTTCTTCAGATCTGGTGAGTACTTTTTAGCTGCGGTGAGCAGGGGACTAATGCCACTAGTCCAATGGAGTCTGCCCTTACCTTTAGCTCACAAAGGGTTCTGTCACAGTGCCCTTTCCTCAGGATCTGCACGCTGCTGACAAAAGGCCCACCTTCCGGCGTCACCAACTCAGAAAGCTATCAGAGCAAAGAGTTATGATGAAGCCAGGCGGAGGCAAGGGAATTAGGGTAGGGAACTACAGGGAGAGAGACCTGAAAAGAAACAAACTTTTCAAACAAATATGCATATACTGATTCATAACAGTATAAACTCACCAATGGACTCTTGAATAAAGGCGTCTCTATGTTATATCAGATTGAGACTCTTTGTGAATTGGGCGTAGCACCTTCTTTAAATCATGGAACAAGAATAAACTGCCACCTCTGAACCTAGAGATGGCAAGATCTTTGCACTATGGTCATACTCTGAATATCAATCATGTAACAACTATGCATTCATAACATAAACGTTTGATCTCAGCCTAGAAATTCTCAAAGACTTAAATATGTATCTCACGTCTTATGCTCCACAAAAAACAATGAAACTATAATTTGCTTATCTTCAAAACGTTTTCACATTTACTACTAAGGCCCGAAAGTTTTACTCATTGAACTTGAAGCGCTTTGTTCGTTGGGCAGAAGCACCTTGTTTGTTGTTCATGAAACGTTTGATCATCATACATGAAGCGCTTTGTTCATTATGCCAGAGAGCAATTTTATTTGCTTTGTCTGAAGCGCTACGCTTGTTATGCTAAGGGGCGCTTTACTAATGTGGCCTGAAGCGTTTTGATCCTCGTGCCAAGACCGCTTTACTCATGTGGCCTGAAACGCTTTGATTGTCGTGCCAAGGGCGCTTTACTCTTATGACTTGAAGCGCTTTGCTTGTTGTGCTAAGGGGGCGCTTTACTCATGTGGACTGAAGCGTTTTGATCCTCGTGCCAAGACCGCTTTACTCATGTGGCCTGAAACGCTTTGATTGTCGTGCCAAGGGCCCTTTACTCTTGCGACTTGAAGCGCTTTGCTCGTTGTGCTAAGGGGCGCTTTACTCATGCTGCATGAAGCGCTTTGACTGTCGTGCCAAGGTCGCTTTACTCATGTGGCCTGAAACACTCGTGATTGTCGTGCCAAGGGTGCTTTACTCGTGTGGCCTGAAGCGCTTTGATTATCGTGCCAAGGGCGCTTTACACGTGTGGCCTGAAGCGCTTTGCTCATTGTGCTAAGGGGCGCTTCACTCATGTGGTCTGAAGCGATATGATCGCTGCGCCAAGGCCGCTTTACTCGTTTGGCCTGAAGCGCTTTTATCGTCGTGTCAGGAGCGCTTTACTCTTTGGACTTAAAGCGCTTTGCTCGTTGTGCTAAGGGGCGCTTTACTTTTGGAAGTAACAACTCCTTTCAAGATTGGGCTCATCAAGACCTTACCGCTACGAGTACGACCTACTCGTATCTGAATTCCCCATGGAAACAAGGATACTCCGATTTGCTGTCAATCTGCCATGCAGGAAATCTGTTCTTCTTTCAGAGGAACCCCCATGAGGTCTGACTGCATCGAGGTCTTCAAAATAGGGAGCAATGTGCTTGGGTGTGGCTGGGCTTTATAGGCCTGCCACACCCCAAGATGGCCGCTGCCTCTAGAAACCTGGGAATTGTAGTCCATTCTTAGAATAGTACTAATAAGTGCATCTTGTCCACCAATGTCCTGACCCTGCAGCTACATGAGCCTTACCTCAGGGCAGGCGACGCTGATGACCGCTTCTGTAACAAGAGGGGATGACAAGTGGTGCGCATGAAGTGCCGCAAATACGGGCAGCGGAGTTTCGGGTGGGCCCTGGAGCGCGCACAGCCTTATTCCTGACAGGTTCTCTCTTGCTTGGGGAAGCAGTCTTTGGTCCAAGACAAGCCACAGTTGAGCAGTTCCGGGAGGTTGCCACAGGTTCAAGGTATCACGCCTTTTGTTAGAGAAGGTTCCTGTTGTCTTCGATGCAGGTCTTCCCGACTACTTCCTTTGCATATTGTTGCAGATCTGAGGTTCTGGTGCCAATGAAGTCAATTAAATCCTAGATTTTAGGGCATTTGAGTGTGGGTACAAGAAGCCAATGGGCTTATCCACTTCTGAGGTGATCAAATCCGGTGGTTTGTGGCACCTTTTTTACCCAGAACTCTCTATCCTGCCTCTTTCCAAGATGGCAGAAGTCTTCCTCTGCTGTACATACCAGTATGCCCACCCTAGATTTGTGGCTAGCCTTCTGGTGGTGTACGCCTCCTATTTGTTCCACCTGCCCAGGTGCAAATGTGCCTGGAGGCATGGAGATGGCTTTGTCCTCCACTGGGAGACAGCCTGTTTGCATATCAGAGGCAGTGTGCCCTTTGAAGCTTGTTGCCTTGATGTGCCACTTCATTAGCCTTCCTGGGATGGAAGGCTGTGTGACATCCTTCCCATGCAGGCCACTGTCCGGACTCCAGGGAGTGTTCACACCTCTGCCCAGGGGGTCAGAATCCTGTCTTGGCAGCAGCAGCTCCGTGCTAGCAGCCAGAGTACAGGAAAAGTAGGGTAACTTGGTGGGAAACTTCTAAAGTTACTTTCCAGGTCCATGCCACCTCACCCTCAACACAAGATTCATGTTAGGGATGAGAAGCCACATTCTTTGATTCCAAACATGACCCACCTTTGCGTTACCTTAACCGAACTGCCAACTTTGGGTTTTCCCAGGTGCCAGCCCATGTTATTGTATGGACCGTCCCTCACATATAGTAGCTTTTAAAAGAAAAAGGGCACTACAGGGGCTTATAAACTTGCACTTATGTGTCCACACCTTTAACATAGCGCACCCTGGCTCTTGGTCTCTGGAGGCCTACCTTAGGGGTGACACATATATTATTGGCAGAGCTGGGGCTCTGCCACACATGGTGTGGGCACAGTTGAGCAGTTTGCATGATTGCTGCAGTCTGAAATAGCAGGCCTGCTGTCAGTAGTTTTCTTGGGTCACGCAAGGTGGCACAGCCAGTGCTTCGGGCCTTAGTGACCCCTTTACCACCCATGCCCGGGGTACCACTGGTACCATATACTAAGGACTTATAAAATGGCTAAAGTACTTGCCAATTGAGGATACCAATGCATAGTTACCAATTTAGCGAGAAAGCACTGGCAGTGGGGCCTTGTTAGCAGGCTTGAGTGCACTTTCAGAGTCAAAACCAACAGCCTCTAGAGTAAAACGTGAGGGGTGACATTCTAAAAAGGGGATGTTCCTACTATGTCCATTTGGTGCAAAGGACCTGTCATCAAGGCACGCTTGTTCATGTAGTGCACAGCAGAAGGCAGTACACATGTGCTACAGATGGAGGTGAATACAGAACATTTGTCTACCATGCAAATGTACTGCATTAGATGGAGTAAACTGCATGCTTCAGCACTGCACAGAAGCTGCAGTGAAAGCTGACCAGGTAGAAATGGTTAGATGCATCTGAAGGCAGTTCATACTTTTACAAGGCACAGGTGCTGCAGCATGGGCTGAAGGCTGCATGTGCTTTTGTAATATGTTTTTGTTTGTATTTGTTTGTTTGTACCGTTGCTTCTGAGTAGGATATCAACTCCTGTAAAGCACCCACATTGAAATAGTCACCCTCTTCCCACTGTGGTTTGCTAACATGCATTTTCTCACCAATATGCCAGTCAGCCTTTGGGTTTCAAATCAGTTAGTCTCACTGCCTAGGCACATTTACATCTACAGTACACGGATCCCAATGTGCTCTCTCACACAACACAGGGGGCTATGCATATCCTGAAATGTGTCTGATATGTATAGGATGACCACTTCGCTTCATGATATTATGGACAATATCTCCAGTCATGAGCTTTTGTGGAAAAACCTAATGCATTCAAGGGGTACTAGTCTGATTTGCATCCGTTGACGTAATCATACTAAGACATCTATTAGCACCTATTAGCAAGTGTTTTGAAGATTAAAGCTCAGGTCTGGAAACAGTGCCCATAGTGGCATGGCATGAGGCCGTCAGCGTTGAGCTCTACTGGACATCATCCAGTGCTATACAGGGGGACATAGCTTCTGATAGGGGGCTGTCTGGGAGGAGACCCTACCAAATAAATGTATTCTAGGCTTAGCTTTTGGGTCTGGTGACCCTGAGTCAGGTCTGCTATGGCTGGGAAGGTTTTTATCCTTGTCCTGAATTCACTTAGGGGTATTAACTTGCACATATTTTGGATTAGGAACTTAATTAAATATAGTGACTAGTTTACCAGAAAAGTAGGACATCCCCACCCATATAGGTCTTTCTTGAATGAATGTAATTTTACTACTTATTGGAGTTCAAAAACATTGGCGGTAATATACTTGGAAAGCTGTACCAATCTAAGATTTCCAAGCATACTACTAGAAATTGAACACCCAAACTTTGATGGGATAAATACTTGCAAATAGTCTACAAGTAGCAATCACCCAGGGTAGCATTCAAAATCATTTTTTTCACAGACTGTGCCACTATAGAAAGAGGGCTTGATTTAGGGTATGGTGGGTGAAGTAAAGGCAGGCAGAGTAGTGGAGGACTTTCAGAAAACCACCCTGCCTTTACTTTGCCAGCAAAATTTAAGGATGTCTGCCACCCCACAGATATATCTATGCGTTGGCAAGAATTGCCATCATGGCAGTTCCTGTCAATGTAGGAAAGGTTTAATGGATGGCTCTTTCCAACAAGATGGCCTGCTGTCATACTTTCCAAAGTGTTTTTTATTTTTTTAAACAAATTCCTAAAGCCGGAGTTTAGTTTTGAAAAATGAAAAACTATTGCCTCCCACCACCAGGATATACTTGGTGGTAACAGACACTTAAAAAGCCTTCTGACTGTCTAAGTAAGGTGGAGAGTTGGATGGCATTTTACTCTGCCGGCATAAAATTTGTGGTCCGCCCGGCTCAAAATCACATGGGCAAACCTTGCTTTTGGCAGACAGAGTGCTCTGTTGTAGTTGTGATGGAGTTCCCTGTCCACCACAGTCTAAATCAGCCCCAGAAGTCAATGCAAATCATCCCCAGAAACAAATGCAAATAATTACTGGCCCTGTTCCTTATGGGAACAGTCTAGAATGAACTTTAGTCATCTCACACATTCACACTGAGGCTCCCTGCTTTTTTAGTTGGGAAATTTGAGATTCACACCCCTGTATCTCACTGACTAAGCTGTTCATCTGGCTATACATCTCAATAGGCTAGCAGCTGTCAATTCATCTAAATAGCTATGTAGCTGGCACTATTTCCCAATTAGCGACAGTGATCCCAGGGTCTAGCGTAGTGGCGAGGAATCACCATGCAGGGTACTGATCATTGAGCCTCAGAGCTTTTCCTCACTCACTTTTTTTTCTTTCTTTTTTTACGAGAGGATGTGTGTGGGACACAAAATGTTTCCGCCTAGGTGCTTGGCAGCTTCCAAATTTTTCCCGTGGAGAAAGAGGTACTTGAGCTCACATGTCCTAACAACACGTTAAGCCACAAGATTTACCAAGCCAATGCATGGTGTCATCACCGGAAATACATCATATGAAAAGGCGTCATAGCTCTATAATGTCACTGTCTTAAATCAGAATGGGTATTTTATTGTAAAAACTGACTCTAATAGTCTGTGCATTAACCTACAGTTAGCTCTGTTTGAACCCCTGAAAAGCGATGTGAATATTCTTTTCCTAATCCCCGTTTGTGTTAGTTCTTCGCATTGATCCCTGCATATAAATTTTAATAAAGCTCATTGAGATAAGCACCCAGTAAATATGTGAGCATTGTGTGTGTCTGTGTGTGTGTCCGTCTGCCCCTGAGGTCACTCTTTTGATACCCATATATTGAATTTGACCTTTCATCCTTTCAAGATCAATAAGATTAGTAATACCTTACAATCAGTGATCATAATCACATAAAAAATTCTTATAGTTAAAATGTAGTAGATGCTAGCACTTTGTACCTGACCAGGTTACTGGTAATTTCTCAAGTAACTTTTCAGTCATAAACCAACCATTCTTAGAGAGGATCATCCAATAGGCCGTTACTAACCAGTTAAGAGAAGATCGAGAGGATCATACTCATTCAGAACTACAAATCAGGGTTTAGGTCGCAATGCAGCAAACAGACTACAAACCTTCAAGTTGTCTACTTAGCATTTCAGATCTCCTCATGCTCCTCGTGCTCTAGGCAGACTCGAGCACAGTCAAACACTGTGGGGCAGATTTACAAAGTTGCCATACTAGGCAGCAATGTAACATAAGTTGCAGCTCCATGTTGCATGACAGGGATAGTGAAGGGTAGCACCATTTCTAATAAGACTTTCTTTCCTACCGCTGGTGCACAATCAGGTTGCTTAGTGCTAGGAAACACCTTAGCATAGGTTAAAGCCTGGAAGGGTACCCTTTAATAACAAACTAATATACGTAGACAAACTTTAAAAACATTCCCTCTTTAGAAGTGTGCTGTACAGTATAGAACACTTGCAAAGTCAGAAACGTTTTCAGAAATAAAAACATTTCTCCCTTTTATTCCCAGTCTAAAAATATATGTATTTTGATGGGGCTTAGTCTACAAGTTTTAGTAAATAGGGCTTTGCCTGAGATTGCCCATGACCTACCATGCATTATTGTATGGCTATGTAAAAATGCAAACAAACTTTTGTGCTGCAAAGTAATTCCCAAAGAAACATTTTGTGCCCGTTTGTATCACTTTTGTGACACAAATCGGATGCAAACTTTTAGTAAATCTGTCCCATTGTCCGGGTTAGCATCCTCACTTCCTAAATGGATTTTGATATTGAATAACATCCTACCTGAACAACAAATACCAGCTCATCCATATCAGACCATCCAGGTCTTAGCCCACTCAGAAATCATATGGCTTCCCTCAAGCCTCCTTCATGTCACCAGGAATCTTCAGACAAAGGCATCAGAACAGTATATGGATAACACTCCACTCTACCTAATTGTACTTTTAGGGTATCACATTCGCTGTCTGAAAGACTAACTCATCATGATTTAGGCATACATGACAAATGCCTCCCTCAAGCTCAACCAAACAAATAAGGAATTTGTCATCAGCAGTGACAGCAAGTATCAAGCAGTGTAGCCTTGGTCTCGGTGTTGAGTCAAAAAGGGATCAGGCAATGTCTCTTCAAGAGCCTCAAGCCCCTGGTCTTTGATTTCAGAGTTTACTTCATACTAAATATAAAAGATGCTTGGGATTAGCTGTACAAATCTTTCTCCCATAACTTGATGTAAGAAATGGGGGTTGTTAGTTGAGGAGTGTGAGCCCCAGTCAAGTAATAAATACAGCGCTTGTCAGGGTGAACCACAAAATCACTCTACAAGAACCTCAAGCCCCTCGTCTTTGATTTCAGAACTTACTTGGCACTAAGGACAAAAGAAGCTCGGTATTAGCTGTACAAATCTTTCTTCGAAAACTGGATATAAGAAAAGGGTTATTATTTGAGGAAGGTGAGAGCCCCACTCAAGTAATGAACACAGCCCTTGTCAGCGTGACCCACAAAAGTCACTAAATTAACCTGTCGTTAACCCATGTTAGCTTGACACAAAGCAGTCAGGCTTAAATTAGAGGCAAAGTGTGAAGTATGTATGCAGCACCCAAACAGTAATAAAGTGAAAACCCAACACAAAAAAAAATCCCTAACCAATAAAGGATCTGCACCTTGCAATGGGTTTTCATTGTATACCAGGTTTACAGCAATTCATTTCGTGAAATATAAAGAATGAAAAATAGGTATCATGGAAACCTTTGTATTTCCAAAATGGGCACAAGATAAGGTGTTGAGAAGAAGTGATTATTTGCACATCTCTGAATTCTGGGGTCACCATACTAGCATGTGAATTACAGGCCATTTCTCAAAAAGACTTCTTTTTCACACACTCTCTTACATTTGGAAGGAAAAAATGTAGAGAAAGACAAGGGGCAATAACACTTGTTCTTCTATTCTGTGTTACCCCAAGTCTCATGATAAAAATTGTACCTCACTTGTGTGGGTAGGCCTAATGCCCGCGACAGGAAATGCAACATGGACACAACACATTTTTACACTGAAATCTGACGTGTTATTTGTAAAGTGCCTAGCTGTGGATTTTGGCCTCTAGCTCAGCTGGCACCTAGGGAAACCTACCAAACCTATGCATTTTTTTAAACTAGACACCAAGGGGAATCCACGATGGGGTGACATGTGGGGCTCTGACCAGGCTCTGTTATCCAGAATCCTTTGCAAACCTCAAAATGTGGCAAAAAAACACTTTTTCCTCACATTTCGGTGATAGAAAGTTCTGGAATCTGAGAGGGGCTACAAATGTCCTTCTTGCCAGCATTCCCCCAAGTCTCCCAATAAAAATGGTACCTCACTTGTGTTGGTAGGCCTAGTGCCTGCAACAGGAAATGCCCTAAAACTCAACATGGACACATCAAATTTTTACATTGACAACTGACAAGTTTTTTGGAAAGTGCCTAGCTGTGGATTTTGGTCTCTAGCTCAGCCGGCACCTAGGAAAACCTACCAAACCTGTGCATTTTTTAAAACTAGACACCTAGGGGAACCCAGTATGGGGTAACTTGTGGTGCTCTCACCAGGTTCTGTTACCCAGTATCCTTTGCAAACCTCAAATTTGGCACAAAAAAAAAACTTTTTCCTCACATTTTAGTGATAGAAAGTTCTGGAATCTGAGGGGAGCCAGGAACTTCCTTCTACCCAGCATTCCCCAACATCTCCCGATAAAAATGGTACCTCACTTCTGTGGGCAGGCCTAGTGCCCACGACAGGAAACGCCCCAAAACACCATGTGGACAAATCAAAATTATCAAATATAAAACTACCTGTTTTTGCAGGAGGGCACCTGCGTTTTTGGTCCTGGGCTCAGCAGCTATCTAGGGAAATCCACCAAACCCAGACATTTCTGAAAAATAGATACCTGAGGGAGTCCAGGGAGGTGTGAGTTGCGTGTATTCCCCCAGTATTTTCTTCCCCAGAATCCTCAGCCAACCTCAAATTTAGCTACAAAAATCACCTTTTCCCCACATTTATGTGTGGGATCACGACATCAGCACAAATTTCCAACCACCCAACGTTCCCCTCAGTCTCCCGATAAAAATGATACCTCACTTGTGTAGGTGGGCCAAGTGCCTTTGACAGGGAAGAGCCAAAAACATGTTGAAAGTGAGGGGGAACCAAAGCGGGTCCAAAACAGCAGTTTGGAAAAAAATGTTTTTAGGCTGACAAGTGTGGGTTAATTTTTATCGGTAAAGATGTGACAATGCTGGATGGTAGGAATTTTGTGGATTAGTGCAGATTCAGGAAGGTTCTATCTCAAAAATGTTGGAAAATGTGTGATTTCAAGCAAAGTTGGAGGTTTGTAGGGCATTGTGGGTAAGAAAATAGTGCAGGGTGCATGTGAAGCAAACCACCCTGGACTGACCCAGCTGTTTAGTTTTCAGATGTGTCTAGGTCTCGTGGATTTTTCTACATGGCAGTGTCCCAAAGCCCAAAAAGTGGTGCCCTCACCATTCCAAGTGGGACGATTTGAAGAGTTAGACAAGCTCTCATGGCCCAAATGTAAAAACAAAACCCAAAATAATCAAATGTTCTCTTGCTTGCCATTGGGATAAGATCGTTTAGTGTGCAGAGGAAGAGTTGACAGATTGTTACACCCTTCAGTTGGAGTGGGGGCATAACCATGCCCATACTGGTTGGTGGCCACCACCCCACTATTAATTCCCTGGCATCTAGTGGGGTTTCTGTCCTCCCCCCCCCCGGGGAGTGGATCAGAGGTAATTGACCCATCAGCCCACCGGTTGGCAGAACAACTTTGTCCCCATTTATTTGGGGTGGGGGTATGGCCATACCCAAACCCTCTTTTTAAAAAAAAAATCTTCCCTGGTGTCTGGTGCGCTTTCTGCCCACCAGTGGGCAGATGGGCCTTACAAAAATAGTCTGATCTGCCTCCAAGGGGTGCAGAAATGGCCAGCAGTAATGTGCACTCATGGGGAGCGACCTTTGCCCAAAGGTCTTCCCTCCAAACAAAACACACACCAATCCCTGGTGCCTAAGTGGTATCTGCCCCCTGGGGGTAGATCGGCCTAATAGAAATAGGCCGATCTGCCCCCAAGGGGGGCAGAAATGGTCTAAAATAAATTTGCCCTCCAGGGGAGCAACCCTTGCCTAAGGGATCACTCCCCATCTGTAAAAAAAAAAAAAAAAAAAATCCTTGGTGACTAGTGGTTTCTTCCCCCCTGAGGGCAAAAAATGCCTAAAATAAGATTGCCCCCAGGGGAGCGACCCTTGCCTAAGGAGTTGCTCGCCTTGCTTGAAATCCCTGGTGTCTAGTGGTTTCTGCTCCCCTTGGGAGCAGACTGGCCTAAGAAAAATAGGCCGATCTGCCCCCAAGGTGGGCAGAAATGGCCTAAAATAAAATTGCCCCCAGGGGAGAGACCCTTGCCTATGGGGGTGCTCCTCTTCATTGTTTACATAAAAAATAACAAATTCCCTGGTGTCTAGTGGGCATTTCTGCAGCCCGATCGCTTTACGATCAGGCTGCAGAAATGCTCCGAAAGACATGAAAGGAAAGGAAAAGTATTTTCTTTCCTTTCATGTCTCTCTGCCCACCTACAGTGTAGGTTTAGGTCAATTGTGCCATGTGTTAGGGAGACAGCACAAGGACATTAGCACTGGTTAGCAGTGGAAAGTGCACAGAATCCTAAAACCAACAAAAAAGGATAGGTGAAGGCAATACATTTGGGGGACTACCACCCAAAGGCATCAGGTCTAACACTGGACTTCAGCATAGCTATTCAAGCACTGCCTCTATCCCATCTGAGCAGTGGCATGCTGCTCCAGTGAAGGGCATCCCTGATACACACCGTAGCACCCATGGAGGATGTTGCATTGGTCCACCTTATAAAACTTACCCTTAACCACACAGAGCTCCATTAATATCATTTTCCTACATAAATCATCTTCAACAACCTGCTGTGTAATCTACTAGGTAACTGAATGAAATGACCATCTTTTCCATGGTTCCGTCAGCAATTTTTGCCCTATCTTTTTTCGCTGGATTTAGAACACTGTGCACTTTACCACTGCTAACCACGGGTAAAGCTCTGTGCTCCCCCTTTAAACATGTTGAAATAGACTTAACTCCAATTGTCATTATTAACTTTCTCATAAAGCCACAGTATATGGCGTAGAATTGTGCCATCTACTACAGCGGCAGAGAAAACATTACTTCAGGCGTACCCTGTGTAGACTGCCTGCAGCAGCCTAAAACCTGCTGTACAGACCTGTCCATATAGCCCTTTTTGACAGACAGGAAACCCTGTTCCTAATTTAATAATAAGCCACCCCTGAGGTAAGGCTTGTCTGTTCATAGTTTAGTGTAAGGAGAGACTGCAGAAGGGAAGCTCTTTGTCCACAAGACCAGGGTTAGGCTGGCTCCAATCCCAACCCTGGGAAGATACCCCTAGAGAAGAGGACTGCTCATTTCCTTTGCCACTCTGCTTGTTGGCCACAGATGCTCTGAAAAAGGGAGAATGGGTTTCTCTATCTTGACTGTTTAGTACTAAACTGCACTGTGGGCTTTTTTGAAGTAGAGTAAACAGGAACTGCTTCACAATTGGGTAAGGTTGCCCCTGGGAACTTTTATTCCATTGGTCAGGGAGGAGCTAGGAGTCGCCCCAGCAACAGGGTAGGGCTAGCCATAAATGTAGCACTCAAAGGCATCATATTCAGAACACTTTGTGGACCTGTGGAAGACCAGAAGAGGACTGAAGCTGCTGCCTGTGACCTGAAAGGGGCTTTGAAGGACTGGACAAGCTCCTCCCTGTACCCAGGACAAATAAGTGGACTCCAGTGATCAGCTGGCTGATCTCATGTGTGGCTTTAGGGGCACAACAAGCTCCAAGAGCCCTTTTTCTTGAAGTGACAACTTAACCAGTACCAACTGAATCTGGACTGGACCTTGCTAGTGGCTTCTTTTGTAGAGAGTCCTGCCCCCTAACTGCTGTCTTTGAGGGACTGGTACAGGACATGTGGAGCTGTCAGGTAAATCTTTGATGCAACTTCATCGGCTATAGCTCCAAGTTTGCCCCACTGGAGGATTCTGAGCTCCATAAAAAAGACTAAGGGCCTGATTTGTACCTTGCGGTAATGGCGACCAAGTATCCTTACCACCAAGATGATGGTTTGCCTGCCTGGTAGAAATGTGGGTAGACCATAGTTTAACCATGGTGGAGACTACTCCATCTCAGCATAGCCAAACTTCTCTGATAGACCGACGTAGTAAGGGAAGCAAAAGAATTGGCTATATGTCCCCCCATCTAATTTAGATGTGTGGAGATATAGCAGTTTTTAACTGTCTGTCACTGCAGGCAACCCCTGGCAGAAAGGGGCATTAAAAAACTAAAAATGCCCCCTCACCATGGGAGGTATCTCCCATGGTGAGGGGGCATTTTTTTATTTAAAAACAAAATCCCACTTTAGACTTTCTTTTTGTAAATAAAACAAATAAGTTTGGTGGACCGCTCCATCGTTGTGACGGAGCCGTGCATCAAACTTGAAACAGCATTGACAGAAACAGCTGTGATGGCGTGTGAGAAATTTGGTTATCAGTTGACTAGGATGTGAGCACTAGTCAAGCAAAAGCCATGATCTCTTGCAGGGTAAACCACAAAAAGTCATTAAAATAACCTGTGTATAACCCTGGGTAGTATCCCACAAAAAGCACTCACGCTTAACTTAGAGGCAATGTATAAAGTATTTATGCAGCACATGAACAGTAATAAAGTGAAAACACAACACTAGAAAAAATCCCACACCAATTTAGAAAAATAGAGTACATTTTGATTAGTTATTTGACACTAACTTGACTGATCAGTAGAACCAGAGGTATGAATTTTTAGAGTTTTTTGTAAAAACTAGCCCCTAAAAGATAAAAGCATGAACCACAGACATCTAGTCGCACAAGACATGGTCAAAGTCGACAAATATGGCTGACCGCAATGGAGCACAGGTCAGAACCAAGGAGTGGATTCGGCCGGGTTAGTGTTTACCTTTGGACTTAGAAGAAATTTCAAGAAACATGTTCTGAGAAGGTAAAGTTCAGCGGAGGAAGACTGCAGGCAGTGTTCAAAGAGGGACCATCGTTGTCGGGGAACCTTGGGCCGGAACCACAGTAAAGATTTCCACATGTGGACTTAGTCATTTTTACAGAAGTTGAAAACCTCCAGTGGGACAAGGCAGGAAGCTGTAGCCAAAGGCAGTTCCAAGGGCTCAGATGCCCCTTAGGTAAAGAATGGCTGAACAGGATTTGCTGCAGCGGAAAAGAACATAGTGGGATAGCCGCAAAGTCATGCCTACCAGCGATGGACCTTGAGTGGATACGCAAGCAGGTTGGTCCTTGTCTCCTCCTTGTTCTCAGAGAAGTTTGTAGCCAGAAATGTTTCAAGTCCCAAGTTTTGGATTTTGGCTGTCTGGGCACATTTAGCACCCGAACCCAGGGTCCATGACTAGTGCAACACCATCAGGAGGTTCTGGACTGACACAGTCTGGGTCCAGGTGCAGGTTCAAGAGGGTACTAGCCTTTTGTGGCCTTCTGGCTCTGAACAGGAGGCCTGCAGACCAGCCTTTGGAGATACTTTGGAAGTTCTGTGTGCAGGTGAAGATGCAGGGCTCAAACAGCAGGGCTGACCTCTGAGGGATCAAGAAAGGCTCCAGGCAGCAAAGCAGTCCTTCCAGGTACAGCAAAGCAAACTTGCAGAGTGCACGGCAGGTCACAGTAGCAGGCAGTCCTCTGAGAGTCCTTTCTATACGCCCAGAAGTGTACTAAAGAGTGGGTCTGAAGGTCCTATTTGTAAACCCTGGTGCCATTTCACTGGAAGGTGAAAGAAGCTTCTAGAAAGTACGTTTGAAATGCATGGGATTATCTGACTCCCCTATCTTGGCTCCAAGCCTGCTGCATTGACAATGTGAAGGCGATATGTCCTGTGTGTGATGGCAGAGCACATCCTATTCGGCAGCAGGCAGGGCTGTGCTCAGCCCTACCCCCCTATCCTGCCAGCAGATGATCCATTCTGACACACCTAATTCCTCTATTGCAGTGGTCTCCAAACGTTTTAATGCTGCGCCCCCCCAGTTGAAAAATAAAAATTCTTGCCCCCCCTCAGAATTCTTCGCAATTATTTTATAAAGATTGCAATGTTTAAATATGGCTAGACCTATTTAAACATTGCAGTTCAGTACCGTTACCTTTTTAACAATCCAATAACATGCTTCTGCTTAAAACAAAGCCCTGTTATCTGTAAAATGTTTCTTTTGGCCGGAGCCTGGCTCCCCCCGGGATCACTTTACGCCCCCCCTGAGGGGGTCCACCCCCCAGTTTGAAGACCTCTGCTCTTTTGTGTGACTGTCTGTGAGGAATTCACAAAGCCTGTTAGTTATATCCAGTCATGTGACCCAAGACTGTCTGCAGGCACAAAAGGGCTAAGGGCAGGAACATGTCTACTTTCTAAAAGTGGCATTTTCATAATTGTAATTAAAAATCCAACTTTACCATGAGAGAATATATTTCAGTACAATTTCATAGATATCAAATATGAGCTGGATACCTGGCCGCAATCAAAAAGTAGCACTTATTAAATGTAATAAGGCAATCCAATGTTATCCTAGGGGACAGGTAGGCCTCTCAGTAGGGAAGAACTAATTTAGGAGTTTTTCACTACCTGGACATGTAAACCTTAAAAGTACATGTCCAACCTTTTAATTACAATGCACCCTGGTCTGTGGGCCAACTACAGCCTACCTTAAGGATGACTTGTATACAATAAAAAGGGGGTGTAGGGATTTTCAAGGATGTTATATTGCTAAATCGAATTGCCAGTTTCAAACTGCATTCAGACTGCAGTGGCAGTCCTGGGACATGTTGTAAGGTACTGTTTAAGTGAGTGGCACAATAGGAGCTGCAGGCCCACTGGTAGCAATTCATTTCCAGGCCATGGATATATGGTACACTAATTTACAAGGGTCTTATAAGTAAATTAAATATGCCAATCAGGTGTAAGCCAATCAAATGTGTTCAGTGGAATGAGCACAAGCAGCACATTAGCACTGGTTAGCATGGTAAAGTACATGGAGTCCTAAGGCCAACAAAAATGAATTTCAGCAACAAAAATGGAGGTTTGTAGGGAAGAGGTTTGGGGTAAGACCACCCTAAGGCTTACAGGTCTAACATGGCAGTTCCTGACAATGCTTCAGAAATGACCGCCGGCTGGGCAGTCATTTCTAACTTTGGTGAGCAGGAACTCCATCAGGACAGTGGAGTAATATACTCAGTTGCCCAGTCTGAGTTAACCCCGTCTGCCAAGTTATGAATCAGAATCTATGTCAGGAGGTAAAACCTTTGCCTGCAACAAACCTGCTTAGTGCTTTGGACATGTGCTTAGTCTTAAATCATGCCTAGGTCACAGTCTACCTCTTCCATAGACTATCTATGCCATTTAGTTCTTTTGGCACATTTTTTAAACTTTAAAAATCCATATCTCTGATTCCCATCATGTTGTTTATTATTGTTGAATGTTGATCAAATATTCCATTTGATGGTCATAGCAGGATGCTGCTCAAGTGGTGCAAGGTTTTGATAATATGCTGCTCACTTTCCAAGATTGCTTCACAAATGTTCTATAGTTCTGCTCAATAAGCCATGTCTGTGTGATAACTGCTGCTCAAATTGGGTGTGGCTCCTGGATTTGCTGGGAGGGTACATAACGCAACCTAAGGTCGTTGTCCATAGAGCCAAGTCCCTTACTACTCATGTTACTGATCTTACAGATCCAGGTCCGACAGGTAGTAATCATGTTACCCGTTTTGCTGGATACTTGTGTCAACACTGAATTATCAGTTTTCATAATGCCCTCACATTTTGGGTGGTGTTTTGTCAGTACTTACCCAGTAACCTGCAGGATTATTGAGTTGCCCTATTTTCGGTAGAACTGCCCTTACATTCAGGGCCCACATTAATTTCTAAGCTTCAGAAGTGCACAGTGCGAAAACAAACATAGCAATGGCAGCATTTGCAATGATCCTCCATGAAAAGCATGCACTGCCATGATAGCTTCCACAATGCACACTTTTGACAAAAATAATGGTAGGGGAATCCCCAAGCCCCCCTTGCAAAGTTGTATTTTAATGTGATTATTGGTCCTGGTTCTATGTTTTAAAATGCACAATTCTCCACAACATTAGGCGATAGTTCCTTGGAGGGAGCAGGGCCGGCTCTAGGATGGTGCTGCCGGTGCCATGCACTGGGTGCTGACTTTGGGTGGGGGTGCCATGTTTGTAGGTATATTATGGTTTTAAAAACACCTGCTGTGGAGTTACTTGCCTCCAGCAATTTTCAGGCAATAATAAAAATGTCAAGATAACTCTGGTGATTAATGCTCTGCTTGGAGAGAGATCAGAGTTTTCTATAGTGGAAGTTTTAAGGTAGCACAGATGGTTAATATACATGCTGCAAATAACGTGTACCATGAAGATCACAAAGGCATGTAATGTAAATAGGTCAGTGGGTTACTACTTTTGTCAGAGATGTTATTTTGTTACTTGCAGTTTACAAGTTAAAATCCTAATATAGAACAGTAAGCTATTATCTGTCATCAAAGAACTGCATGAATACTGCAAGGTACAGATTAGAGCTTTTGATTTTTTCCCCAGCTTTTCATTATTCTAATGTTGCAAAAAGGGTTCATTTGGGTAGAAATCACTTCTTATTATTAAGGAGAACCCCCAACCATGGTACATTTTAAATTCTGAGTTTGTGCTTCTCCAGACCAAGCACTCTTAAACTATACAGCCAACCAGCATGGATGACATGTGACTCCTACATCTTGTAGTCCTCTGTCTTATGTACCATTTCTTATACACTGATTTACATACCTATGATTCATTGTCTCTGTGTGATGTATGTGCAATGTAAAGTGCTCCAATACCCTACACTAGTATGAGTAGTGCTAGAAAACTAAGTAAATGCATCAGAGAGAGAGAGGAGTAATGGAGACTTGAGGGGCACTGTCACAGGGTGGAAGTGAGGGAATCAGTGGCGGAGGTGGTTATTGGGGGGCGCCAAAAAACACTGTCGTACAGGGCGCAACCAGCGCTAAGGCCTGCCTTGGGAGGGAGAACCTCCAGAGTAAAGTCATCTATAACTTAGATCCAATTGTTGTTGCTACTGATTTAATGTGCTCATTTTGCCCAAAAATATTAGGGAGACCCCTACATCGGTAATGAGTTATTTTCTCTTTCAACCAATTTTACTGACCCAATGTGTTTTGAAGGACCTGTTTGCAATGCATCCTGTATCATCTCACCATATTGCAGTCATTGTCAAAAAGCTTTCCACTGCCTCTTATTCCACTTCTTATGTTGCTATTAATATTGTACCCTCCTCCCAAAAATGTTTACTTCTGACTGAGGGCCGGCCCTCTTCGGTTGCCCCATATGTACACTCTAGATCTAGACGATCGAGTATTCACAGTGGCATCACTCAGGATTGAGCAGGCAGTCGACACCGTGTGGTAGGAATTTCGATTTCAGTCTATGTAAAGGTTTAGATGAAGCCCATTCATTCTTAGCTTTCTAAGGTTCCAATACAAAGCTTCAAAACAAATACTAACATTTAAAACTGGACTGGGATCACTTAGGGTTGGCCACTGGCGAGTGGTATACATAAGGGATGTCCCCTGTTGCTGCTCTGTTTGCCTAGTTGAGGGACCGATGGAGGTGCGCTTAGATTACATTTAGCACATTAGGGAGTGAACATGGGTTGATCAATACATATGGTGTCACTCAATGTAGATTTCACTCTGGGTTCTTTGCAGGATGCATCTGTATCTGTTCCCATTAACCTGCAAATGCTGGATGAGTATACCGACCTCTCGGCTCTGCCTACAGTCTCCTCTAAGTTCAGTTTATTTCTGCTAGGCGTACTGTAAAAAGGGTCTATTGCTTGGCAAAACCCCCCAGTAAACCACCCTTTTTGGGGATGCCCTTGAAATAGCAGGTCTTGAGCCCCTTGTTGGCATGCCCTGGAATATCTCAACTGGATATCTTGATGTCAGAATTTGGAAGCGGGTGTTAATGGCATTATGGTGAGCAACACCATTCGACGCTGAGGCCCTACTCTGGAGACTGAAGCACTTTTGAGTATTGTCCAGGGAGGATGGAGTATCCAGATGGATGCAGAGTGTCTAAATGTCCGTAGGTCACATGTACGAGTGGAGATAATCTCCATAGTCACATGTATGAGCAGAGGTAATTTATGCACTTAGAGGGGCCAGAATACAATATCAGGCGCATTGTAAGCAAGTTTGGTTAAGGCAGCCCTAATGATGTGTGGTGAGGTGTCTGCTCAGTCCCAAAAAGTTTGAATATATTTTCACCTCGTTGCACTGCTGAGAGGCAGATGCCTACTATCCATTTAATGTAGAACACTTAGCGAGGGGGAGGTTGGGGGGGGGCATCCTGCCGTGACGCTGCATATCAGACCCAAATAGGATCTGGATTGGGAAGGTCAGCTAGGGACGCCAAATGGTACTGGACCCTATCTCCATAAAGAAGCTTCCAGCCAGTCCAACTGACGTCCGGCTCATTTTATGTTTATGCATAGGTTCTATTTCACACTAGTATTTATCCAAATGGTATATACAATTTGTCCAAGCTGTTGCCCTCTTTGAAGATTCAGATGTGCTGTTTTCCTCCATATGATTTGGTCATGCAAAGAAGTGGTGGGGTACTGAAAATTGACAGTAAATCATTTAGGAAGAACATCAATAGGGTTGACATCTACAATCCTGAAACAATCGTTGTATCCTGGGCCTTTACTGGAGCCGCAAGAGGAAGCCTAATATACGTTTGTGGTGCTAACCTTTTATTGGCAAAAGGACAAATTGCAATACACTGATTGAAAAGTATGGGCCCATCTGACACATCTTCTAATCAAGACTTATGTGAGTGGGCTGTTGCTGAGGAGATCTGAATGCGGAGGACACGTATTGATGAGAAACTGGAGAAAGACCTGAAAAGTTGGAGTAATATACTGGAAGTTGTGATTGAGGGTGAGGGTGTATGGAGGCCCAATTCAGCAGTATTTTTTCTCTGTATGCTATGGAATAGGACTTTATCTTTGTGGAATGATATGATGCCAGGATGTCTAAGACATGCACCAGCAGCCCTACAGGGAAACCTCCAAGATCTATACGTTTGCTCAATTTGTAACTACATCTGGATATGACCTTTTCTTCCCAACTGAACATGTTAATTTTTTAGGTGTTTTACATTTAGGAAAAAAAATAGTAAACATGTTTTTTGATTTTTTTTTAACCCCTATGGTGCCTTGGACGAGGTGATCTCGTCCAAGGCACCGGTTCCTGGGTGCCTTGGATGAGATCACCTCGTCCTGCACCAGGAACCGGGGGGAGCGCTAGCGCTCCCCCCATGTGCCCCCCACCCACACCCCCCGGTCGTGGATGGAAGGGGAATCCCTTACTCTTCCACCCGACCCCCCCATGACGTCAGCACGCATCGCACGCTGATTGTCACAGAGGCCTCCTCCTACGCGCTGGAAGCTCAGCGTCCAGCGCGCTCGGAAGAGAAATGCTAAGCATTTCTCTTCCGATCATGTGGAGGAGGCCGAGAGAGGCTTCAAAGGGAAGGAAATGAATTTCCTTCCCTTTGCAGTCTCTCTCAGCATTTTAAAAGCCGGATTATAAAGCAATCCTGCTGTTGAAACGCCCACTAGACACCAGGGATTTATTTTGAAAATGGTTATTGGCATAAGGGAGCGACCCCCTGGGCAAGGGTCGCTCCCAGAGGGGGCATTTTTTTTTAATGCCTTTTCTGCCCCATCGGCCTATTATTAGGCCGATCTGCCCCCGGGGGAGGCAGAAACCTCTAGGCACCAGGGATCCATTTATTTGTTTTTTGTTTTTTTTTTAGGTGGGGAGCGACCCCTCAGGCAAGGGTCGCTACCCTAGGGGGCAAATTACATTTAGGCCATTTCTGCCCCCCTTGGGGGCAGATTGGCCTATTTTTATGAGGCCAATCTGCCCCCAAGGGGGACAGAAACCACTAGACACCAGGGAGTTTTTTATTTTATTTGGAAATTGGCATAAGGGAGCGACCCGTTGGGCAAGGGTCGCTCCCAGGGGGCAATATTTTTTTTAAGGCCTTTTCTGACCCCCTGAGGGGGCAGATCAGCCTATTTTAATTAGGCCAATCTGCCTGTTGTTGTTTTATAGATGGTGAGCGACCCCTTAGGCAAGGGTCGCTCCCCTGGAGGGGCAAATTGTATTTAGGCCATTTCTGCCGCCTTTCGGGGCAGATCGGCCGATTTTAGGTCAATCTGCACCAAAGGGGGCGGAAACCACTAGGCAAGGGGATCTTTTTTTTTGCGCCAATGTCACGCAAGGGTAGCGACCCCGTAGGCAAGGGTCGCTCCCGGAGGAGTGTTTGGGGGGTGGGGGGGGCAAATTTATTTTAGGCCATTTCTGCCCGCCAGGGGGCAGATCGGCCTATTGTTATTAGGCCGATCTGCCCCCGGGGGGGCAGAAACCTCTAGGTGCCAGGGCAAAAAAAAAATTGTGTTTTTTTTTGTTTGTTTGTTTTTTTAGAAATGGGGAGCGACCCATTAGGCAAGGGTCGCTCCTCTGGGGGGCAAATTGTATTTAGACCATTTCTGACCCCCTTGGGGGCAGACCGGCCGATTTTAGGTCAATCTGTCCCCAAGGGGGGCAGAAACCACTAGGCACCGAGGATTTTTTTTTGTGCCAATGTCACGCAAGGGGAGCGACCCCGTAGGCAATGATCGCTCCCGGGGAGGGATTGGGGGTGTGGGGGGGGGAATTTATTTTAGGCCATTTCTGCCCCCCCCCTCCGGAGACATATCGGCCTATTGTTATTAGGCCGATCTGCCCCCGGGGGGGCAGAAACCTCTAGGCGCCAGGGCTAATATTTTTTTTGTGCTTTTTTGTTTGTTTGTTTGTTTTTTTAGAGATGGGGAGCGACCCATTAGGCAAGGGTCGCGCCCCTGGGGGGCAAATTGTATTTAGACCATTTCTGCCCCCCTTGGGGGATAATCGGCCGATTTTAGGTCAATCTGCCCCTAGGGGGGGCAGAAACAACTAGGCACCGGCGATCTTTTTTTTTGCGCCAATGTCACGCAGGGGACGCGACCCCGTAGGCAAGGGTCACTCCCCGGGGGGTTGGGGGGCATATTTATTTTAGGCCATTTCTGCCACCCCTGGGGCCGGCTGAGCTATAGGCCAAAATCCACAGGTAGGCACTTTGTAAAAAACACCTCTGTTTTCTGTGAAAAAATGTGATGTGTCCACGTTGTGTTTTGGGCCATTTCCTTTCGTGGGCGCTAGGCCTACCCACACAAGTGAGATATCATTTTTATCGGGAGACTTGGGGGAACACTGGGTGGAAGGAAATTTGTGGCTCCTCTCAGATTCCAGAACTTTCTGTCACCGAAAATATGAGAAAAATGTGTTTTTGTAGCCAAATTTTGAGGTCTGCAAAGGATTCTGGGTAACAGAACCTGGTCAGAGCCCCACAAGTCACCCCATCTTGGTTTCCCCTAGGTCACTAGTTTACAAAAATGCACAGGTTTGTAAGGTTTCCCTAGGTGCCGGCTGAGCTAGAGGCCAAAATCTCCAGGTAGGCACTTTTTAAAAAAACACCTCTGTTTTCTGTCAAAAAAATGGGATGTGTCCACGTTGTGTTTTTGGGCATTTCCTGTCTCGGGCGCTAGGCCTACTCACACAAGTGAGGTATCATTTTTATTGGGAGACTTGGGGAAATGCTGGGTGGAAGTAAATTTGTGGCTTCTCTCAGATTCCAGAACTTTCTGTCACCGAAATGGGAGGAAAACGTGTTTTTTTTAGCCAAATTTTGAGGTTTGCAAAGGATTCTGGGTTACAGAACCTGGTCAGAGCCCCACATGTCACCCCATCTTGGATTCCCCTAGGTTTCTAGTTTTACAAAATGCACAGGTTTGGTAGGTTTCCCTAGGTGCCGGCTGAGCTAGAGGCCAAAATCTACAGGTGGGCACTTTGCAAAAAACACCTCTGTTTTCTGTCAAAAAATGTGATGTGTGCACGTTGTGTTTTGGGGCATTTCCTGTTGCGGGCGCTAGGCCTACCCACACAAGTGAGGTATCATTTTTATCGGAAGACTTGGGGGAATGCTGGGTGGAAAGACATTTGTGGCTCCTCTCAGATTCCAGAACTTTCTGTCACCGAAATGTGAGAAAAATGTGGGTTTTTTTTTGCCAAATTTTGAGGTTTGCAAAGGATTCTGGGTAACAGAACCTGGCCAGAGCCCCACAAGTCAACCCATCTTGGATTCCCCTAGGTCTCTAATTTTCAAAAATGCACAGGTGTGGTAGGTTCCCCTAGGTGCCGGCTGAGCTAGAGGCCAAAATCTAGAGGTAGGCACTTTGCAAAAAACACCTCTGTTTTCTGTCAAAAAATGGGATGTGTACACGTTGTGTTTTGGGGCATTTCCTGTCGTGGGTGCTAGGCCTACCCACACAAGTGAGGTATCATTTTTATCGGGAGACTTGGGGGAACATAGAATAGCAAAACAAGTATTATTGCCCCTTGTCTTTCTCTACATTTTTTCCTTCCAAATATAAGAGAGTGTGTAAAAAATACGTCTATTTGAGAAATGCCCTGTAATTCACATGATAGTATGGGCACCCTGGAATTCAGAGATGTGCAAATAACCACTGCTCCTCAACACCTTATCTTGTGCTCATTTTGGAAATGCAAAGGTTTTCTTGATAGCTATTTTTCACTCTTTATATTTCAGCAAATGAATTGCTGTATACCCGGTATAGATTGAAAACCCACTGCAAGGTGCAGCTCTTTTATTGGCTCTGGGTACCTAGGGTTCTTGATGAACCTACAAGCCCTATATATCTCCGCAACCAGAAGAGTCCAGCAGACGTAACAGTATATTGCTTTAAAAAATCTGACATTGCAGGAAAAAGTTACAGAGTAAAATGTAGAGAAAAATTTCTGTTTTTTTCACCTCAGTTTCAATATTTTTGCTGAATTCAGAATTTTGTCTACTTTTCCGAAATGTTTAGCATTGGTTTCACGCTCATTTCTGTCACTGACTAGGAGGAGGCTGAAAGCACAAAAAATCTTAAAAATGGGGTATGTCCCAATAAAATGCCAAAATTGTGTTGAAAAATTGGGTTTTCTGATTCAAGTCTGCCTGTTCCTTAAAGCTGGGAAGCTGGTGATTTTAGCACTGCAAACCCTTTGTTGATGCCATTTACATTAAAAAAAAAAACACAAGCCTTCTTTTGCAGCCCCTTTTTCCCATTTTTTTTAACAAAAACAAAATGTTCACTGTATTTTGGCTAATTTCTTGGCCTCCTTTAGGGGAACCCACAAAGTCTGGGTACCTCTAGAATCCCCAGGATGTTGGAAAAGGACCCAATTGGCTTGGCTAACTTATGTGGACAAAATGTTATGAGGGCCTAAGCGCAAACTGCCCCAAATAGCCAAAAAAAAGGCCTGGCACAGGAGGGGGAAAAGGCCTGGCAGCGAAGGGGTTAAAGTGTAGCCCCAGTTATTGGCTTCAATAAGAAATGGCAACATAGACAGTAACGAACACAATATAAAACACTCTATAATTAGGATAGTGACTTAAAATGTCGTCCAATCAACAGTTATCTTATTTGTGGTTAAAGAGAAGTTCACACAGAAGAATGTAAAAAATCACCCACTGTATAACGAACTTTCTAAAATTGCCACACACACAAAAAATTATTAGGACGCCACCATCTTTGATGATTTGTGTGCAATATGAATTACCAAGAATTCCTGTAAGCATTGCCACGCCATTCATCTGAAACAAAGAATCACTTAATTTTCTATTAAAATGTTCTAATTCTGAACTATTAGATAACAATTTACAAAGCTATCATCTGTTCTAAACTATTTTGCGTATAAGACTCTTACAACGTCAATTCAATTTTTAAGGAACGGGGCATTACATGATGTGCACGGGATAAGAGGGTATTTAGCAGATGCTGAGACTAGAAACAGATTCCTGTTCCAAACTGGGCAGTTCTGGCCGTTAGGCCACTCGTCCCCGCAAAAGAGAGATGACAAAGGTAGCTATTATAGGTCGCCCATTTGTTAAAAACGAGATGCCTCACCGAACAGCAGACAAGATCGTCGTACACTTTAATCCATGTACTGAGGCCTTGAGATCATGGTCAAGAGACTGTCAGCATATGGATGTGCACAACCACATCCATATTATCACAAACAATTGCTACAGAAAATACTCGAATTTACTTTTTCAAATCAAATATGAATTGTCTGCATCTAGTGTGATTTATCTAGAACTACACAATGGCCGTATGTGATGTGTTGTGTATAAGAGGAGCGTATTAATTATGTATTTGTTTTTCCGGTAGGGGAGGATCTCAAGGCCAATATTCCTCCTTCAACACATGAGGTGGACATTGTCGTTCTGCACAGTAAATTTGATAACAAAACGTTAGATTACGACATAGCCATTGTGAAGGTGGCTGAAGCGATTGTCTTTAATCCGCGAGCCCTTCCAGCCTGCATTCCAGAAATGGCCTTTGCTGAACATGTTTTGATGACTCCGTACTATGTATATTCTACGTGTAATGATTGCACCCAGGAGAGACACAAGCCCAACACGGAACAGACGCTGCCGCGTTTCCGGCGTGCGAAGTGTTGTCAGTTTCTGAATTTCAACAGCAACGGTATCACGAAAAATATGTTTTGTGCGAGTTCATGGAATAAGGGAGTTTGCGGATTCCCACATGTCACCCCATATAAAGGAACTTACTTTGTAACCGGAATAACCAGCTGGCAAGGAACATGTGTAAATGGGGAAACGCAGTTGGTGTTCACACTCGTGCCCAACTTCGTAAACTGGATACAATCAATAATGTGCAATGTTAGGAATGGGAGCATTGCTGTAGTTTAATCACGTACAGGTGAAAGCCAACACAAACTCTAAATATATATGCTGTCTTTCATGAGTCATGTCAATTGGTCATTATATTGGAACAACATGTTTGTCCTTTATACTTCCTTCTGAGTATTATACATTTGTAGTGTGAAAAATAATCAAATTTCCATTGAAATTGTTTGACCTCACCTTTTCTTACCTTTGCAAACGGCCACTGTTAATGTCAATAGATCCACCTGAAATCTAAGTGGCGTTTTTGTGTGGAGTCTATCACATTGCCCTCATGACATTCCTATTTGTAGTGAAGTTCAGCACATTGTCATCACAGGAGCTCCACATCAATATGCCCAGCTACACTACAGCAGTGGTTCCCAACCTTTTGACTTCTGTGGACCCCACCCTTTATCAATATTGGGACCCCACTGAATCATTACTGGAATCCAGGGACCCACTCATTGAGTCATTACTAAAAGATTGGGACCTAATCTGTTAAAATAATACATTTTTAAAGCAGTCGTGGACCCCCTAGGGAGGCTTTGTGGCAGTGGCGGCTGGTAATTTTAGGAGGGAGGGGGGCAGGCGGGACGCACACACACACACTCACACTCATTCATTCACACACGCATGCACATCCATTCACAACACCCATTGTCAAACATTCAAACATACACGCATGCACCATTCATTTAAAAATACAAACACACACTTACCTTCAGCTCAGCCTCTAAGTTCCCAGGAGGGTTGGGACTGCTGCCTTATGAGGAGAGGCAGCAGTCCCAACTTCGTCACAGAGTGGGATGGGTCAGTGAGACTGCTGAGCCCAACACACTCTGTGACAAGTTGTCAATGATTGACACTCGCCCTGGGCGCTTCATGGCTTAAACCTGAAGCGTCCAGGTCAGAGTCAATGGGTAACACTTCCCTCATCACCGAGGGGGAGGGCCACGAGGCACCTTTGCTGAGCAGAGGAGGTCACGCCCATAGGAGCTGTGACCTCTTAAGTCCAGGAAAGTTCAGCTCAGGCAGCTGGGAGGCTGCACAAATCACGCATGTCTAGCTCCTGGCTCCCTGATCTGAAAATGAAGAGTGTCTGTCAGGATGACCTTTGCTCAGCTTAACAGGCACAACATGAGGGGCAAAAGGTGAAGGGGCACAGCCCCTCAGCCCCAAAAGACGGGCCACGGCTGCTTTGTGGACCCGGAGGGGTCCCTGAACCACAGGTTGGGAACCACTGCACTACAGCAATCACTATAATGCTGTATGAAGATTTATATTAAATGTTTTGCATTGATCAACATTAACACAGGGAGACTTAAATGTAAACTTTAGAGCACAATTGTATCACATTGATTTAATCTGTTTGGATCGTTTGATGGGAACTGTGTTTAGGAGCATCAACAGTTGGAACTGTGTGACTTAAGCTACTGCAATTTAGAATATAGTCAGAAGAGTGAGCAGAATGATTACCTATACAGATTTAGGAAACAGCAGAGCACAGTAGTAGATTTAGGGACTCTCTTTATGGACCAACTAACTTTCTCTTTGTTTTCTTTTGGTGGTAACCTTATAATGGTTGTTCCTCTATCGCTCATATGATTTTAACTTAATTTGAACGGCATATGATTTTGATATATTCATATTTGATTAATCAATACCAATTTTATGATTTTGCCTTCTGTAATCTTTAATAAACCTTTATTAAACCTTTATTGTTTGAAAGAAATGTTATCGTTCTCTGTATATTTTGTGAAGTCTAATGTGCGTCACGGTTTTTTGAATGTATTGATTTGTTCAGCAGCCTCAGTTTTGAATTCCAATCCATTGGAGTAGTGCCTCATGGTCCCTGAATTACCCCTTGGTAAAAGTGCTTACAAAGCCATGTCAGTCAGTGCCATTGAGTGCCATAATGATTCTTTAGTGAATACCAGTAATATTCCAGTATATATAATGACATCAGCATTATGATGAAACATGACACCTAGTGTCAGGAAAGGGCTCCATGTCCTTATTCAGGCAAACTACCCACTGAAATAGATTTTCAGAATTTTTTTTTTTAACTACAAACAAGTCATACCACATATCCCTTTTCAGACCCTGGTACCTTTTGTATTTATAGTTTTCTGTTAGAGGATGCTCTAAGTGTCTTACTTCCTCTCTCCTGAAGGGTAGTTCATATATTTTCATAGATGGCTGTGAAATGCCCATTTCTATAGGTTGCTCCCTGCTACCCTTGGGATTACTTTTCAGGCATTTACTATCGCTGATAGAATATTGCACTCCTCAAAAATACTCCTTTCTCCTCTGGGCAATGTACATCTGTTCTATATGTAATGTGGTACACATGATTCATGTTCAGTCTTGCCCAGTACTGAGAGTAGGGTGACGGGGCGAAAGCCATTGATCAGTGGATGACATGGAGTCATCTCAAACTGAATGCTTCCAAAACAGAAATACTCAAAAGTAGAGATTGGGAAAATTATGACCCACTCTGCGCCTGGCCTGATGATCTGGGACAGCCTCCTAAAGTACATAAGGAAGTAAGAAACCTTTAAATGACCATGGACTCCAAGTTAACAATGAATGCCCAAGTAGACAAATGAGCAAAATCAAGCTTCATCACCATGAAACCTCTACAATACATCTTCCCACACCTGGGATTTATTTCCACACAAGGTCCAAGCTACTATCTCTCTTGTGCAGTCTAAACTGGGTTATGGCAATGGTCTCTACCATGAAGCATCTCTATCTACTATGAAAAAACAACAATGGATTCAGAACTCTGCTGCCAGACTACTCCTACATGCAAAGCCACAAGTCCACATCTCCCCTGCCTTGAGGGCCCTACATTGGTTACTGTTTGCCAGAAGATTCACCTTCAAGCTGCTTTGTATCACCACAAAACAATACATAGAACAGGACCACTTTTCATCAGGAATAAAATCGCTAAATACATTCAACAAATGAACCTCTGCTCAAGATTAGCACTGTGCCTCAAAACACCACTATACAAGAAAAAGACAATAGGTAGTACATCTTTCTCTGTTCAAGCTGCCAAACTATGGAATTCATTAGTCTCAAATATATGATCCACTGATAGCCATCTTGACTATCTTATCTTCAGAAGGCTTCTGAAGAGTTAGCTCTTTCCTACATACCTACCATACTCAAACAGCAATGTACTGCAGATCCCTGTGAATGTAAACATTTATAATTTGATTATATGTATATATCCAGATATGTGTATTTCTTTTCACAAATATGTATGGTAACTATATTTTTTCCCTAAAATATATACACACTCTTCAGGCCTGCTTAACAAATGTATATATTACGTAGGTTAAATATAAATGTATATATTTGTGTATATATATATATGTATATATATATATATTTATTTATTTTCTCCACCCATTGACAAAAAGTCAAACACAGCACTCACAGGAATCCTTGAGTTTCTTCTTCATTCGTTAAGCAAAGATCGATTTACCCAACACCAACGCGTTTCGACCAACAAGGTCTTGATCACGGTAAGTGAGTGATCCGTTTACACACAATTTATAGTCTCTCCCATTTCATACCTTAATGGGGCATTATGGGATGTGTAGTCCTGTCATTTCCAAATATAACACCAATTAGTGAATAAAACCCAATTTCCACCACTAAACCCAATTTTTTCACTAAAAAAAACAAAATACACTACAAATACAAACATTATTTGACCTTTTATCACTTGAAATCACTAATCTTCAGTTTTAAGATTTAAATGCCATTGGTTAGGCTGTGCAAGGAAAGAACCGTGCCTATTATGTCACTTTTAGGCTGGTTCTTTATTCGTGCAGTCTGAGGAATAAAAGTCTAGAACTTTTAGGAGATTCCCTGACACGAGCACAGACGTAATGGATGGTGGCCTAGAGGGGGCCATTTGGAGAAATATATATATATGTATATGTATATCTATATATATATATATAGATATATATATACATATATATATATATTTAATTCTACGCTTAACATGTTTATAGGTCATTGCATAGTTTCTATATCTGTTAGTTGCTTATGAGCTCTCTTATCTATCACAATAGGTAAATATTATCTTAAGTATTTATCTACAAGCATTTCACTATTGAAATGTTTAGGAAAAGGTAAAAATAATGTTATAAAAAGTATACATTTAAGTTAACTTCAGATACTGCAAAACGTAAAAGTCTGAGTTTATACAATACAAATTTAAATCTCAATATATTATCTTCCTCACACATATATTCCCTCCTATGTAATAATGTATCTGTATATTTATCACATTAGTCCTAATCAGAACCAGAAGTTGTTGTGGGAGCAAGAGCAAGCAAGCACTGGAGCGGAGCGGGGACGAAGAGACAGGCACGGAGGCAGGCAGCAGACAACGATAACAGCAGCAAGCGGCACCCGCCGGCAAACCTGCTTTCCCCAGCCCACCCTCCAGCCTGTCAGGCCACCGCCACCTGCTTCGCCTCACCTGCCTTACGCCGGCATTCCGGCCAGCTTATTCACCCCCGGTCTCCTCTGCTGCCACTCATGTCTGCCAGGATTAAGTGCTGGTCAAGTGCTTGGACTGAGTGCGTGCTCTCCCTTGCCTCCCTTGCTTCCCTGCACCTGCTGGCAGCCTGCTCGGTGTGGCCGTGCATTGAAGGCATGCAGGGAGGCTGCAGTAAACCTGTGGAGATGTGGTCATGGGCCCTGGACACCCCAGGATGGATCGGCCATGCTCGGCTTCAGCTTCAGGAAAGCAGAGGTGAGGGCAGTGAGGGGGGATGCGGCGGGGGTGGCGGGTGGGCTGGTTGTGCAGGGGCAGCCTGGGCTGGCAAAGACCAGTAAAAGAGAAGACTGAAAAGTTGGGAAAGAGGCTGCACGGAAGGTTCACCTCAATTCACGATGCACCATGCACTACCGCTACTAGCTGCGCCAAAACCTTTTCGCCAAAGCCAACTAACTAACTTTCTGCTGCTGAAATTTTCCTACTATTATCCTGCAATTATCCTGGAATCACTGTACTTTTGGACCCTTACAATTTTGATGCTGGTGAATCTTGGCACTCCTGCATCTCAACAAGCACAGCATCAAACATCAAACACAGCATTACATCTGCACAAGTGGAAGGCGGCATCACAGCTAGCACACAATAGCCGGAATCCAGTGGTAGCAAACACACAGGCACTCTTGCAGTAACCTGGCTTGGTCCTGATGAGTGGGTGGCTTTAGTAAGCTGCTGCGAGTGCGCGCCCCAGCACCCTGCGGAAGCAGCTTGGGTAATGCTGAGTGCGGCTTGCAGGGTGCTTGGTGAGCCCCACTCGCCTGGGCCCATCACTCCACCTAATCACACTAAACTCACAACAACATCCTAAACACTACAGCAGATGATCAGAGGCCAAAGGAAATTAGGTCAGGGAGGCCAAGGAAATCCCCTGTGCAACCTAGCAGGAAAAAGAAGGCATGCCACAGTGATCCTCCCTTGGTGGACATTTAACCAATGGGCACTCCAGTTTCTGAAAGACGGAGGAGCTGCCATTTTCTCGACTTCCGCCCCGAGCATTGGTTTTCCTGTCCCACTAACACTTCTGGTGATAATCAAATCTAAGCAACAATCCTCATCTCCGCTTCAAAACAGCAATCTTAATACACTGCAGCGTGTGGCCCCCATAACATTTGATGAAACAGAGCTAACACCCAGTGGCATAGTATCTGGCACTACAACCGGCTCGCCCCTGTGCGAAGCCAGCTGCAAAGTCACTCCAGGGAGGACCAATTTAAGAAACCCTCAAACTACTGCTCAAGGAACAAAAAACACAGACATGGCCAATGAAGCAGGGGTGGCGATGAAAGGAGGGGCCTCCTCCAGTGGGATACTCAAAAGATCCCCTTGTCAAGAGTGCAAAACGACTGGGATGAAGCCACCCAGCCTCAGTGACTCACCCAGGCGAGGGCAGGCTCTCCCAGGAGTCCAAGTTCAGGCAACCAACACAGCTCCAGGAAGGCTGGAACACGAGCAGGATGAGACAATCAAGAGAAAGCTTTCATTGCACCAAAAGAACAAGCAAATTGGAGCACAGCTAAACTTTTCCACAACCAAGTGCGGAATTGAGCCTAATAAGATACACCAAAGCCGAGCCCAACACAGGGGTTGACTTTGACAACTTAACGCAGGAAGAATGGAACTAGCTCCTCACCTCATATTCTTTGGAGAAGGGACACAGGTGCCCAACTGTACACCCGGAACCCTGTACTCTCGGTACCATGGCTTCCCATCATAGCGGATCCCCAAGCCTGGCAGAAGAAAGCACCTGGCCAGCACTGCTCAGGACGATCCAGACAATGGCCGACGCACTCACCTATCATTCAGCTAAGATGGATGTGCAAATGGAGATTTTGAGCTCGGTAGCTGCTTATGTGGTTGGTATAGACAACTGCATCTTAGATCTCAATAACCTCATTAAGAGAGCTCAAGAAGTAACCAACATCCTTACCCCAAGGTGCTGCTGTTCTGTAACCCTAGACAAATTAAGCCAGCTATCAAGCGTATTAGGGGGTGTAACAGAAGAACTGAAAGACAGGAAGGGCGCACTCACAACACCCACAAAATCACAAAGAGGCAGCAATAGTGCACATGGCGATAAACATGACAGCACGCCTAAAAACAGGGGCACTTCACTTGGAGAAGCAGCCTTAAACAGCCAGCACCCTTCCCTCCGAGAGAAATCCTTAACACCGCTGGGGAGAGGAGGAGATCATCACCGTGTAATAGAGCCAATCACATGCAAAAAGAGCAAGGGCAATTCTACACACCAACCGCGTAAACAAGAAAAAAAGTTATAACCCAAAACCGCACGGTTGCAGGCCTACCTGACATCCAATCAGATAGTCCATGGTTGTAACTCTGGAGGTAATGCCTCATCAACCAGGGACAAGGCAGCCCTGATGGGAACCACCTCATAGAGCATGAAATGGAGCCACCCATAGTTAAACCCATTGATTCCAAGCAACGAAAGGGGAAGACACACAGCTCCGAGGGGACCCCTGAGATAAGGAAAGTTGACCCCCAACACCAGCCTCGAGGGGGCTCACCTCCCGAAGCTAAGAGGCAGGACATCCCGGCCCAGAGAAACTGCCTAACCAGGCCAAGGGCATCTGGTAACTGCCAAGAGGTGACAGAAACACAAGGTAACCCTCCCAGGAGAGGAGCACAAATGTTTATCCCTCACATGGATGGGTTACCACATGCTCAGGAGCCGGAACACCTTTCCCCGAAGCAAGCTGTGAGGCGGTCTTCCCCACCACTCTTCAGTCTGAATCTCCACTCCTGGTCAGAAGAATGACCAGATCTGGCCCCAATGTAACCACCCTAAACCACCTCTCAGACAATTTTTACACGCTGCTGTCCTCATCTGTGGAGGATGAAAATCCCAACACAAAAGAGTGTTCCACTAAGTACACCCTAGAGGAGGGACAGTGCTGCACCATCCTATTCCATTCAGAATATCGATCACTTGGAAATATGGACATCCTCAATCGAGGAAATATATTAAAACTCTTAGGTCAGATTCCAGGCCTATTTAAGATCACCTCAGATATGATTGAATCTGTAGAATTCATAGAGCGGGAGCCAGGGAAAGCCAATGAAACAACCAAAGTCATCTGGCAGTCTGCCACCCTGGCTGGGGCATTTTTTAAGGAAAGCAAACACTTTAAGAAGTGGGGAATCAACTTGGAAGGGGTACCAGATCCCAGATATCCATATCCCCCAAGGCCACGAAAAGGTGCATCGGACCACAAAACAAGGCTGTCTGTGGTCCCCAACAAGGTCCATCGAGGCGCAAAGGGCCCGCCCTCTGGAATAGGTTCCAACACCACATGGGAGTGTTTGGCCCACACAGCACGCACTTAAACAGAAGGACAGCAACGAGAGAGATGACTGGCAGTGGGTAGCCTGAATCTTCAACCAGACGCAAGCAATAAAGTGAATCCTGGCCTAGGGGGCAAGGAGGCCCACAAGTGTCATTGCTTACGCCTCTGCTCTTGGAATATCCATGGCCTAAAGGACAAATTGCAAGACCCCAAAACACTCATGTACCTCCAGGGCTTTTCGGTCATTGCTCTACAAGAAACTTGGGCCTTGGAACCAATCTCCATCCCGGGCTACTCCCATGCCCTCCTACCTGCTATTAAGGATGGCAAATTTGGCTGCGGGAAAGGTGGCCTGGGGTGTATCTGCCAACCGCTTTAAATGCCAGCTGTAAGGTGCTCTCCTCTGAAGCTGATACATTTCTTTCTGTGCTTCTGACTTTTCTGCACAGAAGGAAGGAGCAAGTGTTAATCCTAGATAACATCTACATGCCTACGAGACGGAAAATCCAGGAGGCAATGGTGAAATTATTTGTGGATCATATCACTCAAGTGACTGGCTCTTATCCGCTCCATCCACTATTAGTAGCAGGGGTCTTAAATATGAACCTACTAGGAAGGTCTGTAACCAATCAGGTCACTGAAGCCTAGGAACACCAGTGTTCTATCCCGGAACAATCACTGTTCAAGACTGCAAAAAGAAGTAATATAGGAACAGCTTTACTGGGCTCTCTAGAGCACTTAGGATTCAGAGCTCTAAATGTCTGATTCAGTGAAGACACCCCACCTTCCTTACCTTTTCATGCCACAAACGGAAACTCACTAATCAATTTCACTTGGGTCTCCTTATCACTGATGGAAATGGTTCTTTCCTTCAAACTGGATTCTTCCCTCTTCTGTCCCTCCGTTATTCTATTCAATCCAACTAACAGACTCACATGCCCACCTCTCAAATTAACTCATATTTCCCTTTACTGATACTAATACCAATATAATATTCATATTTCCCTATACTAATCCACCACTAATCCTTTCAGGTTCATGAGGAGCATGCTACTCACCAAAAAGCGCTTCAAAGCCTTGTCGGGGGTAGTAAGCGCTATATAAATTCAACTACTCACTGGCCATTGGGGAGACCAACTGTTCCCGGGGTCAACTGGACAGAATCCTGGGTCAGATCCAACAGGAAAGTAGGTAGAAAATCTGCAGGCAAGAGAGTGGCTTTCCCTTGTGCAAGAGTTTATAAAGGGGAGAGGAAGGTTTCAGAAGACTGGAACCCATAACCAATCCTAAGGTGCCACATTACCTCTCCACCCCTTGCCCCAACCCTCCTGCACAGAAGGTTGGGACAATCCAAAATAGCCTCATTCAGGAGCCACTGGCCACATCAGTTCTTGGGGCCTCATCTCCACCTCTCGCCGACATCACTGCCAGGGACTTGCCCACTAGAATTTCAAAGGGAGCCCCAGGTAGGTTAGCTCCAGTTGTCTGGGCACTTTTCTTTGCTGAGTGGGCTTGGGCAGGCCCATCCGTGGTGCAGTATGATAGCTGGGTGATTGATACAGATCATTCAGCCCCACCTCTCTCCGCCTCAGGCTCTGGGTGAAATACTTTTAATTTTTCCTTTTGTGTGGGGGTGGCCTTTGTTCGTGCTGCTGGAGAAAATGTAATTACTGGGCACAGTAGGGTGACATAAGGCCTGGGCTCTGATCCCGAGCTCAGCCAGGAAAATAAGGAAACTCTGAAGGACCAATAAGATGTACTGTCATCATTTTGGAAATAATACATTTGATTTTTTCATACAGGTCACAATCCAATTGAAGATGTCAGTGGTCTCTGTAGACAACGGGGA
The DNA here is from genome assembly GCF_031143425.1 of Pleurodeles waltl. Classification (NCBI taxonomy): domain Eukaryota; kingdom Metazoa; phylum Chordata; class Amphibia; order Caudata; family Salamandridae; genus Pleurodeles; species Pleurodeles waltl. The sequence goes on along the minus strand of NC_090447.1, from coordinate 742,854,557 downwards.
AGTGAAACTACATTGTAAGGCAGTTCCCTCCCTATGTGTATAATGGGGTGTCAGTTAAAGCAGTAAAGCACACTGACTTTCCCTAATAGTGTGCACTACCCTCATGAGGCATATCCCAGGTGAGTACCTAATACTGCAGAGTACCGACTGTGCCAGGCTACTTGTGTGCTGTTACTTGGCTGCACATGGCAGTAGTCTCCCACATGCAGTTCACACACGTGAATACACATGTTCACATGTAACCAGCTAAGTCCCCCTTGCCCTTGCTGTTTTGCAGAGGCATTGTCTTAAATGGTGGACACTGGCGTAAAACATGCACAGTCTGTTTGCCATGTGAGTACATCACCCACAGTAAAAAGTCAGAAAAACGGATGATCAGAAAAGCAATATATCCAGGTGTACTGCAGGAATAGAACACTATGCAACACCGGGCAAAAGTCCATAGCACACCAATCAGGAAAATCTGTAGCATCACTGAAGCTAGTTTTAGTATAATTAAATACAGGTGCTGCTGCCTAGATCTGCCTGCGGGTAGGCAGCTTTACTTCCCCCAGAAGATCTTCTGTTATATGGTAGTTGTGTATTGCAGACAATCTAGCTGTGCGTGATGCAATTCCTCTTGAGGAATACACCATCAGCAGTGTGCAATCTCTTGGAGAGCATCTCCAATGCAGGCCCCAACACAGGCACAAACTCACAGGATGGGTGGATGTGGAGACAGGAATTCAGGCATAATGTATTTACGTCTCAGGCTTAACAAAACAGTTACACATTAACACAGGTATTATTCACTTTTATGTTAGTTTCACACGCTACAACATATCCCCATGTCCATAGATATGATAAGATAAGACGAGTAACGATAAACAAAGTGTCACATTTTCAAGCAAGTAATCTGTCTTTGCAGGACAGAGTACTGTACTTGCCCCAAACAAAGAATTATGGTTGTGCTTGCCCCTGTACTGTAAAATGCTCCTCCACAGTCAAAAATGACATCAAAGGTGGACACACTTGGTTGACTTCTTACCTTTGAACTGGTGAGGTGGGGAAGATGTTTGGTGTATTACCTCCAATGTATCATCCATCCTGTTGAGAGCAGATGCTATGTACCACAGAACTTGGCCACATGACAAGTAATTACATTTTCCTGTTTGCAATCACATGTATAGCTCTTGTGATAGCACTTATCTTGGCACCCAGAAACTTGTTTGCACCATTAGTATCTAAATGGAACTCTTGATAAAGTTGTCCATCCTGAAATACATTTTAGATAGATTTTGCTACATGGCCATCAGAGAGGTAAATTCCTGAAGGCCTCCACTATGTCTGTCAAGATGTCATCCTTGACTGCAAGATGTGAGTTCATCTTTCTGACCTGCACCTGCCTAGCACTTAAGGACTCTAGTTTAATTTTAATTCATAGAGGTTGCATTTATGGCTGTGTGGCCATCCCCACTATCATAGACATATTGCTTCGGCCATCTGTAATCCTCTAATCAAACTCTTCCTTATCCCATGAGATAATGACAGTCTGGATATTTGTGGTTGATTTCCTACATATAGCGGGATTTTTGTATGAGTGCCTTCAGAAATTATGTCAATAGGTTCCTGTGATGATGCCTCTAGGTCGTCTACCATAAAATGATGCTCCGAACATGTTGTGGCATGGAAAGGATGTTTTGTTTGCGACATCAAGGTGTTCTATGTTACAATTGCTTAATATGGGAAAGACCGACACATAAGGGGAACATGTAAAAATGTGAAGTGCTGTTACATCACACATATTACATGTGGATGTGTTCTCATTTTAATGAAGTCTTAGAGACAGGAATGGACATGGTCAAAATGTCAATAGCTGCCTGCCAAGATACATTATAAAGTGTTAGTCACAAAAGCAGGGAATAGCTCACTTCTGTTTGCACTGCTTGGGTATGCAGTGACTAGTTACTGTTGGGGTACCCCATAAGGCCAAGTATTATTAAACTGTGAAAGGACCCTTCATGCTGAGAAACATTCTATAACTTTGCTGTACTGCACATGAAGCTAGGTAGCTTCTGTGTAGTGTTCCCTGTACGTTATTGTTAATTTCATGGGGTACATGATAGAATGGACCTTTTCACATGACTATGGGTACTATGTGCAGATCAAATGGCATCACTCCTTCATGACAGCTGGATGTAAGGTGAGTAGGGAAAGTGTCTTGCATGTGCAATTTTTTGGGGAGAGGGGAGCATATTATTATGTGGTCATGAAGGCTGCTAGGCTCGTTTTCAGGGTTTGTGATGTCCTGGCGATGGATTCCACATACCAACTCTGGGACTTCCAGAGTATCCATTTACCCCTTTCTGACTATGAGTTGGTTCTGGCACTCTGGTCCACAGCCTCTTGATCGGGCTGCCTTATAGCTTTGTGAAAGCTTCTCTTTTGTGCACCACTTCATTACATGACAGTGAACTGTTAGCTCTTCATGGTCCTCCTTTTAGATGCCACCACATTGACCTCTCCTAGGATATCATCCTACAGGGCTGCCCTTTTCCTGGGAAAGTTTAGAGTAAGCAAATAGTTTCTTCATGTATTTTGTTTGCTAAGTGATGGGGATTTCTAGCTCCATTCTCTATTTAGCCTGCTGTGTACCCCCTACAACTTGCTCTTCCCTCTAGCACATCCTGGCCTCTCTCTGTCTTGCCTTGACTATCCTTAAGTGGCTCAGCCAGTGGAAAGAGACACAAGTTCATTCGTCCATCCTACCAGATCGGCTTGAAATCAAACTTGCTGCTTTGCCTTGCTCAAGGGGAAAAGTGCATCTCAGACATATTTATTAACTTCATGGTGCAAAGGTGTGTGCAGAATGTATAGAATACATTGTTTTATACTGGACGTGTACCCTTCCAGTAAAAATAATACTATGCCTAGAAACACTTTAGAACTATTCATACATTGGAAACGTGATGTACAGTGCAGCACACGGGCAGTGGGTAAGGCGTTATGAGAAATTAAAACATTTCCCGAAATAAATGCCTGCCTCATGGAGGCCTTCATTTTGTTAGAGGGCCCTGTCTAACAACTTTCATAGGCAGGGTTTTGGATCCAAAACCCAAGTACCACCCATGGGAGTTCTCTTTGATGCAAAACAGTACAACAACACTGTGCTTCTTTAAGGCTAATTAATTTTTAGTCCATAAAATCAAGACTGCACGCAAGTTTGCACCATTTTCCATGACTTCTCTTTGGTTCAAAGCTTTGATGAATTTTCCCCCCTTTGTTTTTTCTCTACTTTTATGTTTGCAATGTGGGCTAGTTTTTAGCATATCAGCCAATGATAACGCCCTTGCCTGATCTAAAATCTCCTCTCTACCACTCTTTTAGCCTCCCTCCCAAAAGAGATGGTCAAAAAGGATTGTGCCATCTGTAAGTGGCTCAGCAAGGGGAGAGATTTACCAGTCCATCCATCCCATCCCATTGGGTCGCACCCTGCCACGCTGGGAGGACTCCTCAACCATAGCCCATCCCATTGGATCCCTCTCTGCCACTCTGGGTGGACTCCTCAAACGTATATAATGCTGGTTGTAAAACACCCATTCCTATGGATTGTTTCTTTCCTTTCCTATGAGGTCTCCTCAGACATATCCTATGGCTACTACAAACCAGTTACTCCTCCAATGCTGCAAGGTGGACCCCCTGCGACCTAATAGCATGGCTTGCTATATGATACCAATTCCTACGGACAGCACTTTGTTTCTCCTGTGTGGACTCCTCAGAGTATGAAGATTAGCTGACTGCATATTGCTCATACCTATGGGATGCTCCCTGCTGTTCCCAGAGATCATATGCCACGGCTGGTTACATAATACCCAATCCTCTGGATTCTCATTTGTAAAGGTTGCTCCATTTATACGGGTTACATTTTTGCTCCTCTCCGGCCCTGGGTGGACTTCAAAGAACATATACCATAGGTAATGGAAGATTGCACCTCCCATCTGCAACGACCTTCCCCTCTGGTTTTCTTGTTCCATACCCACAGTGGTAATGACAGTATGATGCTCACCACTCCAAAGGTGGTAGCTTCCTACCTGCGCCACCCCATATATTCTCAAACATTTCTCCTACACCTGAATATGCACAGCTATGCGTACACCATACACATACACAATACCAAAACACGTTCCACATACGCCACACTGCACATTCACACTTTCTGTTCATTTGTGCAATAACATTTAATACTAGAGTGTCCTATATCTCACTCTGTTTCACTTCAGTACATCCACTGCTTGGAAAGACAGCAGGTTTATGAGAATAAAGAGTTAATGAGGACAGAATAGCAGGAAACTGTTGTGTGACTCCTGTCCTCAGCTTGGTTTGGGGAGAAGGGTGAATTTGAGCCACTGTGCATGAGCTTGTGTGAGCCTTAGTGCACTGGTGCGTCACTATGCAGGTGCATTTACAGGCATCAGTGCAGGGATAGGCTGTTTTCGTCTTCACATTGCTGCTATGAGTATCGGATCCTGTAGAGGATGAAAGTGAATCACATCACAGTGGTATGCACAATGGAGGCAGAAACTAAGGGACCTCCACATCTAATAGCTCATCAACTGTCAGAGTAGGGTTCTAATTATTCTAACAGTGTGTCCACTTGGAAGAGCCTTTCAACCCAGTACGGGAACATCTAGGTTTATCTGTCAATTTAAACAGAAGAGGCATAACAACCAACAATTGTGAGCAACAATTACGAGCACACATGTACTGTCCTTAAGACCATATCCTTTTCAGTCTACCAAGAATGACTATCATCTACCGTTCTACCTGGTGTTGAGCATCCTCGCTACTTTTTATTCTTCTTGGGTGTTGATCTTGGCAAGAGTAAGAATTTAGACTGTTTGGGAGCAGCGAACCAATGAACAAAGCACTTTACCTGGGTCAGAGATTACATGTTTAAACAGACGTTAACAAAGTTCAGGCAGCAAAAACACAAATTCTGAAATACAAACGCAGACTTTTATGTACGGTGCCAACCAACAGGCAAGGTGTTCCAAGGAATACGTTAAATGGAGGAGGAAACTAGAAAAGAGGCTTCCAAGTTCTTTTCTGAAGGACTAAAGTAGAGGAGCTTTATCATTTGAAACGTTTGGTGCAAACAAGGTATGACTTTTTGGTTATCTTTGTTGTTGGCATGGGGCTGATGATCTTTACTAAGTTTGTGTTGTGGGTGCTGCAGGAATGACCTCATAGGGGGATTTAACAGCTACATAGTCATATTTTTGGTTGTGGATAGCTTGTGCAGAGGACCAGAGGATTAGAAATGAGTCCAGGAGGGAGAGCAAATGGAGATGGTTGTGGGTGAAAATTATGTGTTGGTAAAGATGCTCCGGCAGGTGACTTCGTGAAAAAAAAAAACTACAGGGCAGTGAATGTGGTGTCATGAAGAACGGCACGTGAGCTTTGCAACTCTCAATGTGCGAAAGTTTGAAGTCTTGAGCTGTTGGTTAAAGCAGTTTGAGGATTAAAGGTTCAACCTGGCAGAGTGAGCAATAGTTTGTACCAAGTAATTTGTGTTTTTCACATACGCCTTTTTTGGAGTGGCAGATGACCACTTGGAAGCCCTGGGACTGACGTCTATTAAGAAGCGGGAGAAAAGCTGACCAGTTTCCTGTGGATGAGCCAGCCCTGGATATCGGGACGGATCTTGTCCAGTTCAAAAGCACAACAAATAACTGTAGTTGGGTTCAATGTACGCTGCGGATAGTCACGAGCAGAGGATGGCAGTGTTTTAAGTGTTAGAAGGAATTGAAGTATATATTTTTGGGATAACTGCGGTGTGTTCTTCACATACAGTTGTGCAACAATTTCCTGCTTGGTTACGGGGACCCATCGGAGTTGCATAACGAAGGTTGATGACTTCCGACTGAAAAGGAGAGAGGAATTTAAATGAGTCCACCGGGATGTACACATGCCCGTAGGCGTGGGAGTAGATGAACCAACCGAGAACAGTATGCCCGATGCTAATACTGCTGAAAAAAGGGGGAGTGCAAGGGGTAATGTTAAACAGTACTGACTGAACTATTGAGGATGACCAAGAGACGTGTCATAATTACATTACAATTTTTCAAACTGCAGTGCTTGTGGAAACCTGACATGTAGGCCTGTTGCAGATAATTGTCATCAATGCGATCTTTGAGTTGTATCGCGACCAACTTTCGGAGATTCTCAATGAGAAGCAGTAGCTGAATAATTGGATATTAGTTGACAAGCTTGGTCAGGTCTTTCATAAAGAGCAACATTCACCTTAGGGCACCTTGTCACTAACGAGAATAATAACAGGTTTGCTTTTAGTGTGGAAAAAATGCAATGTTACCATTGCCTTCCTAAATTTCAGCATGCTTGCTCTCCCTGAATCTCCCAGAAGTGTGCAGCACAGCGATGCTGCTGCCATTCAGGAGGTCTCCCTCCCAGATGTGTTTTCTTGCCAGCAGTGACTTTTAATGTGTCAGGTGCTCTAGATCGCAGCCAACGCATAGTTTAGAAATATTTAAAATGATTAGCCAGGTTATATGGTCTATTCTCAAAGACCAATTTTTAGCCAAAGCACAGGGATTTAAGTTGTGTGTGCTATGGTATTGGTAATTAATTGAGAGATTCAGCTGTTGAAGGAATGTGGCCCAAACCATTCACTTTTAAGCCTATTCTGACTGTCTCATGTTTCACCTGTTCCGCTGTTTGAACAGATTGTCATGAAAATTTCTGAGGAGCGGGTGGTGCTGTCCATTATAAAGAAGGCTGGGAATGTGCCATAGCAGGGAAAGGTGTTGACAATCTCTTCCTAGGCTGCAAGAGTAGTGTAAGAGAACGTGCTGATGAGCAAGAAAGGCAAAGTATAGCTGTCCTGAGAGCTTGCTTTGTAGGATGTGGACTAGATCATTGATGGTTAAGTCTTTGAAGGTGTACCATTCAAGGATTTCACATCGTATGAAGGAATGGTTTGGACTCAGGAAGTACATTTTGCACTTAATATGTTGGTAAAAGCAGGATTGATGGTGTGCATTTTTTCATGGTATATGGGATGATGTTAGATGTAGTAGTCAGAACTGGCTTTGCAAATTGAGGGTTTAAGCTGTACAGTGGATCATGTGAGATGCCCTGATATTGGTGTGTCTCTGTTAAACTCGTCCCAAAAACAGAGCCCAAGCCAGAAACAAGGTAGCCTTTCTTCTCAGGAGAAAAGTCAATAAGCCAATGAAGCAATCTTGAAAAGGTCTAGAATTGCTTCCAACGTGTTGTATGTTAAAACCTGACTCAGACTCCGGAGTAGCTGGTGCTTGTACTCTTGCCACGTTGAGCCATTTGCTGTGCTTTACTGTTGTGTGTTGCCTCTTACTCCACACAGGTGATGCCTGTAATTTAGATAGCCCTTTCCACCCTGCTACCTCCCAAATACTTTCTTTCTCGGAACACAGAGCCTTCAGCAGACCTACTTGGCTGTTTCAGCCCATCACACAAGGAGCCCCTAGAAACCTTGCCAAACCCAAACTACTCCTGGGCTCTCTCTTTTGCGACCATCATCTTCAGCTGTACAGAGTATCATAATAGAGGCCCTTACTCTGGTGTGGCCCTCCTGAAGCTGAACCCGAAATCATTGGCCAAGCCGTAAAAATCCTGCGCAATGCAGAAGAAACATTAATATACCAAAATATACCTCACGAACTGAATTCCTAGAATTTAGAAAAATAATAAAATCCTGATTATTTCCCTAAAATATAACAACTCCCTGAAGATAACATAATATTAGAATGAGAAATCACATAAAGTGACTGACATGAGACTCCCCACGGAACCAGCAATGCTACTGGAGAGCTAAGTACTGCCGAACGTAGTTACATCGATCCAAATGTAGCCAAGCGGCTCCTAATGATTTAGAGGCTTTAGCCCGTAGTGTACTTGTGTGGTACCAAAACTGATGAGGGATTATTGTTTACTTCCTACAACTGCACAATCCCAATATAGTGCGATAACCTGTGGCCCATATAGATGTCATCAACAGGAACCTCTCTTTACAACGTCTTTTAGCAAAGATCATAAGTATCCACAGGCACAATTTTGTCTGTGTGTACATCATCCCCAACACTCATACCTATGCACTGTAAAGCCCTACACACCACCTCCTACCTGCCTTCAAGCTCACGCACTCCACCCAACTTTTTCCACATTGTCTAGACTACAGTTTTTTCCATTTCGACCACATAGCTGAAGGTCGCTAAAGAATCCAATGAAAAGCATATGCACTCTGCCTCATGATGGAATAAATCACTAAGTAAATGATACCTATGGAGTAGTTACTTGCTCGACAATACAGAAACCACTCGAGGCTGCGCAAGGTGTAGATAAAGCAGCGCTATATGAGCACAAAGCAAAATAACATACTAAATGCAGCCTTGTAGATTGTAGGGGAATTCATGCATTTTCACGTTTTCCTTTTAGATGCTTGTTAACGTTGAACTTTTAGGTGTAGTAGGCTTTGTTCAGTGTGACCTTTTTAGGTTTTGCCTGCACAACGTTTGCGTTGTGCTTGCAAAATCTCTCACACACAACAAAAATATTAAAAAGGGCTTAGAGCCTGCCCACTAATTACCATTGCGAGCTTCCATGTCCCTCTTGTTTCTTGATTCAGATTGGTTAGTGTCTCCTCTTATTCATCAGGGGAATGCACCAGGTCTGCCTTGGAACACAGATCTAGTAGAACTTCCTGTCTGTGGACAATATCCTTCTACTGGCCGCAGGCTCCTCCAGGTACTGTTGAAAAAACGTTTGAACATGCACTCTCGAAGAGTGTTTGTCTCTGCAGTCTGTATTCCACTCTTCTCCGACCACTGCATAATACTATCTAGACACCACCATCCTGCCCTCTTCCCACTGACTATTGTTGGTGCTCCCTCCCACCTCCACTCCCTCACTCCTGCTGTCCGTTGCTGCCCCCGCACCTCCTTCATGTTCGTTTCCCACCCCCTCCCTCTCTCTATTCTTGCTACACCCTCCTCCCCTGCACCTCTCTTGTGTGGCTTGTTTTTATATTGTCTTATTTTAATTCCTCCTCTAGCCCTGCTGTCCACCACAAAAAAACATCAACAATGCCAAACGGTTCTCACAGAACTATTTGACTTCTTTTTAAGGTAAATCAGCTTTATTAAAATCAAAATACATATGGGTCACATAATAACAATACAAGATATCTGTCACAATGATAATGATATAATTTTGAAAGGAATTGTAAAAGCTTTTTAACATTTTAAAGTATAAAATGGGGGAGAAACAATGAAAATGGAACAAGACAAGTTAAAATAAAAAAGATACATTGGATCTTAAAAAGCTAAAAAAAAAAGTGATATTCAATAAAGCATAAAGTTAAGCTAAATTTAAATTCACTCAAGAACAGAGAAAATAAAGAATTCATGGTGGCTTAAAATTCTCAGATAATGTACAATTAGTAACCAATACAAGTCTCTATTTATGGAGGGGCAGCATAAAGAGGTAAAAGCAATATCTAGTCTATGGTAGTGGCAAACATTATTCCACCAAGCCTTATAGGAAATGTTGGATGCATTTTTCCAATTAAGAGTAATTTGCTGAGGGGGGCGTGACCAAGATGACGGCCGGAGCGGACGCTTGAACGAGGAGCTCCGCTCTTGGCCCACCAGAATCCTTCACCGAACCTGACCCCAGCGCCAAAACAACACTAAAGTTGTAAACCGGAGCCCCCACTGAATCCCCACATAGGATTGTGAGGCTCTGCAACACATGCAACAGCTTGGAACGCGCGTCGTGTGTTCCCACGGGGCCAGAGCCGAAGAAGATATTGATGGCGGGCGGCGCAACCAAAACGAAAGTAACGGATCGGCCTGCTGATGCCTGAGTCCAGTGGGGCTCGGTATTGGGCGATAGTGACCGGCGAAGTGCGGCTAAGAAGTTTGGAGTTCCCTGCGAACTCGTACTTGAGGCTTGATGATCCAGAGGAGGTGGCGGCAGGGCGAGGCAGAGCACGTGGCTCAAGACGGGCTGGGTTTGACCATCGTGGAACTCGGAGCAGCGGCCCGAGATAAGAAGTGCAAAGGAGACACTGTGAACCCGGGGGGGCGCTCCCCGCGGGACGATCGCAGCTCGGTCGGGGCTATGAACGGGGACACGAAAGTGAAGGAAACGGCCTGGCCCTCCGCTGATGGAGCCCGGTAGTGAACGGATCTGAGCGCGCGCTTGGTGCTCCCCGTGACCGCGACTTGGCGGCTCGGAGGCCAAGTAGAGGTGGCCGAAGGGTGAGGCAGTGCCCGCGGCTCCGGATGAGCTGGGCCGGACCGCCGTGGAACTCGGAGTAACGGCCCGAGGCAAGAAGAACAAAAGTGACCCTGCGGACCCGAGGGGCACTCCCCGCTAACCAATCACGGCTCGCTCTGGGCTGTGGACGCATGGTGTCGGCCCCGAAGTCGGGAGTGGGGCCGATGATCGGAAGGACATAGTCGAGGGACATAATGCCATGGCTCAAGTGCACAAAATAAGCAATGCCATCCCGTTCTAGTAGATAAACAACGCGGGCCCTCCTGCAATTAGTTGGTCAAGACACTAATGCGATTACTCCATGACTGGAGGGGTAGACCCGGAGCAGAACCCTGCATATAACCAATTGCCCTGCCAACACTGACTACCCACAATTAGCGAATCCTTGACCAGGAACTCCCAAAGCTAACTTGGATGCCCCGGCAATATCCAGGCATAGCCTACCACTTAAAAGCCGCTCGTGGGAAGACAACACCGCCTCACTGCAGCGCTCAGCGGCCCTGCACAGTGCGGGCAGAGCACAATACCCTCGGCTGATCCACAAGCACACTACAGATGGTATAATGGTAAAACCAAAGCTACACAAAATGGGGCCCAGCTCGGACAGCGGCACTCCACCAGACTCACAAATGACAACAATATCACAAGTAAATGAGACATTGCACACGCACTTGTTACAATTCGAAAAACTGCTGCAAGCAGTCATGGACACTAAGACCTCCTTCGAGAGTAAAATTGACTTTGCAATCTCGGAAATCACCATTCTTCGGGCGGATCACCACAAACTTACAGATAGGGTTGCAGACACAGAAACAGCATTAGAAAATATCAAACCAGAGGTAACTGTTATGAAAAACAAAATACAGCAGCTAGAAGCGGAAATCACACAGCTGCATCGGAGAACCGAGGAGGCTGAGGGCCGCTCCAGACGCAATAACATCAGATTCCTGGGAATCCCAGAAAGAGCAGAAACACCACAGGCTGAAGTATTCCTGGAGAACTGGCTTAAAGACACAATGAAAATACAAGACTCTACAAAAGCTCCAATCATAGAAAGAGCTCACAGAATCCCAGACAGACCTCCTCGCCCAGGCGCCCCACCCCATCCACTGATAGCGAGATTTCTAAACTGTAGAGACAGGGACCTTGTCTTACAGCATTTCAGAGCCTCTGGCACGGTCAGCATGGAGAATTGCATTATCACTGCCTACCTTGACTATACGACGGAAGTTCAAAACAAAAGGGCTTTGTTCTTCAAAATCAAGCAAGTCTTGTGAGAGAATAAAATTACTTACTCACTCATGTTCCCAGCTCGCCTCCGGATAATCTCAGATGAAAAAACACTCATATTTCCAACACAGGAGGACGCCTGGACCTGGGCACACGCGAAAGGCCTAGTAGACCCAACTAAAGAAGACAGGCCAAAGGAAGAATGGATAACCCCATACCCCCGCAGAGGGAAAAAAAAGAAAAACAACTTGGCGAAACCAACCAAAACACAAATGGCAGACGATCAGGCGCAAGCCTTAAAAGAGATCAGCACACTAGCACGCTCGCAGCTGAACACCAACAACGAAGCAGAGTATATTGACAGCAGCTCGCAACTCAGCGGTACCAGCCCCTCTCTCTCTCTCCGTTGGCGAGGGGTCCGAGCCTCACCCCACGTGCGGCCGACAAAATATGAGAATCTCTCGCTGGTACCCCAAAGGGTCGAAACTAGCAAAACCTGCCCTACAACGTCAGTGGATATAATACGAGGGAAAGATCGCTTCAACACTACACTAGTGGCACGCTGGCCCGGTGCGACCGCACGCTGAAGCTGAAATAACAACACCCAACTACATGGAAATCAACAAGCTGGCGCTGGGAACAACCTGTACTAAAACGGGCCAAGGGCGAGAGACTGGCCTCTATCTACTCACGCCCCCCACTACCTACACGGTACCTGAATGGAACAGTATCCCTTCGGACACGATTTGGGCACCGGTTGTGCCAAACCATTTAAAGTTGGGCTTCGCCCAGTATATCCTTTTTATTGTTCTATGCTGCTTTCCTCTATTCTACCCTTCTTAGTAGGTGCTTACACCAATCTCTTGGGGCCATCAATATCCTACACATGCGGGACGGTAATCGGGCGGGGGGCTAAAGCGCTGCGCCAATACCATTTCGGGCGATGCAAGGAGTCAATTCTATCCCCTAAGGCGGACCCTCAGGGCGAAAGCCAACATAACGTAATATGGCACACAAGGACAAGACATACAACATAATAACATGGAATGTAAAGGGCATGGCTGGCACAGTCAAATGCAACAGGGTACGGGCACACCTAAAACGCCATCATATACACATCGCTATATTACAGGAAACACACATCACTCCAGCAGATGCCAAATCATTAGAAAAAAGCTGGGCGGGACAGCTATACGCAGCAGGTACATCATCTTTCGCGAGAGGGGTTATGATCTGGATAGCTCCTGGGGTACCATACTCTACGAAACATAATACAACAGATAAAGAAGGCATATATATTCAGCTGATCGGCTCGCTGGATGGAGAGCCACTAGCGATTACTGGGTTATACACTCCTAACGTCAAACAGGGCGAATTTCTGCAAACCACCATATCTCACCTATTAAACACCTTAAACATACCCAATATTTTGGGTGGGGACATGAACTGCGTACCACATGTAGACATGGACAGATCACACCCCCCGCTGGTGGCTGCCCCAGTAAGGAAAAACTCACAAACACTGCAATCCTGGATGTCCGAGCGCTGATTAATTGACTGTGGAGACACCTCCACCCATTGGACAGGGAATACTCTTACCACTCACCTGTGCACCTCCTACACACCCGCATAGACCTAATACTCTGCTCACTTGAATTGACACACAAATTCACCAAAGCAGAATACTCCGCTAGAGTGATCTCAGATCACAGCCCGCTCATAGCACAAATCAAGTGGGGCAGACCGCGCACACGCATCCCAACGTGGCGCCTGCAACCGCAACTATTACTGGATCCCCCTTTCAGAAAAGAAATAGCCACTCAAATTACCACATATTTCGCACTTAATAGTGGAACCACGAAGTCCAGAGCAAACGAATGGGACGCACACAAGGTGGTGGTTAGGGGCATATGCATGTCAATGTCCAAGGGGGTAAGACAAACACTGACAAACGAAATCCGAGTACACAAGCAAAATGTGAGAACCGCAGAATTTAAATTTGCAGAGGGCGCAATAGACAACGCGGGCCTCACAACTACGCGCACACTGTGGAAAGATGCAGATCAGCGCCTGAGGCAATATGACTATAAATATCACATGGCCCGCATGCATTCAGAGGGCGATAGACCGGGCAGACTTTTGGCATCGCTCCTGAAGAACGAGAGACACAGTGCCCCTATCGGGGCAATACGACTAAGCTCGGGAGCAATCATAAACACCCAAGCTGAAATAAATGATGCTGTCAAAGAATATTATAGCACACTGTATAGAGCGCATCTCCCCCCCCACACAAGAACAACTGCGTAAGTTCCTTAGTGGAATACAAATAAATCAACTCACACTATTACAGGCCGAGGAACTAGATAGACCAATAGACACCGCGGAAGTGCAACAGGCACTACGTCAGCTGACACATGGTAAGGCACCAGGAGGCGATGGTCTCCCTATAGAATATTATAACACCTTCCAAACGCAAACACTAGCGCCATACTTTGAAATGTTGGGCGAGGCCCTAGAACGAGGTCAACTATCCGAATCACAACGCAAGGCAATAATAGTGGTGCTGCACAAACCAGGCCGAGACCCAATGGATGTCCGCTCATACCGGCCTCTGTCATTATTAAATACAGACGGCAAACTGCTAGGCAAAATACTAGCAAACTGCCTTCTCCCACTACTTTCGGATCTGGTGCATCACGACCAATCGGGATTCATACCCAGCCGCAACACATATGTCAATATTCGGAACCTACTACGATTAATGGCAAACACCCCTGAGAATGAAAACGGACGAGTAGCGGTGTCACTGGACATTGAAAAGGCATTCAACACACTGAGTTGGCCTTTTCTGCTAGAAACACTAGAACGTATGGGTTTTGGCAAGACATTTATTAGGTGGATCAGAACCCTATACTCTGAACCGACAGCTAGAGTTAAAACAGGCGAAACTATATCTGAGAAGTTTAGAGTGGAAAGGGGCACTAGGCAGGGATGCCCATTATCTCCACTGCTGGTTGCTCTCGCCATTGAGCCTCTGGCCGCCCGACTTCGTACATATGCGTCCGACTGGGGCATTCAAGACGGTCCACAGCACTGTATAGTCTCCCTGTACGCAGATGATGCATTAATATTCCTACGTAACTATGCAACCTCCTTTCCTGGTATGCTCGAGCTGTTGGACAAATTTGGCACTATTTCAGGGCTTAAGGTCAACTGGTCGAAATCCTGTCTATTCCCAATGGGTGCGATCCCAGACTCATGCCGCATAGCCCACTCTCCGACTGAGCTGCAATGGTGCTACACTACATTTAAGTACCTGGTCATAAACATTTACCATGACCCCCAAGATCTCAAGGAAGGCAACCTAGGACGTGCGATCAGAGCCCTTTGCGGATCCTTACCCTTCTGGTGCTCCCTCCCACTCTCCCCTCTGGGCAGAGTGGCCATAGCAAAGATGGTGGTTCTGCAACGTCTACTATATTTCTTCTCTGCGCTACCACTGACACTCCCTGCCTCCTTCTCTAAAACCCTGTCCAGCATATTGACAGACCTAATTTGGGGAAACGGCCGCCACAGTGTGGCCCCAAACAAAATACACTACCCACTGGCACAGGGTGGGATGGGGGTGCCGCGACTCGAAGTATACTATGCATCCGCCCAGCTTCAGTGGGTGCTTAAATGGATACGCGATCCTGCAAACACAGAAGCACAAAGTATATACGGCGAACTAGGACACACTAATATAATACGTCACCTATCAGACAGGGACGATACACGTCACACGCAAAATATACTACTGCACAATGCACGGCGAATATGGCACAGATATGTGCTGAGAGGTGACAAGACACCACAATACTCCCCTGAGATCCCACTATTAGACATGCCCAAAGATGAAATAATAGCCGCAAAATTAGACTTATCAATCTGGCCGGAGAAAGGCATACAAACAGTGGGCGACTTATTCGACGATGGGCAAATAAAAACATACGAGGCACTGGATGCCGCTCACAACCTAGAGCGAGGCGACTTCATCATGTTTGGAGCGGTGCGACAATTAATACGCGCTACATGGAAATGCGGTAACAAAGAGCCTGCAGTAGCCCCAATCCTACATGAACTATTAAATAACCCGCAAAACCCACCGAATATCTCGGGAACATATAGAATCTTGACCACACAATTCACACAAGGCCAAGAACAAGCTAAAAACAGATGGGACCAAACCCTCACTTACACTCTCTCACAACACGAGTGGAACCAGACTGTAACATCGACACACACAGTATCACGCAACCCCAGGCTAAGATATACACAGTTCAACTATTTACTTCAGACATATCTATCACCACACCGACTCGCACGAATGTTCCCTCAATCAACCCAGAAATGCCCTTGGAGCAACATAATATCTCAAATAACCGCATGGCTCGAAGTTCCATTGGCCTCCAGCCCAGCACTATGTTTACTGGGAATAAGAGAAAGGCCTAAAGGCAAAAAGCAAATACACAAATGTATAGACTTAGCGTTAGTCTTATACAGACGATTAATAGCCATGCACTGGAAGGCCCCCAATGCACCAGGGTTGACACTCTGGCGCATGGAACTACTGCGCTGGGCAAAAGCAGAGACATATACGCTGCAGTCGCTACAGGATAGAGGGATCAAAGTGAAGGGCCTAGCAACCTGGAACTCCTTTGTCACAACACTTGAAAGCAAGGACGATGAGCGCCCCCGATCACAAAAACACTCAAACTGATTAAGTAAATAATGGAAGTAACAGCAAGCAGTGTGTAGCCTATACAAAACACCAAACATACCCCACACACCCACTAACCGAAAGAAACCGAATAACACCGCTACAACAATGGAGCCGAGCCATCTGGCTCCCTATATCTGCCCCTTTCTACGTACTCTACCACTATTGCACTTAACGTTTCTCTTTTAGCTCCTATCTCCTTCGTTTCACTCAAACTATCTCCAAGAATACTAGCAGCAAACACCAAACTAGCCATTAATGTAAGATAGCAGGTCGCAAGGACATGAATGCAATATTGGTGCTCTACATAAGTGTGTAATTTTAAAGGTACTCATATTGCGTATGGAGATTGCTTCTAATTTTGCTATTTTGCCTATCCTTGTGTGTAACTTTTAATAAATACAAAGAAAAAGATGTTAAAAAAAAAAGTTTCTCATGCTAGTGTATTAGGACATTTTTCATATCTCGTATCATTTTATGTTATCGCAAGATGGTGGGGGTCTTTGTATTAATGACTCTCGTGTTCACAATTTTATGTCTTGCATTATTCATTATGCTAATCATTGCAGCCCATAAAACTTATTGCAGATTTCAGTATTATTAATAAAACCTATTGAAAACTTAAAAAAAAAAAAAAAAGAGTAATTGGCTGAAAGGCTAAAGCTAACCTGAGACCCAACAGCTTTAAATTATCATCATCTGAAACAATGTCAGCAGAGAGGCTACCTAGAAAAAGCACTGAGGGAGATAACTGGGATCGCAAATGAAAAAGGGAGGTAAGCTGACGCCAAACATTTCTCCAAAAAGAGACCGTGGGGGGACATTCAAAAATGATATGCATAAGATCTCCCTTTGGGCTATCGCAGGATCAGCAGCTTCAAGTGGAGGATACAGAAAATGTTGCTGTAGTAGAAGGGGTAAAATAAAGTCTGTGGTAAAGAAAGAAAAGTGACTGTGTGGTAGAAGCTGATCTAGATATTTTATAAGATCAATGCCAGCCCTTATTCCAAAAGGAAACAGTCCAGATACATCCCAAATCCAATTCCCATTAAGACTCAATTTTAGATTTAGGACATGTCAAAACAGGAGAATGAAAAGGTTTATAAATATTTGATGCCTTTGGATATGAGGTAAGAAAGGAGGACAAAGAAAAGGGTAACTCCAAAGAAGAATGCGGGAAAGGCAAGGAAAAAAGTACATCAAGAATAATATTAATAAGAAGAAGATATTTAGGCATAAATGAATTAGGGCAATGAAATAGAAGTTGGAATTGTGAAAAAGAAAGTGGAGTATCATTGGAGAATAAATCCTTGACCCACGCTATATTTCTTTGTCTCCAGGTTTTCCAAAATAAAGTTTTTTTATTAATAGTGATGAGACGATTCTGCCAAATAGGGGAATTCAGAAAAGAGGAATAAGTGACGGATGGTGGTAAATAGTGAGAACGCAGAAGAGCACAATTATGTTTCAGAAGCGGGGAGGAGATAAGCAAAATATTATAAGAAAAGGATACCACCTCACGAGGGGAAAAAGGCAGAAGAAAAGAACATTCAATATCCAACCATAACGGAGTAAACATAGAGCCTGACAGGGAGATCCATCTAGAAGCTTGACGCAAACAAAAGGATTTATGATCTAGTCTGAAATCAGGAAAATTGGCTCCTACCTCCTGTTTAGAATGACAGATATGACTAAGAGAAATTCTAGATTTCTTATTGTTCCAGAGGAATTTAGACAATCAGGAGTCCAATTGTTTAAAAAAAGTTACAGATAGAGGAAGCGGAATCATACATAGGATATATAAAATGTTAGGAGAAATCATCATTTTAATAGGATCAAGACGGCCCCACAAAGATAAAAATAAGGGATTCCATGACAAAAATCGATCTATCAACCTTCTCTAAAGCATCTGAGATATTTACTTCAATGGACTTTTTAATGGATGAGGTGAACCAAATACCTAAATATTTAATCTTGGAAGAAATCCAGTGAAAGCCAGTAATATCAAAGATGATCTAAAACAAAATTTTGTTAGAGGAAGGATTTCCATTTTATCCGAATTTATCTTATAACCTGAAATCAAAGAAAAGTCTTCAATCTCCCGAAGTAGAATCGGGATAGAAAGTTCAGGATTTGAGATATATAAAAGTATATCATCTGCATATGCCGTTAATTTTAAGTGTTTCTCGCCATAATGGAAACCCTCAATTTGAATGTTATTTCCAATACAGGATAGAAAGGGCTCTAGAGCTAGAATAAATAGGAGTGGAGAAAGCGGACACCCTTGACGTACACCTCGGCATAATACAAAGTATCTGGACAATCTCCCATTTACCAATATCGATGCCATTGGGGATTGATAAAGCAAAGAGATATATGAAATGAATTGAGGCCCGAAACCATGCCAGGCTAAAGCTTTTAGTAGAAAAGACCAGTCTAACCGGTCAAACGCTTTCTCAGCATCTATAGAAATTGCTGCTAAAGAATACGAAAGAGCGGGAGCTTTGCTGAGTACATTGAAGAATATTCTAGAGTTGTCAGACGCAAGTCTACCTTTGACAAAACCCATTTGTTCCTTACTTATCAGTGCAGGTAAAAGGGTGTCAAGACGTAAGGCTAATAATTTAGCAAAGATTTTATAATCTGTATTGACAAGAGAGACCGGTCTATTATTTTTACAGAAAGTATGTGTAGGAGGCTGGACTGGCTTGTAGTGAGTACCAAGGGGTACTTACACCTTGCACCAGGCCCAGTTATCCCTTATTAGTGTATAGGGTGTCTAGCAGCATAGGCTGATAGATAATGGTAGCTTAGCAGAGCAGCTTAGGCTGAACTAGGAGACGAGTGAAGCTCCTACAGTACCACTAGTGTCATATGCACAATATCATAAGAAAACACAATACACAGATATACTAAAAATAAAGGTACTTTATTTTTATGACAATATGCCAAAAGTATCTCAGTGAGTACCCTCAGTATGAGGATAGCAAATATACACAAGATATATGTACACAATACCAAAATATGCAGTAATAGTATTAGAAAACAGTGCAAACAATGTATAGTTACAATAGGATGCAATGGGGACACATAGGGATAGGGGCAACACAAACCATATACTCCAAAAGTGGAATGCAAACCACGAATGGACCCCAAAACTATGTGACCTTGTAGAGGGTCGCTGGGACTATTAGAAAATAGTAAGGGTTAGAAAAATAACCCAAGACCCTGAAAAGTGAGTGCAAAGTGCACTAAAGTTCCCCAAAGGACATAGAAGTCGTGATAGGGGAATTCTGCAGGAAAGACACAAACCAACAATGCAACAACGATGGATTTCCAGTCGAGGGTACCTGTGGAACAAGGGGACGAGTCCAAAAGTCACAAGCAAGTCGGAGATGGGCAGATGCCCAGGAAATGCCAGCTGTGGGTGCAAAGAAGCTGCTACTGGACAGTAGAAGCTTAGGTTTCTGCAGGAACGACAAGGGCTAGAGACTTCCCCTTTGGAGGACTGATCCCTCACGCCGTGGAGAGTCGTGCAGAAGTATTTTCCCGCCGAAAGACTGCCAACAAGCCTTGCTAGCTGCAAATCCTGCGGTTAGTGTTTTTGGATGCTGCTGTGGCCCAGGAGGGACCAGGATGTCGTCAATTGCGTCAGGGGACAGAGGGGGCGTTGAGCAAGACAAGGAGCCCTCTCAGCAGCAGGCAGCACCCACAGAAGTGCCAGAAACAGGCACTACGAGGATGCGTGAAACGGTGCTCACCTGAAGTCGCACAAAGGAGTCCCACGTCGCTGGAGAACAACTTAGGAGGTCGTGCAATGCAGGTTAGAGGGCCGTGGACCCAGGCTGGACTGTGCACAAAGGATTTCCGCCGGAAGTGCACGGAGGCCGGAGTAGCTGCAAAAGTCGCGGTTCCCAGCAATGCAGTCTGGCGTGGGGAGGCAAGGACTTACCTCCACCAAACTTGGACTGAAGAGTCACTGGACTGTGGGAGTCACTTGGACAGATTTTCTGGATTCAAGGGACCTTGCTCGTCGTGCTGAGAGGAGACCCAGGGTACCGGTGATGCAGTTCTTTGGTGCCTGCGGTTGCAGGGGGACGATTCCGTCGACCCAAGGGAGATTTCTTCGGAGCTTCTAATGCAGAGAGGAGGCAGACTACCCCCACAGCATGCACCACCAGGAAAACAGTTGAGAAGGCGGCAGGATCAGCGTTACAGAGTTGCAGTAGTCGTCTTCGCTACTATGTTGCAGTTTTGCAGGCTTCCAGCGCGGTCAGCAGTCGATTCCTTGGCAGAAGGTGAAGAGAGAGATGCAGAGGAACTCGGATGAGCTCTTGCATTCGTTATCTAAGGAATCCCCAAAGACAGAGACCCTAAATAGCCAGAAAAGAGGGTTTGGCTACCTAGGAGAGAGGATAGGCTGGCAACACCTGAAGGAGCCTATCAGAAGGAGTCTCTGACGTCACCTGCTGGCACTGGCCACTCGGAGCAGTCCAGTGTGCCAGCAGCACCTCTGTTTCCAAGATGGCAGAGGTCTGGAGCACACTGGAGGATCTCTGGGCACCTCC
Organism: Pleurodeles waltl; assembly: GCF_031143425.1. Taxonomy (NCBI): domain Eukaryota; kingdom Metazoa; phylum Chordata; class Amphibia; order Caudata; family Salamandridae; genus Pleurodeles; species Pleurodeles waltl. Next base: position 742,833,683 of record NC_090447.1, on the reverse strand, counting down.
CAGGGGAGGTGCAGGTCAGGGGAGTGGTCACTCCCCTTTCCTTTGTCCAGTTTCGCGCCAGAGCAGGGCTGAGGGGTCCCTGAACCGGTGTAGACTGGCTTATGCAGAAATGGGCACCATGTGTGCCCATGAAAGCATTTCCAGAGGCTGGGGGAGGCTACTCCTCCCCTGCCTTCACACCATTTTCAAAGGGAGAGGGTGTAACACCCTCTCTCAGAGGAAGTCCTTTGTTCTGCCATCCTGGGCCAGGCCTGGCTGGACCCCAGGAGGGCAGAAGCCTGTCTGAGGGGTTGGCAGCAGCAGCTGCAGTGAAACCCCGGGAAAGGCAGTTTGGCCGTACCAGGGTCTCTGCTACAGACCACTGGGGTCAATGGATTGTGCCAACTATGCCAGGATGGCATAGAGGGGGCAATTCCATGATCATAGACATGTTACATGGCCATATTCGGAGTTACCATTGTGAAGCTACATATAGGTAGTGACCTATATGTAGTGCACGCGTGTAATGGTGTCCCCGCACTCACAAAGTCCGGGGAATTGGCCCTGAACAATGTGGGGGCACCTTGGCTAGTGCCAGGGTGCCCTCACACTAAGTAACTTAGCACCCAACCTTTACCAGGTAAAGGTTAGACATATAGGTGACTTATAAGTTACTTAAGTGCAGTGTAAAATGGCTGTGAAATAACGTGGACGTTATTTCACTCAGGCTGCAGTGGCAGGCCTGTGTAAGAATTGTTAGAGCTCCCTATGGGTGGCAAAAGAAATGCTGCAGCCCATAGGGATCTCCTGGAACCCCAATACCCTGGGTACCTCAGTACCATACACTACGGAATTATAAGGGTGTTCCAGTAAGCCAATATAAATTGGTAAAATTGGTCACTAGCCTGTTAGTGACAATTTGAAAGACATGAGAGAGCATAACCACTGAGGTTCTGGTTAGCAGAGCCTCAGTGAGACAGTTAGGCATCACACAGGGAACACATACCTATAGGTCACAAACTAATGAGCACTGGGGTCCTGACTAGCAGGGTTCCAGTGACACAAAACAAACATACTGAAAACATAGGGTTTTCCCTATGAGCACTCGGCCCTGGCTAGCAGGATCTCAGTGAGACAGTGAAAACACCCTGACATACACTCACAAACAGGCCAAAAGTGGGGGTAACAAGGCTAGAAAGAGGCTACTTTCTCACAGTATGATCCTTACATTCCTTTGGAATTAAACAAATCGAAGCTTCTTCAAATGTTCTGTCTGTACAACCAGAATCCATGAAGAATTGAAAAAGCTGAAAATGTTTGGGAAGTAAAATGTCAGAAAAATGTAGAAACAATTCCACTGTAAATCCATCTGGACCAGGAGTTTTACCTTTTTTTAGAGACTGAAGGGCTTTAAAAATTTCTAATGATGAAATATCCACTTCAAGTGAAGTAGCATCAACAAGCGTCTTATTAGGGTTTGGAATATTCTTTAAACAATCATCAATCTGTAAGGAGGTCGGACTGACTCAGGAGTATAAAGTGTCTGGTAATAATTAACAAATTCAGCTAAGATATCTTCATCCTTAAAAGGGACGCACCCGTATCTGTAACTATAAATTTCACAGTATGGCGTTGCTTCGTACTTTTAAATAATTAGCCAGAAGTTTCCCCGATCTATTTCGACCTCCATAATAACGGGCAATACTATGTAAAAGAAAAGAGGAGGCATTATCCGTTGAGATTTTGTTAAATTGCAATTTCGCTTGAATAAATTCTTGTAGATTAAAATTAGAGGAGGAAGAATAATATTGATGTTCAAACCGTTTAATTTCGAGAAGCAGAGATTCATGGTGAGCATTAAAACTTTTCTTTTTATTAGAGACAAAATGTATTATGTGACCACGAGCCGCAGCCTTAAACGAATCCCATAACAATTGTGGAGAAACGTGAGAATCCTCATTAAATGGAAAAATTCCTCCGCAAAGGCAACAAAGGAAGTGGAAAAGTTAGAGTCAAGCAACAAAGAATTATTAAATCGCCACCTATTGGACTTGGGATGCACCGGGAGCAAGTCAAAATCTGTGATGACTGGAGCATGATCAGATATTACTTAATGGAGGAGTTAATAAGATTTTGGGATAGTGATTTAGAAACAAAAATATGGTCAGCTCTAGATAAGGAGCCATGTGGTGGAGAACAACGAAAAATCCCTACTATCAGGATTACAGGTTCTCCATGAATCAATTAAATTACATTGTGAGAAGAATGCCTTAAATTGTTTATGCATTTTATGGGGAGGAAATTTAATTACAGATTGCCTATCTATAAAAGGGTCAATAATTTGATTGCAATCCCCTCCAAGAAAAAAAAAAATCATAATTATAATGCAAACATTGTTTAGTAATATTAGGCCAGAAAAGATCATCTGAGTTATTAGGACCATAAATATTACCAATAGTCATTATAATCCCATTAATACATAGCCTCACAAAGAGCCATGTACCATCGGAATCCGAGTCCTGCAAAATAACCTTAACTGATACTTTTTTATGGCAGAGCACAATTACACCATTTTTCTTTGTAGATGAAGGAGAAGTAAAAACATTGCCTACCCAACCTTTTTGAATTTTCAGAGCTTCAGAATCCGTCAAATGGGTCTCTTGTAAAATAACCAAGTCTGGATTATATTTAGCTAAATGGGATAACATTCTCTGCCTTTTAATTGGGTTAATAAATCCTTTGACATTCCAAGAAATAACTCTGAATTTTTAAGTCACATAACCATCTATATACACGAAAGTTCTTGTACCATAAATAACTGAAAGTACATATAGGGGAAATAAAAACAAGAAAAACAAAGAGAGAGAAGAGTAAAGGGAAAACAGCAAGAACAAATATGGAAAATATTCAAGAAAAAAAGAAGAGATATTACATGTCAAATAAAGACGACTGCAAAAACATACCTGAGATGAATGAACAATAGGGGAAGGGTGATGACAGCACAGACTGAAGACTGCACAGCAAGGGAACGGAATGCATCAACGGGCAAAAGTTACGAGCAAAAACAATGATTATAGAACACCAGGAACCTGTGAAAAGAAAATAATACATTAACAAAGAGAGCCTGTAGTCACGCCAATATAGTATAATGCATAAACTGCATATGAAGGATCATCAACTATATCGTATTAATAATGAACAAGGGCATAATAGATTAAGAAACGCATATAGTCAACGTTTAGAAGGACCAGCTGTTTCCATAGGGTTTGTAGAGTGTAGTCTTAGAAAATCACGAAGAGCTGCAGGGGAGGTATATGAAGTGGTCTTATTTTGATATGTCACTTTGAACAAACACGGATGGAATAATCCAAAACGAGCTCCCAAGTCACGAAGCTGTGGACGAAGATCCCAAAATTCTTTCCTCCTGTTGGCTGTAGCTTTGGACACATCCTGTAAGATGAAGATTTTACTTCCCTGCCAAGAGATTTGTTTTTTGGCTTTCGCAGCATTAAGAATTCTCAATAGATCAGTAAATTCAAGAAAGAAAATAATCACGCCTCTTGGTTTAGATGTGAATGAATGCGGACGACGATGACCAATGCGGTGCACCCTTTGGATGTAAAATACTGTAGAAGATGGTAGGCCCACCAACTGTGGAAAGAATGAAGCAAAAAATGAAATTGGGTCACTCCCTTCAAGACCCTCCGGTAATCCATAAAGGCGAAGATTATTGCGTCTGTTTCTGTTTTCCAAATCCTCCGTAGTGTCTTCAAAGCTGCCACTTCCTTCTCCAAACTAGTAATTTTATGTGTTTCATCCTGCATGTCACTGACTCTTTGCTACAAAGCAGAGACTCTCACTTCCATTTGAGACCACTTAGTATCAAGATTTTGTGTCCGAGAATTAGTTTCTTCGATAAAAGGACGCAATGCGCGTGTTTTGTCAAGCACCAGTTCAAGAGAGATTGGTGAGGGAGATTTTACTGGTGAAGGTGGGTCCTGTTTGACCCTCTTATGAGTAGTTGTAGAAATATTTTTGGAAACTTTAAGCGAAGAAGAGGATGAGGAAGACATCTTTGACATGGAAGAAGAAGACGCTGTAGCAGAAGTGTCCAAATTTAAAAACTGCGAAAGTTTGTCAGTTGAGGAGAACTGATGCAACAGAGTTTTTATTTTCTTTAGTTTGCCCATATAAAAATAAAAGCCTTAAATAAGGAAACGAGTGACACAGGAACTCCAAATATATGTTGATGAGACAGCAAATATAAATTACATGGCTTGCGCAAAAAAAAAAAAAAAAAAACTGCAAGCAAAGTCATCAAATATTCAAAGCAAAAACAGATAAGTACATTGTAATGATGAGCAAAAGTTATTCAAAATGGCCTGTTTCATGAGGAAAAATGTAAAAGCGTAGTTAAAGAGTCCGAAAATAAGCTAGGTGACCATAAAACATTGAAATTGCTTACCAAAACATCCCACATCTATAATAATCAAAGCACCATCAAAAAATGAAAAAAATGACTCAGGCGGTAAAAAGGGTCCAACGATGCACAGAGCTCCGAGGTCAGGCGGCCATCTTGGTTGGCGGCTCGCGCACGCTCCCCACTATTTGACTTTTTAAAATGTTTTTAAAGATGTTGGAGAGTGGCACGGGTTGCCGTGCAACATGGCTTAAAGTAAACAAAAAAGTCCTATGACAGGGTCAACGATGGCCACACCATTGTACTTCTTTATTTACTTTAAGCCATGTCACACAGCAGCATCAAAACACACTGACAGCACCAATAGGTCTTGCACAGGTGAATCCTATTAGCTTTGCCAATGCTTGTTTGGTATGAAAAGGAGCTACTGTGTCAACAAGGATGTTGAGAGAAAAGCTGGTGTTGTCAGGATGGTGTCACAGTCTGCTTGTTGAGTTGAGAGGGAGGGAAGTCATGGGTTACAGTATGGTGACAATGGGATATTATTGAATCCTTTTTGGTGATTTGGTGACCCTGACTGGCTTTTTCTGGTGGAAGGTGGGTGGATAAGTGAAGATGGTAGGCCAGCCTTGAAAGAAGAGAAAGTGGCCGTAGCGTATTATTGATAGGATAGGAAATAATGGGGGTCATTCCGACCCTGGCGGCCGGCGGTATGTTGGCGGTAACACCGCCAACAGGCTGGCGGTGTTCCGCCAGCAATTCTGACCGTGGCGGAAAAGCCCTGGTCATACCGCCGGCCCCTCCACTTTCCCGCCAGGATTATGAGTCCCCGACCGCCAGCCTGTCCGTGGCGGTAAACACCGCCATTGAAAGGCTGGCGGTAAGGGGACTGGGGGGGCCCCTGGGGGCCCCTGCACTGCCCATGCACTTGGCATGGGCAGTGCAGGGGCCCACCAGGCATAGCCCCATCGCGCTTTTCACTGCCTGAATTTCGGGCAGTGAAATGCGCGACGGGTGCTACTGCACCCGCTGCACATCAACATTGCCGCCGGCTCTATTACGAGCCGGCGGCAATGTTGATGTGCCATTTCCGCTGGGCCAGCGGAAATGTCGGAATAGGGAGGCATGAATACCGCCGGCAATGGCGGTATTCTGTCTCCCCCGGCCTCGGCGGTCTGGAGAAAAGACCGCCGAGGTCGGAATGACCCCCAATGTGTTGTACTAGCTGGGTGTAGATATGGTTAAGCAGGTGGTGACATACTATAAAGGAACCCTAAGCGCAGAGCCACATAATACTGTCATCATGGGCTAAGGACAAGAGAGTACATAAGAACCCTCATTTCAAAGCCGTAAAATATACAAACCAACTCTCAACTCAGTATTACAGAAAACATGGGACTTTATGCTCAGGACTTCATTGTACACAGGTAGACAGAGTTAAAGGACACATAAAACCGGACTAGGGAATTTGGGGGGATCAGAGGGGCACAACATGCCCATACTGTTTTAATTTAAGGAAAACAGTTCCCCTACTTTTTGTAGAAAGATGAACATCCCGGGGTGGTAAATTTCGACAGATCAAATGCATCAGCTAAAGTTTAAGACAGGGACTGTCTCCTGAGCTGTGAAACCAAGGGAGGGGCAGACAGCTAACCCAGCCTTCCTGCCACAGGGCTTGCTTGCCTAAAAAAAATTAAATGTGCGCAACTGACCAATCTGCACATTTAAAGGGTGTTTGGAATATGGTATTGGCTTTAACTGATAGAATCACTTGAATATTCATAATGACACACTTTTATTCTTTTTGAGAGCCATTGAAGGGATCTACCAGCTAAGATGTGAAGAATGTGATTTTGAAAAGACAGTTATAAAAAATGTGCACTATGTACAGTTTAAGTATTACTAAAATATGTATTTCGTAAGCAATTTTTATCTTAATCCTTTTTGCCCCTTTTTGTAGAAGCCTATATTATATTGTGAGTAATGCAAGTTTAAAATAATGACTTACATGTTCACAGTGCTTTCTGTCACAGACTGGGACCTTGTAGCACTAAACATACACAAGTCACTATTCTCCACTGCACCAACCAGGATTTAATTCCGTGGCTCTCTGGCGCAGCATATTACCTAACAGAGGTCTCATAATGTCTGATAGTAAACTCCCCACTGATTAACATAACCTGCATCTAATTTTCATTTATGTTGTGGTTTATTTTATATGTAGTTACCTGAATGTGAATGACTGAAAAAACTTTACAAAATATTGGGGGTCATTTTGACCTCGGCGGTCTTTTGTAAAGACCGCTGAGGGACAGCCGTGCTGAAGACCGCCAGTGGTGGCGGTTTTCCGCTCGGCGTATTATGACTGTTGGCAGCTCTCCGTCCTTTTTCGGATGGAGAGCCGCCAACATCCATACTGGCGGGCGGCAGGGAAGTGGAGGTTGCTCCACCTCCACCGCCACGTCAACAGAACGCCACCCACCGAATCACGTCCTGTGATTCGGCGTGGCTGTGTTCTGTTGACGGTGTGGTGTCGTCGGAGCAGCCCCCATGGATCCCGTCCCTTCCCGGAGGATCGACGGACCAGGTAAGTCGATTGTCCGTTAGGGGAGAGGGGTGGGGGGGTGTTGTGCGGGCATGGGGGTGTGCGTGTGTGTATGTAGAGGGGGGGTGTGAGTGCGTGTATGCTTGCGGGGTGTTGTGTGTTTGGGAATGAGTGCGTGTATATCTGTAGGTATGTCTGTATGGATGTGTGCGTGTATGTTTGAATGTGGGTGTGCGTGTATGACTGTGTGTGTGGCTGTTGGCATGTATGTCGGTGTGTGTGCGTGTATGTGTGTTGGTGGTGCCTGCGTGCGTGTCGTGTGTGAATGAGTGATGTGATGTTGGGGGTCGGGGTGGGGAGGGGGGTCCTGCCACCTTTGGGGGGTGGCAGGGGTGGTGGGGGGTATAGGGGAGGGAGTCGGGGTGGGGGGTGGAGGAGACCACTATCACTGATGGTGCTTACCGCCATGGATTTCATGGCGGTTCCAAACCGCATGAAATCCATGGCGGTCAGCCGTGTCCAAATACCGCCGGCGGTATAGTGACGACCGCCGGGCTGGAGACCCAGGTCTCCAGCCCAGCGGGCGGAACGGAGAAGCGGCGGATGACCATGGCGGTAACCGCTATGGTCATAATTCCATAAATTTGACCGCCAGCCTGTTGGCGGTCTTACCGCCGCTTCTCCGCCGTCTGCCGGGGTCGTAATGACCCCCATTGTGTTTTTAGCCATGGCTTTTGACCACACCCCCACGCTCACTCACCCTGAATCCCAATTTGCACACCATCACAGTTCTCATACTTTTTTTAATGCACTTCGACCACTGCATGAAACACAAGGACTCTCTGGCTAAATGAAGGCTGTAAGATCCTGCGCAATACTTAAAAAAATATAAACTTAGCCTTGTTTAATGAAGCTGCTTTTCTGAAGATGATTGACAATAACAAATAAAGAACACGCACAGCAAACACAATAAAAATAATACATATGCTACTGGCGAAGATACATAACGAAAAAAGTATTAGTGTAAACTTTTAATATAGTAGACATATAGGTTAATGAGACTTTTTTGAAACTCAAAATCTGGGGGCCTATTTCTTTTTCGCGAGTAAGAAATTGTAGACACTAGCCTCATGGAGACCTTTTTCTGGAGGGATCTTTTGCTTATGGGAAATGGGCATCAATAACACTTTAAATTGCATTTATATATCTCTTACTACCCATGATGAGGAGGTGACATGTAAAGACAATAGTCTGGCGTCAGGGTAGTTGCTGGGTTTCAACTTAGCACCTGTTTGGCTGGTACAGCACTCCCCAGATGAGACGACTTGGAGACACTGTGGTCCCAGGTAGGCTCTGCTGCAATGGTGCGTGTAAAACAAGCTCTAGTTTCCTTGTGAGTGCCCAGGAAGCCTGACCGTCCAGCATGACCTCTCACTGGAATGGTAGTGGCATAACATCAGCCCCCGCAGCCCCACGGTGTGGGGGACCCCAAGTTCCAGGGAGCCCCCTCAGCACAGCTACCGCTGTGCACAGGCGTAAGGCACCTGGCCTGACCAAGGCCAGACTGGCCATTTCAGACATCAGTGTATCTCTGGGAGGGTGGAACAGTCGGGCCGCTTTTGTTACTGTGGGGCCTGTTTTGAAGCAGTGCAGCAGATTTAAAAGTACTGCAGACTTCCTTAGATTTCCAACAGTTTTCTGGCAACAATAAAAGTGCCAAGATAACTCTGGTGGTTAATGTACTTAATGGAGAGAGATTGAAGGTTTGTCCACTGGCAGTTTTGACTCATCTAAGGTAGCACAGAGGGTTAATATGCCTGCTGCAAAAGACTTGTGCTATGCAGATCACAGAACTGTATTTTATGTGCACTGCTCAGTGGGATAATGCTTTTGTCCCAGAGATCCTTTTGTTACTGTGCAGTTCATAAGTTACAATCATAATTTAGCACAGTGAGATGTGAACCGCCATCACAGAGCTGCATGCTAACTGCATGGTACAAATTAGAAAGTTATGTGTTTTCCCCTGTCTTTGATTATTGTAATTTGTTAATGGCTGCAAGGGCAGAAAAACAAGCAGATTGACAAGCTGCTGCTGACATGGAAGAGAAACAGTGTGTAAAGAATCAGCATTGATCATGAAAATCAAGCAAAAACACAAAATAAGATGAACACAAGACAAAGTCTCAAAAAACCAAAAAGGTATGCTGCCTATGTGGGTTTTAATTTCCCCACAAGGTAAATGTCCAGGCATAGGACAGACATGAAATGGCTGCGGGGAAGAAAACCATTTCATAACGGCCTGCAAAGCGAAACAGAAACCAAATGTGTCACAGAAAGAAGAGAAAGTGGATACCAGAATGTTCCAGAAACATTCTCACCAGGCCCACAGGCCAAAAGGCAGCATCAGTTAAGACAAGTAGAAACCAGACAAAGTCAATCATTGTCACAGACATCGTAAAAAGGCTCCTCAACATCAAGCACTAGCGAAGAAGACAGATGTGGGTTGATGATATTGACTAAGGACTGACATGCACATGCAGGACTGGCTGCTTGCAAAGAAGATCAAAAGTCAAAAAAGGATCACCAAGCGAAGAGACAAACTTCATTTGTACGCTGTCCTAAAATTACATTAAAGGTGAACAGTCACACCATAACCTTCATAATAGACAGTGGTGCATCAATTAACACCCAGCCAGTAGACACAGTCAACAGCCTATCTCCTGTGCCATGCTTTACTCTGTCAAGTACAAAGGTGTACAGATGAGCTGCTTCTAAACAATTACAGAGTCAAAGGTCATTTACAGTAATCTTGTGATATAAAATGGCCTCAGTGCAAAAGCCAATTCATGTTCTTCAGGAAACTTCATCTAGTGCATGCATACTTAGCTTTGGCACTGCTGCTGACATTGGACTGATATCACTCAATTACAACATCCATGCTCAGGCTGAAATTGTGGATCAGTTCCCATTGTTGTTTCATGGCTTAGGAAAACTCAAGATGATGAAAGTGCAACTTCATATTAATGAGGTCATTCACCCTGCTGCCAAACGGCACCACAGACTTGCTTTTTACTTGTAAGCAGCAGTTGAGAAAGAACTAGAAATACTGTAGAAGCATGACATCATTGAACGCTCCTTGTCCTATACTGTGGGTTTCACCCATAGTTGTGGTGCACATTTGCGTTGATATGCGCCAAACCAACAAAGGAATTGCGAGAGACAGAGAGAGAGAGAGAGCAAGAGACATCCTGGTCCCCACATAGCAGACATTGTCACAACTTCATCTTGTGCCCTATGTAAGGTGGGTATTACTCATTGGCCTCATGTCATTCCTTCACCTTTGGCGCCTATCCGTCTTGAGTACTCCATGGCTCTCCCTTTCCAGAAAGCCTGAACCATTCACCCTTCTGTTCTTTGCTATGCAACTTTTGTCTAGTTAGCACCTACAGATATTACATGTCTATTTAGGATAGTTACGTTTCCACTGCAAACCATTGAATTGTACCATCAGGCACTTGGGGTTGTACTTGTTTTTGTTGTCAATTACCATTTGGACCTGCAAGACCTCATATCTATTGTATGTAACACATGGTGTTCCTCAGGTTCACTGGAATAGTCCACTCTGCCATACGGGTCACGTGCTCTTCTGGAACACTCTTTGCTTCTTGTATAAATACCCCCGCTTAACCTGCGTCGGCGATTGGCCTTGTACCTGTCCTGCGTACTCACCTCCTCAGTTTGCCCAGATTTTCCTGCATTCCTGTCCAGAGCATCTGCACTCATCTTCTGAGTCACCCAAAACTCCTAGCTTGCTAGTCTTTCAAGCCTTCCTGATGATCCTGTGATCCTGACATCTGAGACACTTCCGTTGTGTCTCCCATAATGAGCTACGATTCTGTCTCCTCTTGAGCTTGTTGCAACGAGCCTCCTGCTGTCTTCAGATTCCAGGTAAAGTATTAGACAAGCAAAGTACTTTCCTACAGATTAGCGTGCACTAATCCTTTATAGTTGTAGCAGACCTGTCAGTCTGCCTCTTCAAGACTCTAGATTTTACTCCAGTTCCTTCTCCATAATTTTCCTTCAGCACTCCTTGCCTGTCCTTGCTCTGGACCCTTTCTCCAAACCTTGGCGCTTGAACTGTGTTGCTCATGGACTACAGAATTAATTCTAAATGAACCATGTAACTCCAACCCGCGTTTTGAGTACAACCTTGAGAGTGTCTAGTAACTCCAACTGTGTGCTGAGTAAAACCTTGTTCTGAGTATAACCTTGTTCCAAGCATAACCTTTTTTCGAGTGTAACTTTGCTTTGAGTGTAACCTTGTTCAGTGAATAACCTATGTAATGAGTGTATCTTGGGAGTGTCCCTGACTCCAACCTATGTACCAAGTGAACCCTTGGGGCGTACTGAGTGTATCTTGGGAGTGTCCCAGACTCCAAACTATGTACCGAGTGTGACCTTAGGAGTGTCCCGACTTCAGCCTATGTATTGAGTGTAACCTTGTTTCTAGCCTACCTTGGGGGTCTCAATAACTCCAAATCTATGTACTGAGTGTAACCCTGTTTCTTGCGTACCTTGGGAATGTCAGTGCTAGTGCACCTGGTCTTTAGTAAGTAAACTTACAAGGGAACGCGTATAGGTCGATGAACCTTTTGAATCACATTGAGTATCCTGGTCATGCAGTGACTATTGAATCGATAGCTAACATCAATAATCAAGGAACATTCTATGAAAAAACGCTTATACCATCTTACTCAAGAATAACCACTACTCAGGAAGAAGTTAACAATTTTTATTTCCCTATTGATTACAATTCTAAATCATCCGTTAGTTCAATCTTTATTGAAATCAAATGTTTTATTAATTCATTAACAGAAGACATTATTTCGTAACGAAAACATATACGACAATGCAATACCATAAGCTATGAATACCAGCGTTAATAATGAAATTCAGCAAGTAAGTTTGTCAGTCATTTGTCACTGTCAACGTCACCCCTAACAACCTACCTAACCAAGATTAGCATTAGCATGGGGGTCTTCATACGAAAACAATTTAGAGAAAAAGATCAATTTGGAAAATTCTACCTAAGCGTGACTCTTAAAACTACTGCGCAGTTGGTACCTAGAAGAAAAGGCATAAAATCATCAGTCACATTTTCATTGCTACCTATCTAGTGTGGATCAGCAACAAGTCAGTCTTCATCTTCTGGTCATCAATTAGTCAGCTACAAATCAGGCTCACAGAATATGAACCCAATATCAGCACCTCGGACAGAGTCTCCTGATGTCATCAATTTTCTTCCCGCAACTCTGATTTCTCATCCCTTGTCATGACTTTTTATTAGGGTCTCTCAGTCCATCCCCCTAATTGCTAATTGGTCAGTCAGTCAGCAGATATGATTTTAACTTATAATTTTTGTTTACTACTAATCTACTAATTTTCGTACGTCCCAAGTCACAGGATGCGGATTGGTTCTTCATGCGATGCCCTCATCTTCCGGCCCTTCAGGTATCAAAATTGTTGCATATGGCTCTTCAGTCAGTGCCTCTATTGTTCAAGTCCTGGGAAAGTACATTTAGCCTGCTCTACACATGATTGTATCAAATTGTCTTCATCATCTCCTGTCCGCCAGTACATTGCAGAAAATTCTAGCTAAGTAACTTGAACTTCGAACTGGTCAAGGTTGTATACAGCAGTTTCCAGTCCTTTGCAATGCGTCCGGTTTTTCCATGTTTCGAGTGTGCGAGGCATAGTGGAACTGCGCCTTTAGTTCAGCTAACTTAGTACTATTAGTTAATGTAAAACATAGGTTATACACCTCATTATGACATATTCTTACATTTTTCTGATATATTTTCATCATTTTACACATTTTCAGTCGTTTTAGTACACATGGGGCCTTATTCTAATATTGGCGGGCAGTGGGCGCTGCCCGCCGGGCGGGAACCGCCAAATGGCCGCTCGTTGGTCAGAAGACAGCGGATGCCATTCTGGCTTTCTCGCTGGGCCGGCGGGCGACTGCCAAAAGAGCGCCCGCCGGCCCAGCGGGAAAGGCCCTGCAACAAGGAAGCCGGCTCCGAATGGAGCCGGCGGAGTTGCAGGGGTGCGACGGGTGCAGTTGCACCCGTCGCGATTTTCACTGTCTGCTAAGCAGTCAGTGAAAATCTTTATGGGGCCCTGTTAGGGGGCCCCTGCACTGCCCCTGCCAGTGGCATGGGCAGTGCAGGGGCCCCCAGGGGCCCCACAACACCCGTTCCCCCCATCCTGTTTCTGGCGGTGTAAACCGCCAGAAACAGGCTGGCGGGAAGGGGGTCGGAATCCCCATGGCGGCGCTGCAAGCAGCGCCGCCATGGAGGATTCCCTGGGCCAGGGGAAATCCTGCGGGAAAACGCCGGATCCCCTTTTCTGACCGCGGCTTTACCGCCGCGGTTAGAATGGCCCTGGAAGCACCGCCAGCCTGTTGGCGGTGCTTCCGTGGTCGTTGACCCTGGCGGTCGATGACCGCCAGGGTCAGAATGACCCCCATGGTGATCATACCCCGAGGGCACATTTTTCAAACATGCACATTATTTTCTACGATTATTTTCTCTACACATTTTCTTATTAATAATAGCATATAAATCATTAATAATTTTGTAATTAGCATATCAGCTTCAGCATCAGTAACCCCAACCTGTGCTCTGAGTGTAGTTTTGAAAATGACAGTAACTCTAGTCTATGTTCTGCGCAGTCAGAGCATCAAAAGCTCCAATTTGTATTTCAGTTTCTTCCTCAAGAGTTTTCAAAGATTCTCATCCAAGAATCTGGTTATCCTGCTCTTGTGGTGTGATTCTGAAGAAACCTGTAAGGGTTGGTTATTGAAGCAGTACATTGTAAATTGTGTAGAGACTTGTTGATCTAAAGATGGTAATTGCCCCTTCTTGTTGTTTCTTGTGCATTTTGTCTTCGCAAACCCAGAAATGCTGGCCCCGTAAACGTCCACCTTTGCAAACCCAGAAGGTTCTAGGAGTAACACATCCTGTTAAGCAGAGTAGTACAGTCGCTGAGCAGAATCAGTACAGCAAGTTTTCTTTTTCTTATTTTGTCCCTTCCCCTCTTCCCCCTCTGGAAGCCGGCGGAGCTAGGTGTACCGTCCCTCGTTCCTACGTCTTCCTGGGAGGGAGTGGAGGTCCAACATCAGCTCAAGTGTCATCTCCAGGGTGGGAACCAGTTGGGTGTGTGAAAGACACGATCATGCAGCTGAAATCTTCTCCCGTCTTGACCTGATAAAAAAGCTATCATCAACTCGAGCTGAAAGAGAACTGTAGGCACATTACTAATTTTTTCGACTCATATTGGTTTGTTTAGACACAAAAGACTGAGGGGGTCATTCTGACCCTGGCGGTAATTACCGCCATGGCGGAGGTCGGCGGTAGCACCGCCAACAGGCTGGTGGCGCACCGCTGGGCATTCTGACCGCGGCGGTTCAGCCGCGGCCAGAAACGGAAAGTCGGCGGTGTACCGCCGACTTTCCGCTGCCCTTGAGAATCCTCCATGGCGGCAGAGCGCGCTCCGCCGCCATGGGGATTCTGACACCCCCTACCGCCATCCTGTTCATGGCGGCTCTCCCGCCATGAACAGGATGGCGGTAGGGGGTGCCGCGGGGCCCCTGGGGGCCCCTGCTGTGCCCATGCCAATGGCATGGGCACAGCAGGGGCCCCCGTAAGAGGGCCCCAAAAAGTATTTCAGTGTCTGCCCAGCAGACACTGAAATACGCGACGGGTGCAACTGCACCCGTCGCACCTTCCCACTCCGCCGGCTCAATTCTGAGCCGGCATCCTAGTGGGAAGGTTGATTTGCCCTGGGCTGGCGGGCGGCCTTTTGGCGGCCGCCCGCCAGCCCAGGGCAAATGTCAGAATCACCGCCGCGGTCTTTCGACCGCGGTGCGGTGTTCTGACGGCGGTACCTTGGCGGACGGCCTCCGCCGTCCGCCAAGGTCAGAATGACCGCCTGAGTTTCAGCTGCAGGATATTTCAGGATGTCATTCACAGAATTATTCAAACTGTCATGCATGCTTTCAATTATAGTGATGATATACTGGTACTTTTGGGCAACACAAAAGGAGCATGACAAGGCTCTTACGCAAGTATGCCAATTACTTGCTGATGCAGGTCTCACTCTGAAAGCAGCAAAGTGTGAGTTTCACAAAATCAAAATGAAATTCTTTGGGCATATATTCTCTGATGGAGGAATGACTCCTGAACAGGATAAGGTGCAAGCACAGTCATCTACCTGTACCCCACAAGATGTAACCATGTTACGATCCTTCTTAGGCATGGTCAGTTATTGCTCAAGGTACATTTGTGACTTTGCTACAGTGAGTGCTCATTGAGAGACTTAACAAAGCAAAATGTCCCATTTTTGTGGTCTCCTGAATCTGATCAGAGTTTCAAAGAAATAAAACATGATTGAAAATGCAACTGAAATGGCCTATTTTGATCCTAAGTTACATGCTGAGATCACAGTGGATATGAGCCCGGCTCATGATGGGGATGATCCTCGCTCAACATAATGTTCATTCGAATGCCCAGAGACACATTGTGGCCCATGCCAGTAGGAGCCTGTCTGAACAGAACGGGCATACTCTCAGCCGGAGAAGGAGAGTCTGGCCCTAGTGTGGGCTTGTGAACATTTTCATGTGTTTTTTATATGGGAAGCATTTCACTACCATCACAGACCACCAGTTGTTGCTTACTATCTTTGAAAAGCTGAAAGCTAAGATGCCCCCTTGCATCAAGAGGTTGTGTTATGATTGCAAGAGTATGACTATGTGGTTGCACACAACCCGGGATAAGACAAGAACTCTGCAGATTACTTTTCACAAGTGTTGCCACATCCACACAGTTCGACATGCAAACTGCTGAAAAATATATCAAGTTCATTTTTAGGTCCAGCACCCCAGGAGCTCTATCACTTCAAAGGTTTATTGCTGGAACCAAAACAGATAAATGCATACTCATCCTCTAGGACCTCATTACAACGCAGTCTTTGAATGCAAGTTTTCGACCTTTTGCTGATAATGTTGAATTCCAAAAATTCTAAAATGTGCACGATGAGCTATCCATCACTCGAGAGGGTATCATATTGAGAGGTTCGAGAATTGTATACCCAATAGCCTGAGACAGGTAGTCATTGAGTTAGACCACGAAGGACATTGTGGCATTGTAGTCACCAAAAGAGCCCTAAAAGACTGTGGGGGTCATTTTGACCTCAGCGGTCTTTTTTAAAGACCGCTGAGGGACCACCGTGCGGAAGACCACCAGTGGTGGCAGTTTGCCGCTCGGCCTATTATGACTGTTGGCAGCTCGCCGTCTTTTTACGGATGGAGAGCTGCCAACAGCCATACTGGCGGGAGGCGGGGAAGTGGAGGTTGCTCCACCTCCACCGCCACGCCAACAGAACACCGCCCAGCGAATCACGTCCTGTGATTCGCTGTGGCGGTGTTCTGTTGGCGGTGTGGTGTCGGCAGAGCTGCCCCCATGGCTTCTGTCCCCTCCCGGAGGATCGTCGGACCAGGTAAGTCGATCATCCGTGAGGGGAGGGGGGTTGGGGGGTGTTGTGTGGGTGCATGGGGGTGCGCGTGTGTGTATGTAGAGGGGTGTGTGAGTGCGTGTATGCTTGCGGGGGTGTTGTGTGTATGGGAATGAGTGCGTGTATGTCTGTGGGTATGTCTGTATGGATGTGTGCGTGTATGTTTGAATGTGGGTGTGCATGTCTGACTGTGTGTGTGGATGTAGGCATGTATGTTGGCGTGTGTGCGTGTAAGTGTGTAGGTGGTGCCTGCATGCGTGTCGTGTGGGTATGGGTGATGTGATGTTGGTGGTCGGGGTGGGGAGGGGGGCCCTGCCACCTTTGGGGGGTGGCAGGGGTGGTGGGGGTGTAGGGGAGGGAGTCGGGGTGGGGGTGTGGGGTGGGGGAGACCCCTATCAGTGCCAGGGAAGGAATTCCCTGGCACTGATAGTGCTTACCGCCATGGATTTCATGGCGGTTCAAACCGCTGGAAATCCACGGCGGTAAGCCGGGTCCAAATACCGCCGGCGGTCTAGTGATGGCCGCCGGGCTGGAGACCCAGGTCTCCAGCCCAGCGGGTGGAACGGAGAACCGGCGAATGACCATGGCAGTAACCGCCATGGTCATAATTCCACAAAGTAAGACCGCCAGCCTATTGGCGGTCTTACCGCCGGTTCTCCGCCTTCCGCCAGGGTCATAATGACCCCCTGTGTGTGGTTCCCATATTTAGAAGAACAAGTTGAGGTAGCTAAAAGCATGCCAACTTTGCAACTGTTTATCCCCTAAGATGACACAATATCCACTGACAATGTGACCTTCCTGCACATGCCTGGGAGAGAGTTACAGTTAATTTTTTGGGACTCTAGAATATGGACTCATGGTAATCATTGATGAATACTTGTGTTTTCTTCTGGTAGAAGACTTATCGTGGTCAACCCATGATAATGTAATTGAGCGGCTTGATAACATCTTTGCAGTGTAGGGCATCCCTGCTATTATCAAAGCTGACAATGGATGGTCTTTCAGTAGCGAAGAATTCAAGGAGTTTCTTCTTCAACTCAAAGTCAGGCATCAAAAAAGTACACCTCTCTGCCCACAAGCCAGTGGTTTTGTTGAATAATTTATGGGCACCCTCAAGAGGGCAGTTCAGTAAGCGTTAATGGAAGGAATTGAATTCAATCAAGCCCTGACTCCAGCCTTTATGCCTATTGATCAACTACTCACTCCAAAACTGGTGGGATCCCTGCCACCTTGCTATTTGGGAGAATCATCAAAACCAAACTACCACAATGGACATCAGACCAATTGGTGAATGCAGATAAGTTTTGTGTCACAGATATTTCTCAAAAGTGCAAAATGAAAACACATGCAGACCAGCATCAATTTACTGATTAAACAGGAGAAAGAGGACTTGGTATTGGTCAAACAGAAATGGAAGCGGAAAACAGATTATGGGCCTGATTACAACTTTGGAGGAGGTGTTAATCCGTCCCAAATGTGACGGATATACCACCAGCCGTATTACGAGTTCCATAGGATATAATGGACTCGTAATACGGCTGGTGGTATATCCGTCACTTTACCGTCACTTTTGGGACGGATTAACACCTCCTCCAAAGTTGTAACCAGGCCCTTTGTTTCCTGTCGACAGCTTGAGGGTTGTGACGTGCAAAGGATACATGGTGACAGCACATCGTCCCAGACCGGTAAATCCACCACACTGGACCCATTACGCTTTAAACACCTACCTCAGTGTTCATCAGCTCCTGAGATCACAAGTGAGGCTGCAGGGTTTGAACGTCCAGATCTGAGCCTAAGTCACCAATGCATAATAATGGTGCATCTCAACTACCTTATACCACCTAATCTGGCAGAACAGCATAATTGCCTCAACTACTTATTGAGGAAATATGATGCTAATGTTGTTTGTACTTTTTATTTAACAAAGGGGAAGATGCAGTGCCTTTTTTATATCATGTGCGCTAGGACCCTTGGTGTCTTGGGTGGACTCAAGACAGGAATTACGTAATCAGATGAGAGGTGTTAAGGTGTGGTTATGAAAGTTATGATGCAATGTAAATGGGGCATGAAAGTATGTTGAAGAATAAAGACTTCTGTTATAGAGCTTTGTGTGCAGTATATTTATTTACATGTTTCTGGGCTAGGGAGGACGCTACAGTTTTTACTTGAGGTGACTCTAGGCACTACGGATGAGGAAATAAAGGCGCTGTTGTGCTGCTCGTTCTCTCTGATAGCTGTAACTTTTTTCACTAGCGGTATCAGAATATAATGCTCTGCCTGGTGGCAGTGTGGCCTTTTCTCAGGTGCCGAAACATGCCAGTGTCACCAGCACACCAGTGGACTGGCCTGACTGACAGGGCCTGGAGGCCCTCTGCAACAGTTATGGTTGGTTCTGTGAGTGCTGAAATTGTACTAATTAATATTTTATGTACTCTATATTTTGAATATGCATAGAAAATAAATTAACATAGAAAAAAATATGTAACTAAAATGTGCCCACTTGAATGGCCGCCACCTAATATGAAATGTTTTATTAAACGTGTATTAATGTTTATTCAGAGCGTATCTTAATGCTAAAAATGCAGTAATAGGTTATACTTATGATTAAATGCTATGTATTTGCTTAAATTAACTGTAGGCCTCAAAGTCACCGAGATCTAGGCCTTAGTATTGCACAGCCATTTATATGAAAAATGCAATGTCAGAATAAAATATGATCTCACGCATGCTGAATAATAAAGATGTATTGTTCTAACAGAAGGTTGACTGAATCATATGTAGTAGCAAAATGTTTTCTTTGTCTCATGAGACCTGGTGTTACAACATTGTATCGTAGATGTAGATACAAAGTAAAGTTTAGTGTGTGTGAAGGCAATGTCCCCAGGAACTAACAATGGATGTACTGACGGAAGGACAGCAGGATGTAAATTTTGCTTCTTGACAAGATGAGCGACGTGCGTAAAGAAAGAAGAGCCAATCATCAACGTGCGAAAGAATGTTTAGTTATATCTCTGATTTGAAATATAAATTTTATTGGGCTAATAACTAGCGTATGATTCTCTGACCAATGACAACGTGGTACAAATTTAACTTAACCGCACTGCATTAAGAACTTTTGACTTTTTAAGCTCATTCTTCTTGGGTCATACTTCAACACTTCTCTGCAGAGATCCCACTCCGCTGCTCATTACCAGTGCCCCATGCTTCAATGCTGGTGCTTACCCTTGGGCTCAATGCTTAGAGCTTGTTGCGCCATTTGCTGTCTATCTTGGATAGTTCATTCTAATGGTTCGGAGAGCTTAGAGTACCCGATTCTGCACCATTACCCCTATACCATGTCCCGTTGCTGAGGCAGACCGAACTGATGCCCACCTGACGAAGACTAATTACCGATTGCTGATCCATAAAGGACAGGTCTACCAATCTGTAAATGTCTTTACTATTGATTTGACTTTTGTTTCTAGGTACCAACAGCTGCTTTTGATAGAGCCACAGCTAGATGTTTTTCCAAATTTATGTTGACCAAGGGGGTCATTACAACCCTGGCGGACGGTGTTAAAGGTGCGGTAATACCGCAAACAGGCAGGCGGACAAAAAAAGGGAATTATAACCTTGGCGGAAACCGCCAACCTAGACAGCCACTTTAACACACCGCCCGCCACGGCGGTACAGACAAGCAGCGCGGCGGTCACCGCCAACAGACAGGCGGAAGACAATGTACCGCCCACAGTATCACAACCCGCCAATCCGCCACCTTTTCCGGGGCGGATTCACAGTGGATAAAAACACAGCGGAAACAGCTTTTGCAATGGGAAAACGCTCATCTCAACATACTCCACGAGGAAGGAGGACACCATGGTGCTGGAATTACAAATACTCCCTGCCCTTGTCTTCCTGCTCATCTACGAGCACCAGCAACGGTGGCGCCGAAGACAATGGTGAGTACTGCACCTACGACATAGGGGAGGGGGGAGGCAAAAGTCAGGGACACACACACGCAACACCCCCACCCCCACTCACACACATTACAACACACACACCAATGCATTTCCAAACATCACAGTAACAACCCACAACCCCCCCCCCGGAAGAGTGCAAAGACAAAAGGAAATCAGTTCAAACATTGTAAGGTATCAAAATACAGTTCCAAATATATACATATATATATACACATTCAAAATTATATACATTACGAGAAGTAGTGCAGGTATGCACATATCAATGTCCGTGCACCACTGGTCCAAAAATGCATGGGCGAGGCCAACACTAGATACCTGTCCACAAACGGAGAGAACACTGCAGGGGCATCAGATAGAAATACAACAGGCACCTCAGGGAGAAGGGGGGGGCACCTCAGCCGCATTAGAGCACCACGCCAGATCCACGACGGGGCTCCATGCGCATTGATGTATCCTGGGGAGTGCTAAGCCACAGTCTCTCAAGTCTCTACAGTGGGTGGTTTGCCCACTGTACCATCCTGGGGAGTGTAAAGCCACAGTCTCTCAAGTCTCTACAGTGGGTGGTTTGCCCACTGTACCATCCTGGGGAGTGCAAAGCCACAGTCTCTCAAGTGGATAACAGTCTCCACTGGTTCTGGAGGGGGACTGGTGCCCAGAGTGCTTCATCTTTTTAAGGACAGATGGAGTGGATGCATGTCTCCACTGGTTCTGGAGGGGGAATGGTGCCCAGAGTGCTTCATCCTGTTAAGGACAGACGGAGTGGGTGCATGTCTCCACTGGTTCTGGAGGGGGAATGGTCCCAGACTGCATCAGGCTCCCTGTGACGGTTCCTGTTCCGTCACTGTCCCAGCTGCACATGGGATAACGATGCTTGATGTGGCGGTGTTTTCCTTGTTCAGCGGTGCTTTGCCCTGTTCAGCGGTGCTTTGCCATGGCGGTCTCTGAGCTGTTCAGCGGTGCTTTGCCCTGTTCAGCGGTGCTTTGCCATGGCGGTCTCTGACCTGTTCAGCGGTGCTTTGCCATGGCGGTCTCTGACCTGTTCAGCGGTGCTTTGCCCTGTTCAGCGGTGCTTTGCCATGGAGGTCTCTGACCTGTTCAGCGGTGCTTTGCCCTGTTCAGTGGTGCTTTGCCATGGCGGTCTCTGACCTGTTCAGCGGTGCTTTGCCCTGTTCAGCTGTGCTTTACCATGGCAGTGTTTTCCTTGTGCAACGGTGCTTTGCCATGGCGGTCTCTGACCTGTGCATTGGTGTGTGGCATGACGGTCCCTCATTGCCCAGCGGGGCTGTGGCTGCCAGGGCCCTCCTGGGCACTGACTCTGGCGGTGGCCTCCTGACCAGTGACGATACTGCTGCCCTCCTGGGCACTGACTCTGGCGGTGGTCTCCTGACCAGTGACGATACTGCTGCCCTCCTGGGCACTGACTCTGGCGGTGGTCTCCTGACCAGTGACGATACTGCTGCTCTCCTGGGCACTGACTCTGGCGGTGGTCTCCTGACCAGTGACGACGGTGCTGGCGGTGGCGTCCCGGCCGCCGGGGAGGATGGCGCCCTTCTCCGCTGTGCTGCTCTTACCAGACTGTGCAGACTTCTTCTGGCCCCTCACCACCTTTGGAGGAGTCACAGCTGACTCTGCAATCCCCCTGGGACCCTTGTGAGCAGTTTTGCCACCAGGAGTCTTCACCCTGTCCCGTCAGCCACTTTCCAACTTGAGGTGCTTTGCAGGGGGTGGACTGGCAGTGCTTTGGCTCCGTGTCACACTGACTGCCCTGGTGGCTGGTGGCTGGTGCACTCCACACACCTTGAACATGCACCACAGGTCCTGGAGTTTTTTTGGCTGAGGTGCTACTACGGGACTTATGAATTGGAGGGGTGGGGGTGGGTTTAAAGAGGTCAACGTTGCTGAGGAAGAGTTGCTGACGAAGACTGGGATGGGTAGCTGGAGGGGGTCTGGGAGTGGAGGAAGAGGAGGTGGTTGTAGGAGGTGTAACTTTAGTGTTTTGGGTGCAGGTGCAGGTACTGGAGGCTGTCGTGAGGTGGATGGATGTTGGGTGTGTGGGTGCCCGCGTTTGTGTACTTTGGGAGGGGGTGTCACAGACAAACTGGGAGAGGACACAGGGGACGTGTAAATGGTAGTGGGGTGGTGAGTGCAGGTGAGCGGGGTGTGGTGCTGGGTGTTCTGGTGCAAGTCCTAGTGCCTGTAGATGTAGTGCATGCAGGTGAGAGTGTAGACGACACTGGGAGGGAGGAGGGAGACGACGAGGAGGGGGACACAGTGGAGGCAGTGGATGTTGCTGTGTCTGTATGTGGGTGATGCTTGCGTGAGTGCCTGTGGGTTGTGTGGTGCCTATGTTTGCCTGAGCTACTTGTGTGTGTTGAGGTGTATGCATGCTTGTTTGATGGTGTGCTTGGGATCGGCTGGGGTACAGGGGATTGGGTCTGGGTGGAGGAAGTTGGAAGGGGGAGGCTAGACACAGGGACAATGGCTGCCATCAGTGCTGAGGCCAGAGATTGCAGGGTTCGATGATGGGCAGCCTGACCAGAATGAATGCTCTCCAGGAATGCATTAGTGTGTTGCAACTCCCTTTCTACACCCTGGATGGCATTCACAATGGTAGACTGCCCAACAGTGAGTGACCTGAGGAGGTCAATGGCCTCCTCACTGAGGGCAGCAGGGGTGACAGGGGCAGGGGCTGAGGTGCCTGGGGCGAAGGTGATGCCCACCCTCCTGGGAGAGCGGGCACGGGGCGAATGCTGAGGGGCTGATGGGAGGGCGGTGCTGGTAGGGGAGGTGGCGGCTGTACCTGTAGAAGTGGGGGGCACCGATGGTGCCGCCACCACAAGGGAGCCCCCATCGGCAGACGAGTCCGTGTCTCTGGTTGGTGATCCGGTGACCGACGTGAAGCTCCCCTCGCCCTCCGTCCCACTGGTGTATTCTGAGTCCGTGGTGTGGCCCTCCATGGCCATGTGGGATGCAGCTCCCTCGTGCTCCGGTGCCACTGTACCTCCGCCTGATGATGCTGATGCACAAAAGAACAGGGAGAGCAGAAAAAGGGGGGGGAACGACAGAAGAAAGACAGGTTGAGTGCATGGCTTACCGCTACCATTGGTGGACAATACAGACACAGCAGCCCCCTGCACTACGCCGTGCTCTTGGCCAGTACAGATGCAATTCCTGGGATCTGGCCTACATGGCTATGGTGGACATATGCACACATGGATGCCACATGGGCATGTATACCTGTACTTGGCCCTCTACTGAGGTGGGGTGGAGTGGCACATGGCCTGCATTACAGAGGGGCCTAGCCTACGTACGTCGCCCTGGCCTACGGAAACCCACATCCCTCCTCCCCCACCCAGACCCGTCCACTGCGCGCAAAGTCCCCAGAATGAGAGTGTACTCACCCCCTTGTGTCTGCTGTGATGCCCTCAAGCGCCCATCCAACTCCGGGTAGGCCACGGCCAGGATCCTGAACATCAGGGGCGTCGTGGTGCGACGGGCACCCCACCCACGTTGGGAGGCCATCCCCAGCTGAGCCTCCGCCGTCTTCTTGCTCCAGCAGCGAATGTCATCCCATCCTTTCCGCCAGTGGGTGCCCCGTCTCTGGTGGACCCCCAGGGTCCGGACGTCCTTGGCGATGGCATGCCAAATGTCCTTCTTCTGTTAGGCGCTGACCTACATGACATGCACAGGGGAAGAAGAAAAGTCATTACCAACTGCACCGTCGATGTGAGTGGCCCCCATCCCTACCCTTGCCATGTGGCACATGCATTCACAGTCCTTCAAGTTCCCTGAACTCTGCCCCCTTCCTTCTTACAACCAGCCCTCTCCACCCAGGCATAGCCCATACAACGTGCTCCCTTGGTACTTACCTGTTCGTCTGGAGGACCGTAGAGTAGCGTGTACTGGGGGAGGAACCCGTCCATGAGCTTCTCCAACTCCTGAGCAGTGAAGGCAGGGGCCCTTTCCCCAAACGCAGCAGCCATTGTCTCTTCCAGACCGAGGTCACAGCAGCACTTGCAGTGTAGGTCCTCTCCTGTCGAAGATCAGGTATCGAGTGATTGAACAGATAGAAAATGGCGGTCACGTCTGCGGCGGTGACGTCCGCGGCAGTGTGTATCATCACCGCCGGCACACTTCATCATTGGCTCCTGGGACCCATAGGGTCCAATGTTAACCAATGCAGCATTGCGCCGCGGTCTACGACCGCCTACCGCGACGGGGTACAACGCCAGCGCAGATACCTCACATCCCATTGTCCCAGTTTAGAGGTCAGGCAGCCGCCATTTTAGGGGCCCACATGGCTTCATTTACTACTGCGTCACACATACCTAGGCCTACACTCAACACACATACAGGAAGAGTTTTGTGTTAGGTGTCGTGTTCTGTGTATCTGTGGGTACATACCTGGAAATTTGTTGACTCTGTGGTCGCTGTTGTCCTTCCTAGGCACGTCAGCTTGGACATTTGATAAGATGGCGGAATCCTCCGGTGTACCGACCGCTGGTGGACCTGTTGACAATGGAGGAGCGACATTTAATCATCACCTACAGGTTTGACCGTGCACCTATCCAGGAACTATGTACCCAGTTGGAGCCAGACCTGATGTCACCAATCTGCCATCCCACTGGAATCCCCCCTGACTTGCAGGTGCTGTCAGTGCTCCATTTCCTTGCAAGTGGGTCTTTTCAGACAACAGTGGCCATGGCATCAGGGATGTCCCAGCCTATGTTTTCCAACGTGTTGTCCAGAGTGTTGTCTGCCCTGCTGAAACACGTAAGGAGCTACATCGTTTTCCCTCAGGTGGAGGATTTGGCTACAGTTAAAGGTGACTTCTATGCCCTTGGACATATCCCCAACATCATAGGTGCTATTGATGGCACCCATGTAGCTCTGGTCCCCCCCCACAGGAGTGAACAGGTGTACAGGAACCGGAACAGTTATCATTCAATGAATGTACAGATGGTATGTTTGGCAGACCAGTACATCTCCCAAGTAAATGCTATGTTCCCTGGCTCTGTGCATGACGCCTACATCCTGCGGAATAGCAGTATCCCGTATGTGATGGGTCAACTCCAGAGGCACCGTGTGTGGCTATTAGGGGACTCTGGTTACCCCAACCTGTCCTGGCTATTGACCCCAGTGAGGAATCCCAGGACCAGGGCAGAGGAACGCTACAATGAGGCCCATGGGGGGACTAGGAGGGTGATCAAACGCACCTTCGGCCTCCTGAAGGCCAGGTTCAGGTGCCTCCATATGACAGGTGGTCCCTATTCTACTCACCGAAGAAGGTGTGCCAGATCATCATCCCCTGCCCGATGCTTCACAATCTTGCTTTGCGACGACAGGTGCCTTTTCTGCAGGAGGATGGTCCAGATGGCGGTGTTGTGGCAGCTGTGGAGCCTGTGGAGCCTGTGGACAGTGATGAGGATGAAGCTGAGGAAGAAGACATAGACAACAGGGAGTCAGTCATACAGCAATATTTCCAGTGACACACAGGTGAGAACATTTCTTTTTTACCATTACATTCATTTTCACACTTCTACCTCTATCATGTCTGTCATTCCATAGTACTATTTGGTCACTGAGTTGTACCTTTCCATTAGGGTTTCACAGGTGTGGTTACCAACGTGTGCCATCTGCTTGCATCCTTCAAGGACTTGTGATGTGTGACATAGGTATGTTGGCTTTACAATTGAAAACGCATTTTGACACTGTCATTGATAATACAAATTTACCAAATCACAGACTGACTCCAGATTGTTTTGTGGTTCAAGGGTGTTTATTTAAGTGCTCAAAAATGGAGGGGGGTTGTAAATTGGTGATGGGGGACGGTGGAGGAATGTCCGTGGCAGAGTCCAGTCTATTGGTCACACAGGTGCAATGCCCATATGGGCATAGGAAGTGGAGCTGGGGCAGTTAAAGTATGGACAGGGTAACAAAGTGGGACAGTGGGAGGACAATCAGGGTGGTCTCATTTCCTGGCGGGGTCTTGCCATCTTGCTCTGTCCTGTTCCTGGATCTCAGGGACCGCTTGCGTGGTGGTTGTCCGTCTGCAGGGGGTGGGGTGCTGGTGTGGTGGTCCTGTGGCGGGGCGTCCTGTCCACTAGCGCCGGCGGAGGTGGTTGGCAGTTC
Organism: Pleurodeles waltl; assembly: GCF_031143425.1. Lineage (NCBI taxonomy): Eukaryota > Metazoa > Chordata > Amphibia > Caudata > Salamandridae > Pleurodeles > Pleurodeles waltl. The sequence goes on along the minus strand of NC_090447.1, from coordinate 742,807,075 downwards.
ATCGTCCAGGCTAGTGTCAGGGGCCCCTTGGAGTGCCACGGTGTCCCTCATGGTCTTTTGTATGTCCTTCAGCACCCCTACGATGGTGCCCAGGGCGGAGCTGATGGTTCTGAGCTCCTCCCTGAACCCCAAATACTGCTCCTCCTGCAGGCGCTGGGTCTCCTGAAACTTGGCCAGGACCGTCGCCATCGTCTCCTGGGAGTGGTGGTATGCTCCCATGATGGAGGAGAGGGCCTTGTGGAGAGTGGGTTGCCTTGGCCTGTCCGCCCCCTGTCGCAGAGCAGCCCTCCCAGTTCCCCTGTGTTCCTGTGCCTCCGTCCCCTGGACCGTGTGCCCACTACCACTGCCCCAAGGTCCCTGTTGTTGTTGGGGTGGTGGGTTATCCTGGGTTCCCTGTAGTGGTGGACACACCGCTGATTGACGTGTCCTGGGTACAGAGGTATGGGCCTGCTGGGTGGGTGCTGTGCTGGTGTTACCAGAGGGTGGAAGATCAGTGTTGGGCTGTGCCTGTGCAAGGGGAACCAACTGTCCCGAGGCCCACGATGGTCCGGGCTGGTCATCAGGATCCAGTAGGGCAGAGCTGCTGTCGTCACTGTGGGCCTCTTCTGTGGGTGGAGTGGAGATGTCTGGACCCTCCGGTGTGGTGACGTTCCTTAGTGGTCCTGCAGGGATATGAGAGCATGATTATTGCATGTGTGTGTGTAATGGTGTGCAATGGGTGGGTGTGCGTGTACCCCAGTGCAAGCATTCCTGTGTGTGGGTTTGTGTGATGATGGTTAGGGGGTTGTTCTGGGTATGTGCAGTGAGCATGCTTTGGTGAGGGGTGACCATGCTTAGTTGTGTCATGCAGGGCTTGGTGTTGGGATGAGTGGTTTGTGTTATTAGTACATTAGTGAGGATTTGGGGTGATAGGGGGGATGAGGGTGGAGGGGGTGTGATAGCATGCAGGTAGGGTGGGGGATATGATAGTTAAGATTTGACTTACCAGTGTCCATTCCTTCACCGACTCCTCGTAGGCCCTATGGATGCATGATGGTCAAGACTTGCTCCTCCCATGTTGTTAGTTGTGGGGGAGGAGGTGGGGGTCCGCCGCCAGTCCGCTGTACCGCGATGTTGTGCCTGGAGACCACAGAACGCACCTTTCCCCGTAGGTCGTTCCACCTCTTCCTGATGTCCTGCCGATTTCTTGGATGCTGTCCCACAGCGTTGACCCTGTCCACGATTCTGCGCCATAGCTCCAACTTCCTGGCTATGGAGGTGTGCTGCACCTGTGAGCCAAATAGCTGTGGCTCTACCCGTAGGATTTCCTCCACCATGACCCTGAGCTCCTCCTCGGTAAACCGGGGGTGTCTTTGGCGTGACATGGGGTGGTGTGGGTGATGTGTGGGGTGGTGTAAGTGTTGATGTGTTTGGTGATGTGTAGTGGTGTGTGGTGTTTTGTGCGTGGAATGTTGTATGGGTGATGGTGTTGTGTGCCTCTGTGTGGTGGGGTTCTCAATTGCTGTGCTCTCTGTCTCTCTGTCCTTCGTTCGTGAATTATGGTCGTAGGGGTTTGTGGGTGATGTGGGTGGGTGTTTTATATTGAATTGGGTGTGTGGGAGTGGTGTTTGTATGTGTGTCAGGTGTGTGTATTTGGAATTGTCCAATGTGGCGGTGTTTTGGAGATGTGTGTGTATTTTGAGCGCGGCGGTGTGTACCGCCAATGGAATACCGCGGTTGAAAGACCGCTGCGTGGATTCGTGGGTCGTGATAGCACGTGTTTCTGTTGGCATGACGGTGGAGGAATTGTTTTCGCCAGTTTAACAATGACCTTTGGTGTGGCGGAGTTGTGTGGGTGTCTGAATTTTGGCGGATTCTGAGATGTGTGTCATAATAGCTGTGGTGGAATTCCGCGGCCGCGGCGGTGTTTTGGCAGTCTTCTGCATGGGGGTAAGCGGCTTTTACCGCCAATGTTGTAATGACCCCCCAAGTCTTTTTACATGAAGCCAAAACATGCTGATGCTAATCTGATGTTAGAGAGATTTAACACCATTCAACTAAATTGCTGTTTCATGTTACTCAGTTGCTGAATTCAAATGTATGTTATTTCTATGGCGCAACTCCTCTTTCTGTTGATCTGTACTTTGGCTTTAGAAGGACTAATTGTCAATGCATTACTTAAATTGAGATTCTTTAGAAGATTTGGTCAACCAGTGTTGTTCTTGTACTTATATCATGTGGTTTTGAGACTAATTTACGTGATACTAGCATTGTTAATCCAGAGAAATAAATGTTCTAGCTGATACAAAAGGTGTGGTTATTCATGGCCAAATGGGTCATGGTGTGTGAAAATTACTGACTCTAAAGAATTTTATTGATTGATGATGTTTATGATATGTACGGACTTAGGGGTGTGAACATCTTAAACGAGTCTAAAGGTCCATTGACCCTCTAAACCTGTCCCCTTATCAAATAATAATAATAAACCAATAAGGTCAGATGCGCTCACAAGAAAGGGTAGCAGAGTAGGATGGTTTGTCTTTTTAAGTGCACATCCTTAAGTACAGTTTATGGGTTGTCTCCTTAAGAGATCACCATAGAGTCCCTCAAATAAGATAAGAGATCAAAATTGATTTGGTTACGTTTTTCAGATTCAATGATACAAAGTAGAGAGAAAATGTGTCCCTAAAAGCCTAGGATGACTTTCCCAGGTCCTCCGAGTTTGCCTATGCTTGTTTGAAGATGTTCTTGGCGTTCTAGTGATAGTTTGAATGAAATAGGTTTTTGCGCTTACACAGCTTATGCAAACTGAGGGTGAATTGTGATGTTTGTGAGAGTTTAGGGAGTTTGTGTAATCCAAATGAAGTTGTAGAAGGAGTTTGCTTACTCTGAAGTGTGAGAGTAGAGAAGTCGTCGAACTTCACATGTGTGTGGTACTTTGTGCTCAAAAACTGTCCATGTGGTTGTTGGTATACGGGCCCTGTGAGGTCTAAGACTCCAGAGTATATTGAAAAGTGTACGAGACACTTGGTTTTTGTTGTAATTTTGTCTGTTTAGTAGGCCGATCTGGCGTGGTTGACAAGTCGGAGTGTGAGTCAAAGTGAGTGAAACAATTTTTCGACTGAGATTTGACGAGTCATATGTGCACCTGGATAGATCCACTGATCAGTTGAGAGTAAAATTTGTGGGTTTAATTTTGCTTGTGAATCAGGTAAACTGAGAAAGAAGGAGTAGCTGCTAGAGTCGTTAGTGAAACATCCGAAAGGTTTCTGAAGCGACTGTTACCCTACCAATAGTAAATGGACAAATTGGGTTTTGATTTTGTTGAAGTTCTTGCAATAACTTTGCATTAGTTTAGTGTGAATTTGAGTTGAGTAGGACAAGCAATAAGGCTTTGTTAGCTGTTCTACATGTGAGTGTGACATCATTGGAGCCGCGCTGGGATAAGTTGGTTAGTGAGAAGTGTCACGCACGGATTGGTGGACAACCGTGAAGCTTCATTGGTTGAGAAAGGTCAGCAAAAAGGATTCTGGGAATAAAAGTCACTTCCTGGTTTGGTTGAAGTAGCGTAAAATTTGCAAAGATTACATTTTTCAAAGCTTTAAAAAGTGCCCAGAGGGGAGATGTGTATATTACAGCAACAATAGGGGAAACTACTCCACCAGAAGGCACATCCGTGTATGTAGTTTTCGAAAAGCGGGGTGCTGCACAGTGCCTTTGGGTGAAGCATGGGTGCAAAGTGACAGAGAAGAGAAAGATGGGAGGTTAGCGTTTCCTACCTATGAGACATTCAATTTGAGGAGGGTATTATACAATTTGAAACCTCTTCCCATGCCAGCACAGTTCAAGTGTTAGCAATTTGGGAACTAGAAGCTAGACAGCAACAACAGTTAAAATTTGAGTTAAGGATGAGAAAGGCTGAAAAGACCATAGTGGAGGCTAGATGGGATAGTGATCAGAATTTTGGAGATCTGAGACTTTACAGGGAATTAAATTGTTTCCTGCAATTACACAAGAAAATGGAAACGAGGCAAGAAAACCTACCAGAAAGAAGGATACAGGCCCTTTTGAGGGCAAAGAGCTGAGATTCACAGAGACTAGAAAGTCCTTTACTCTCATTGAGACTCGGATGATAATGAGTTCATTTTACAGTTATTGAGAATTCGTCCCCCACCATATGCAGTACATGAGAAAGGCTTAAATACTAATGTAGATCCTACAGCACCAACACAAGCTGAGCAGAGACAGATCAGATACAGAGTAGTCCTAGTAGACCTTCTACTTCTCTTGCTCAAAGTCCAATGCCACAGTCGAGTGTTCTAAGAACTTACCCTGATGTGCCTATCAGAAATGCGGCAATGAACCTGATAGTCCCCATAGGACAAATTTACCCGAAACCAGCACTGGTTCAGATAGAGTCAATGCCACATTTAATGCCTTCAATGCAATCACAAACAATTCCAAGGTACACAACTATGACAGGATCACAGACAGAGATGTCTTCCCTGATGAATCAGAATGCAGGAAAAATGTACCTGTGAGATGCAAATATCAGACCAAGTCCAGAAGCAGTGTCAGTACCAGTTACCATTGGTCCAGTCATACCACTGTTTGTAAAGAGAAATAGCGAGACTAACAAACAGAGAGTCATGCGTCAGAACTTATCTGGAGCAAGACTTGAAGAGAATGTCAGATTGATATCCCCCATGGTACCAATGCCTAATGAAACAGGACCATTAATATACTTAAGACCTTATAAAGTTCCTCCGAATACTGAGGTGAAGTCATGTATAAGCTCCAACCTGAGCTTAGTCACACCGGAGGTCCCAAACTTAACCTTACAGCAGTTGCCAAATATAAAGGCAAACAACAACATTTCATTACAAGGTTTGACAGCCCAACAATTAACTGAATGGTTAGACAAGCTGAGTAGCTCTCGAGGCAATTCTGTGGAGGAAATTACCTAAACTATACTAGAATTGTGATGGAAGTAGAGGAACTGATTGAAGGGACAAATGGAGTAAACAGACTTGAGTCATATACAGAAGACAAGCCACAATACTTGTATCCAAAAAAGCAGAAAAATATGACATAGACATTGAGAAAACTAAACATTTGAAGAGAAGCTACAGGTTAGAATTTAACGTTAAAGATTTCGAGAATATGAGAACTCCCGGAATGAAAACGAACCTTAGAGAATTACTTCAAAGCATTCAAATATGGAGACCATTAGACAAATGGGAAGGCAGATGGGTGAAGAAAAGAGAGAAAAGAAAGAGGGATTCTGAAACTCTACCTGCAAATATGCAGCAGGCTGAGGACGCTGTAAAAATATTACCGATGAGAGAAATTCCAGCAGGGAGCTTTGTTCATGTCCCTTAGAGATGAAGTGACATTTTGTCATTCACAAATGATTACCCCAGACTGAGGGAGAAGCCAGTAGAATGGTACCAGCAGACAGACAGGTTTGTGAAACTTGCAAAATGCCTAATGGAATATTTAAACCCTCTCTTAGAGATAGTAGTCCCAGCAGACTGTAAACTTGCACTTGTATAGCACACTACTCACCCATTAGGGTCTCAAGGTGCTGTATGAATACCACTGTGGAACCCCTCCTGGTTTTTCCCAGTGAGGCGCCCACTCCTGGGAAACCCCCAGGGTGAAGCCAGGTATCTAAGTGCTATTGCCCAGAGTTAGACCCATTAATTAGATTAGGCACCGAGGTGAGAATTATCTGGTCCAAGAGAATTGAGCCCAAGACCCGCTAAGGCAGGAATTGAACCCTGGTCCCAGGCCAGATCCCTGCATCAGGGTCTGCCGCTCTAACCATTGTGCCACACTGCTCCACATTTATTTATGGGTGGAATGCAAGAGGAGTGTAGATTGGCTGACAGGCGAACCAGAGCGAGATCCAGCAACAGGTGCACCATCTCCTGAAGTGAAGAAATATTACTACAAGGTGACTGCATTTTTTAAAATAAGGATTTCACCCAAAAACATTGATTGGCAGAGCAAAGACAGAACAGCCCTGGAAGCGAAGGAATCAATTCATGCATATTATGAGAGACTGTTGCAGGCGATTAAACATTACAGTGGTACAGAAACAGTTGAGCTGAAAGACATGATTCATTTTGTGTTCAAATTTGTTGAAGGACTGAGACCTGAAATTAGTCAGATGATTAAGAGCCATTTGATTTGCTAGCAAGCAAAACCGATTGATGAAGTGTTGCAGTATGCAAAGTACTGTAGTGATGAGATTGAGTTGAAACAGAGAAAGTTGAAAGAGAAGGCAATGGTGATGCAGATTAAAGCAGCACAAACGGGGTTACTGGGAAGGTTTCTGCAGCAGCGCAGCAGGGAAACGTGGTATTTCAGAATCTAGGCAGAGGTAGAGGTCACGGAGGAATGGGAAGTGTAAATCGTGGTCCTGATTTGAATACAGTAGTAGTGCAAGGCGAAGTACATGGAATGAAGAGAATGCTGCCATGTCATGCTTGTGGAGGCCTCGGGCATTGGAAACGGGAGTGCCCGATGATAAGTCAGGGAGGTGTTGTTCAACAAATGAGTGATGTCCATTCTTTCCAAAATATGAGAGGGCCAAGAATGAAGGGTCCAAATCCAAATTTTCCCAAAAATGTGAATCAGATGCAAGGTTTTTAGCCCATGCAGCAGGTGCAGTTGTCACAATTACAGATACCCCCGAAACAACAGGTCCAAATGGTGCCTAGATAACAAATACCTCAAGCCCCAATGGAACAGCAGCAAGAGATGCTTTCTCAGTTGGTCACAGGTCAAAGGTTTCACCATTGTAATAACACTGAACACCAATTCCCCCTACACAGTGAGAATGGAATAAACGATGACTGGGTTAGTGAGAGTTTGGATGAGGAAGAATGCGTGTTGGCCGCATCACTAAAGGTAGATTAGAAAAGCCCCTGTGTTAAAGGAAAGGTGATGGGTCACAAAGTCTCATTTTTAGATGACACTGTAGATACATGCTCTACTGTAAGAAATGCAGAAGTTCCAATCTTGCCTCTTTCAGGGAAAACAGTTCAGATTGTAGGAGTTGCAAACCAATATTTGACAAATCCAATTACAGACCCAGTCCAGGTACAAAATTGGCAATTTAAGGGGACTATACAAATTCGTAGTTTGAGACTCTTGTCCTGTGTCCCTACCAGGAAGGGATTTGTTGTGCAAAACAAAATGCTCAATTACTTGCTCAAATGATGGAATTGAAATTCAGACTAACAGTGATTATGAAGATGACTTACTCACAGAGACAAATTGTGACACAGTAAATGAGGACTACCCTAGTTTCTTACCAGTTTTTACTTATCTCCGATTTCAGGAAACTGTCAAGATGAGAGTGTGGGATTTGTCAGGAAAGGATATTGGGCTGATAAAAGGGATTGAGCAGGTTAAAGTCACAGTCAAGCCACATGCAGTTTTCCCTCAGATTCCTCAGTACCACATGACAAAAGAGGTGATTGAAGGTTTAGCACCAATAATTGCAGAATTCGTAGACCAGGGAGTGTTGAAAGAGGTGCTGAGCAGTCCATGTAATTTACCAATGATAGGATAGTGCAGACGATGTGGGAAGTTTCGAATTGACCAAGACTTGAGAAAAATAAATGATATTGTGGTTAAATGTTGTCCGGTGGTACCCAATCCTGCAGTAATTATGTTTCAAATCACATGCAATGCTGAATGGTTCACTGTAGTGGACCTGTCACAAGCATTCTTCTCTGTTCCTCTTCATGAGGATAGCCAAGTTCTCATCTGTTTCAAATTCTTAAATCAAGTCTACAGTTGGTATAGAATCCAAAAAGGGTTCTTAGAGTCACCTTTCATTTTCAACCAGATCTTGAAAAATAATCTAGAGTCACTGGTGATGCCTTGCCAGTCGACATTGGTGTAGTACATTGATGATTTGTTGATTGCACCCAAAACAAAGGAAGAATGCAAATACAATACTACTGCCTTGTTAAATCACTTGGGGAAAAATAGACATATAGGCCCTCATTACACCCTGGCGGTCGGTGATAATTGGCGGTACTACCGCCAACAGGCTGGCGGTTAAAACTGCCAAATTATGACCATGGTGGAAAGAGCTCAGACAGACAGCCACTTTTACACACCGATCGCCAGGGCAGAATCGAGAGGCACCACGGCGGTAGCCGTCTACAGCCAGACGAAAGTCAATGTTCCGCCCACTGTATTAAGACAACCCAATCCGCCACCTTTTCCGGGGCGATACCAACGACATCAAAAGCCTGGCGGAAACACTGCACAGAAGGGAAACGACTCACCTTTGGAGACTCATAGAAGAACCACGCCGCCATGGAGCCTGAACTGCATATATTCCCAATGTTGTTCTACGTCCTGCTCCACCACGAACACAAATGACGGCGATGACGACCATGGTGAGTACAGCCTTCTAGCACACAGGGGAGGGGGAAGGAAAAAGAGAGTGACACACAAACGCAACAAGCAACACCTCCACCCCCAACACCATACACACAAGCAGATGCAGTAACATAACATCCCGTACTCCTCAGGAATAAATCAAGGACAACACAAATAGATAAAAGTGAGTGTAATAAGATAAATAAAGTAGTAATACCTGCATCCAATCTAAAAGTATATACATATTTACAAATCAAGGGACAATGCCCAGTCCTCAATGTTCTTGGGCCACAGGGCCACATCACAAAGTACAAGGCCCCACTTGTCTCCTGCACCAACATCGAGAGAACACTTCAGGGGCATCAGTTCGAAAATAGGGAGGCACCTCAGGGGGACAGGGAATGGGGGGGCACCTCAGCCGGCAGATGGAACAACACCACTTGTCCTGGAGGGGGCAACATACCCTGTGCGCTGTCCTGGGGAGTGCAAGGCCACAGTTTCTCAAGTGGGTGACTTGCCCACTGGATCTGGAGAGGGCAACATGCCCTGTGTGCTGTCCTGGGGAGTAAAAGTCCACAGTTTCTCAAGTGGGTGGCTTGCCCACTGGTCTGGAGGGGCAACATGCCCTATCTTTGGTCCTGGGGAGGCTGGGGTAGGTGGGTGACTTTCCCACTGGCTCTGGAGGGGGCAACATGCCCTGTGCTTGGTCCTGGGGAGGCTGGGGTAGGTGGGTGTCTTACCCACTGGTTCTGGAGGGGGCATTGTGCCCAGTACTCTTCATCCTGGGGAGGATGGGGTGAGTGGATGGCTTCTCCACTGGTTCTGGAGGGGCATTGTGCCCTGTGCTTTTCATCCTGGGGAGGATGGGGTGAGTGGATGGCTTCTCCACTGGTTCTGGAGGGGGGCATCGTCCCTGTGATGAAGGTCTTTGGAGTGCAAGGTCACAGTCTCTTAGGTGGGTGTCAATCCCACAGGATTTGCTGGGGCAGCCTGCACAACAGCCCATGGATGCAGGACTACACACTGTCCGCCGGTGATGACGGCTGCTCAGTGGTGGTGATGGTGATGTTGCCACTGGTTGTAGGAGGAAGCTCCTGCCCATCCCCTGCAGCCTTGGATGGCTGCCCACTGCTGGTGGCGGTGCTGCTGCTGGTGGTTGTGGGGGGAAGCACCTGCCCATCCACTGCAGCCTCGGACGGCTGCACCACCATGGTTGGTGGTGGGGGCTCCGACTGAGTCCCAGCACCAGGCTCCTTGTCCTTTCTACCTGCGGGTGCAGGCCCGTTGTCCTTCCTGGCAGCAGCTGGTGATGGCTCCTTGCTCCTCTTGGCAGCAGCTGGGGATGGTTCCTTGCTCCTCTTGGCAGCAGCTGGGGATGTCTCCTTGCTCCTCTTGGCAGCAGCTGGGGATGGCACCTTTACCTTCCTGGAAGCACTTGGGGCAGACTCTCTTTCCATGTGGCTGGCTGGTGCCCGGGATCCCTTTCCACCACAAGTTGCTGTGGACACTACTGGGCCCGTGGACTGGGTGGCTGAGGTGCTTGCCTGGGTTTTACACACTCTGGCCAGACACGAAGGACAGGGGGGGTTGGGTGGGGAAGAGGTCAATGGTGGAGAGGAAAAGCTTCTTAGGGACACTGGGGCAGGAAGAGGGAGAAGGTCTGGGAGTGGAAGAAGAGGGAGTGTTTGTAGGAGGTGTCTGTCTGCTGTGTTTGGGTGCAGGTGCATGGGCTGGATGCTGTTGTGAGGTGGATGGCTGTTGGGTGTCTGAGTGCTTGCTGTACTTTGGGAGGAGGGGGCACAGACTCAGTGGGAGAGGACACAGGGGACGTGTGCATGGATGTTGGGGTGGTGACTGCTAGTGAGGTGTGTGTTCTGATAGGTGTGCTGGTGATGGGGGTAGTGGATGAGGATGAAGTGCATGCAGGTGTGAGTGTAGACGCAACTGGGAGGGAGGGGGAGGAGGAGGAGGGGGGACACAGTGGAGGCAGTGGATGTTGGTATGTCTGCATCTGGATAGTTTTTGTGAGAGTGCCTGTAGGATGAAGTGTGGTGCTTGTGTTTGCCTATGCCACTCTTGTGTGTTGTCTTGAGTGCAGGCTAGTCTGCCTGTGTGCTTGGGATAGGTTGGCTTTGAGGGGAATGAGATTGGGTAGAGGAAGTTGGAGGGGGGAGGGTGGAAACAGGGACAATGGCTGCCATCACAGAGGAGGCCAGAGCCTGGATTGATCGCTGTTGGGCTGCCGAGCCAGTGTGAATGCCCTCCAGAAATGCACTGGAATGTTGCATTTGGGTTGCTAGCCCCTGGATGGCATTCACAATGGTTGTCTGTCCAACAGAGATGGATCGCAGGAGGTCAATAGCCTACTCAGTCATGGCAGCAGGGATAACTGGGGCAGTGCCTGAGGTGTCTGGGGGGAAGGAGATACCCACCCTCCTGGGTGGGCGGGCACAGGCTACTCGCTGAGGGGCTGTTGGGAGGGTGGTGCTGGTACGGGGGTGACGGCTGTACCTTTAGACGGGGTGGGCACAGAGGTGTCCACCACCACCAGGGAGCTACCATAGGAGGAGGTATCCGTGTCCGAACTGTCCCCTCAAGTCTCCACAGTGGTGCTCCCCTCGCCCTCCATCCCACTGGTGCCCTCACCGTCGGTGGACCTGGGTCCTGTGGGATGCAGCTCCCTCTGTCGCCGGTGCCTCTGCTCCTCCGCCAGATGATGCTAATGCACATAAGGACAGGATGACAAAACAAGAAAGGGGGGAGAGAGAGAAAGGATACACTTGGTCAATAGCTGCACCAACACTACCGTTGGCGTACACAGCACCCTTCACAACCTAGGGAACAGCGCTAGGTACTATGCATGGCACTACCAGTAACAATGCTAGTCACGAGGGCATGGAGAGGGACACATACCGCCCACTGCAGCATACCTGGGACCCACACATCCCTGCCCAGTAGTGGATGCCTACTAGTTAGGTTGGAGGAACATCACATCAGAACCCTGTCCAACATAGGACTTACACTGCAATGTCAGCCCTGGCCTAGGGGCACCCACAGGCACACATCCCCCACCAGGATACAATCCCCCCAGACGCAAGTAGTAACAATGGGCACTGAACTCACCCCCTTGTTGCTGCTGTGATGCCCCCAAGCACCCATCCAGCTCAGGATAGGCCACCGCCAGCATGCGGATGTGATGCTATTAATTGTGTTTGACCAATGACTTTGTGTTTCACCACTGCGCATATTAGTTGCTCAATGTTCACCAGTAGCACATTACATGTTGTATTCAGTTTAGCTGCCTATTGGCTTTAACATGGCATTAGACATTACATTTGGTATTTAGGTTAGCTGCCTATTGGCTTTAACATGGCATTAGACATTACATTTGGTATTTAGGTTAGCTGCCTATTGGCTTTAACGTGGAGTTAGACATTGCAGTTGAGACATTGCAGATGAGCTGTGTTTTTCCAAGCTGCCACTCTCCAAGTTTATTCGGTTCTCACACTGAGTTTGCTTTTAACGATGGCCGTGGGCAACAGCGAGGGGGAGAAAGATCTTGACTTCAGACAGGAACGGAGGTCAGTTGCCTGTCCCCCGTTTGGGTAGAAAATCTCCTTCTCGCAGTTGAACCGGAGACATCAACTTGCAGACCTCAGAAAGATGAAGCGGAGTGATAAGCCCTACGGTGATGCAATTTTTACTTTTATGCTCTGCTTTGAAGTTATGCTATAATATAATCACATGTATTTGCTGTGTACATTGCAACTGAGAAGTACTTTGATGTATTTTGCTTTCAGTGCTGCGACTACTTTCAAACGTGTGCTTCCAACCTACTAATTTCGTCTTTCAGGAACCTCATGGTGAAGTAATAATAATAATAAATGTCTTCTTTAAACTAAGAAGTGCATTCCAGAGAAGTTTTGTTAGCTCGATCATAAGATAAGAGAAGGAAAGCAAAACATTTTGGTGTTAATCGGCAGTCTAGGAGATGGAGTTGGAGATTGGAATTGCACTATTTAAAAGTGTAATTGTTTTTTGTTGTTTAGAGAATTAAAGAAGCACGGCAGACCATGTTGAAAATGCATGTGAAGTTAAACTGCCTTATGGTGCTGTGAGAAACATGTTTTCTTTTTTATCAGGACTTTGTGAGTCTTGGGATGAGTGCTTTGATAAAGCATATTTAGAAAATGTGCCTTTTGAAAGAAAGGATGTCCCTTTTGTTCTTGACAGAAGGGTTTGGATACTTTTATCTGCTTACAAAAAAATGCAGGAGAGATGTAGGCAGTTAAACATGAAAATAAGAAGTCACGTGAGCAAATTAGCCAGAACACATTATTGCAAGATAATGCTGAAATCTATAAAACTGTTGTAGTAGAATCTGGCTTTTCCCATTCCAGTAATGAGAAGGTTGAAAAAATTAGCCTCTTCAGAAGAGCGTAGATGTGCAGAACAGCCCACAGTTTTTGGCAGGTAAAGTGCATTCCTTAACAGATTATACTGTGAACAGAGTTGAGAATGTTATTTTCAGACCTCTTTTGCAAAGTACGATGCTTAAAATTAATTCAGACAAGGCAGTAGCACTGTCACAAAATGTGCAGTTTCTGGGAATTCAGTGGAACCCAGAAAATAGACAGATGTTGTCACAAGTAAAACAAAAGATTTTAGAGGTTCTTACTATTTGCACTAAGCAAGAGTAACCGAGTTTCATAAGCTTGTTTGATTTTTGGAAACAGTATAGCCCTCATCTGAGTGAAATCCTAACACTTTGGTACAAAGTAACTAGGAAAAAACATGAGCAGCTGCGCGCTTTTGATTTGGCAAATGAAATAATTCAGACTTTAGGTTTCTGCGCAGTGCAAGAGGGAAACACTGATTCACATGTAAATCAGGAACAGGGGAGGACAAGAGTGCCCCTGGAACTTTGGATTAAGCTTTTGGCTTGTTATTGGGCTCAAGTGAATACTGAGCAAATGACATTAAATGATAATGTAATTCTGAAACCTGAAATATCAAGCATGCAGTGGGTGATGAGTTCACCTAAATCTCACAGTTTAGGACAGGTACAGGAGGCTAGTGTCATACACTGGATCTGGTACATGCAAGACAGGGCTAGAGTCACTGCAGCCGTACATGAACAGGTGTCACAAGCCCCTTTTCAGGATGAGGAGAGGGTGCAGGGAGTACCACAGGTAAAAGAGTCACCAGTGAAATTGAGTGCACCATTTGAATTTGTGTCCCCTGAGGATAAAAAGCATGTTTGTTTGACTAATGATTCATTGACTGAAAAGTTGTTGTCTGCCACAGGAGAAGGAACAGAGTTGTACAATGTGTGTCAGACTTTAAAGCAAGAGCTGCTTGAGATGTGTCATTTTTACACTGATTCTTGGTTCACTGCCAATGGTTTAGCCGTTTGGTTTTCCACATGGCTTGTACATAACTGGTTCAATTCCCTTGCTGATGTTAGAGAGAAAAATTCAGAGAGAGAAGTGTCCACCCAGAATTCTGACTTAGTGGGGATGGCTAAGTGGGTGCACTAGAAATGTGGACATCTGGGAGAAAAAGCCACTTACAGGTGGGCAGAGATTAGAGGATTAGAGAGATGCACATTCCCCTACATTTGATAAAAACTGTGATTTTGCAATGTCCTATGTGTCAGCACGCACAACAGAGATCTGTCCCACTAACAGTCAAAGATCAGTTGGGGAGAGGAAAGTTACCAGGACAGATATGGCAAATTGATCAGGTTTTAGGGGGAGTGATTGCTGCAGATTATCAAGTCGAAATCAAAATGATGCTGGTAACTAGAAGAGAATCTGATTCATTCATACAGATTGGGGACAGAATTGCCCAACTTGGCACAAGTGCAGTGAATGGTGGTTTGGTAAAGAAGGAGTCTGCCCCAGCCCTTCTGACAGTGCAAGGAAAGGGAAGCTGTGGTGCAGCAGATAAAAACCTCAGAGCTAAGGTGTGGGTTGAATCCCCAAATGACCCTCCAGAACCTGCAGAAATTATAACAAAGGGCCCCAAGATTATAAAACAAGGAAAGGAAGAAGGAGGGCACATTTCAGATGACCAATGTTATTTGCAAGAAAAGTCATACTTTTTTATTTTGCAGATCCTACCACGACCGCCACTGACCATGAGTGTGCTGTGCGGTCTCCCTTCGGGTGTGTGCGTGTGGGGTCGGGGGAGGGACCAAACCCCCAACCTGAACCTGATTGATTAAAGTACAAACCCCATGGATCCATTTTGCGCAACTGGCGCCTTCAGTTCAAGTTCTACATGGGATCAATATAAAGATTGTCAACTTGTTTGATTACATTCTTCCACTGGAACTAAGCAACCTTACCAGTTAACTGTCTGTGCTTTTTCGTATGGAACTCTGACTTTCGCTTGCATTCCAGCAAACCTTTCAGGTGGACCGTGTACCTTTACATGAGTAGAAGTCATGCTACATCAACTTGCTGTTTTAGAGACACTATTATCCCAATCAGAGTATGTAAGTGTCAGTCTTTTCATTGTAGATGTATCTGATTTGAAAGGTTATGAGATCAATATGTTAATCCACTTCCATTGCTTTACAGTGATTGCTTTTATCATTCAAATCTGATTTGCTTATAATGTTTTTTTTTGTTGTTGATGTTTTTGTTTTTTTGTTTTTGTTTGAAATAAGAGGTATGTAAACAACAATTAATTGGTCATAGGGTGGAGTGTGATGCTATTAATTGTGTTTGACCAATGACTTTGTTTTTTACCACTTGCTCAATGTTCACCAGTAGCACATTACATGTTGTATTCAGTTTAGCTGCCTATTGGCTTTAACATGGCATTAGACATTACATTTGGTATTTAGGTTAGCTGCCTATTGGCTTTAACATGGAGTTATACATTACGGGGGTTATTCTAACTTTGGAGGAGGTGTTAATCCGTCCCAAAAGTGACGGAAAAGTGACGGATTTACCACCAGCCGTATTACGAGTCCATTATATCCTATGGAACTCGTAATACGGCTGGTGGTATATCCGTCACTTTACCGTCACTTTTGGGACGGATTAACACTCCTCCAAAGTTAGAATAACCCCCTACATTTGGTATTTAGGTTAGCTGCCTGTTGGCTTTAACGTGGAGTTAGACATTGCAGTTGAGACATTGCAGATGAGCTGTGTTTTTTCAAGCTGTGTTTTTCCACATGAAAGACCAAGATGTTTTTTTCACACCAAACCCTAGCTGATAAGAGAGCATAGATTTTGTGTTTACCTCTCAATCCAGTCTGGGAACGAGTGAATTTTGGAGAATTGGCCACTCTCCAAGTTTATTCGGTTCTTACACTGAGTTTGTTTTTAACGATGTTCCTGGGCAACAGCGAGCGAGAGAAAGATCTTGACTTCAGACAGGAACGGACGTCAGTTGCCTATCTCCCGTTTGGGTAGAAAATCTTTCTCGCAGTTGAACCGGAGACATCAACTTGCAGACCTCAGAAAGATGAAGCGGAGTGATAAGCCCTACGGTGATGCAATTTTGACTTTTATGCTTTGCTTTGAAGTTATGCTATAATATAATCACATGTATTTGCTGTATACATTGCAACTGAGAAGTACTTTGATATAGTTTGCTTTCATTGCTGCGACTACTTTTAAACGTGTGCTTTCAACCTACTAATTTTGTCTTTCAGGAACCTCGTGGTGAAGTAATAATAATAATAAATGTCTTCTTTAAACTAAGAAGTGCATTCCAGAGAAGTTTTGTTAGCTCAGTCATAAGATAAGAGAAGGAAAGCAAAACAGCAGCCAACAGGGGGTCAGGGTTTGACGGGCACCCCTTCGTCATTGGGAGGCTATCCCCAGCAGGGCCTCCGCCGTCTTTCATGCCCAGCGTCTCAGGTCCTCCCACCGTTTCAGACAGTGGGTGCCCCGCCTGCCTTAGACGCTCAGGGTCCGCATGTCGTTAGCGATGGCACGTCATATACTCTTCTTTTGATGGGCGCTGACCTGCAGAGAAAATATACACAGGAAAAGGTATTAGTGAGACCGTCCTGCCTTTTACACTCATGGCCCACCATAGCCCTTCTATTCCCTTATGCACAAACATGGCCCAGCATACATGCTACACGCTTGCCAGGGCCCACCCACCAACCCCCCATACACAAGGCCTTCACACACACCACTCCATGCATTCATGCCCCATACATCGTGCTCACAGTATACTCACCTGTTGGTCTGGAGGCCCATACAGTAGTCCGTACTGGGGTAGGACCCCATCCGTCAGTCGCTCCAACTCTGCCGAATTGAAAGCAGGGGCCCTTTCCCCAGTCACACGGGCCATGGTAGGCTCCAGACACAGGGCACAGCAGCACATGCAGTGTAGGTCATCTCCTGTTGAAGGTCAGGTAGCAAGTGAGTGAACAGATAGAAAATGGCAGTCACGTCCGTGGTGGTGCATACCGTCACCGCCGTCCTATATCACCATTGGCCACTGTAACCCATAGGGCCCATTTATAACGAATGAGGAGTTGCACAGAGGTTCCCGACCGCCTGGCGAAATGGTGCACAATGTGAGCGGAATTACCTCACTTCCACCTGTCCTTCCATACAGGCAGGCAGATGCCATTTCAAGGGGCGGGGTAGACAATGGATTCTAACTGCGTCACAGATCACAATTGTACATTCCAGACATATGCCACTAGTACATTAATAAATCACATCATGCATTGATCTGTAGTGGCTACAATGTACAGACTATGACCGGCTCCTCAACCTTTTGACCCATAGATTGCAACCGCTGTGAATGAATTGGAGATGGAGACATCCCCCGTGTACAGACCCCTGGTGGAATTGGCAACAATGGAGGACAGGCACATTATACTCACCTACAGACTTGACAGGGCCACAATCACAGAGCTGTGTGCCCAATTGGAGCCTGACTTGATATCTGCTATCCGTCACCCCACTGGGATCCCCCCTCTTGTGCCAGTGCTATTGGTGCTCCATTTCTTGGCAACTAGTTCTTTCCAAGTGACAGTGGGCTTGGCAGCAGGAATGTCACAGCCAACGTTCTCAATAGTGCTGACCAGAGTGTTATATACCCTGATAAAACACATGTGCAGCTACATTGTTTTCCCCAAAGTGGAGGATTTGGCCACAGTGAAGGCTGACTTCTATGCAATGGACATATCCCCAACATCATTGGGGTGATTGATGGAACACATATTTCATTTGTCCCCCTACCCCCGCAAGAATGAACAGGTCTTCAGAAATCGTAAAAGTTTTCACTCGATGAATGTGCAGATGGTGTGTTTGGCGGACCAGTACATCTCCCATGTCAATGCTAAGTATTCAGGCTTGGTGCATCATGCTTTTATCCTAAGGAATAGCAGCATCCCAAATGTGATGGCCAACTCCAGAGGCACAGGGTGTGGCTAATAGGTGAGCCCTTGTTCCCACTCAGTGGCTGTTGGTGTATGGGTATTGTGTAGGCCATATGGCATAGTGTGTGGCTAACAGATGTCCCTCGAAATTTGCAGGTGACTCTGGTTACCCCAACCTCTCATGGTTACTGACCCCTGTGACGAATCCCAGGACAAGGGCAGAGGAACGTTACAATGAGGCACATGGGCGACCAAGAAGGATAATAGAACGTACCTTCGGCCTCCTGAAGGCCAGGTTTCGGTGCCTCAATCTAACAGGTGGATCCCTGTGCTACTCACCCCAGAAGGTCGGCCAGATAATCGTGACATTCTGCATGTTGCACAACCTTGCCTTCAGACGCCATGTGCCTTTTCTGCAGGAGCAGGAGGCTGGAGATGGCCGTGTGGCAGCAGTGGACCCTGTGGACACTAAAGATGAGGAGGCAGAGGATGAGGATGAGGACAACAGAACTGCAGTGATACGTCAATACTTTCAATGACACACATGTAAGACAGTGTAACTTCACATTTTATTGACAGTTTTGTGTTTGACAGTGCCTCCTGAGAGTTGTTTCCCTGGGCCTTTTCTTCCCCCGCTTCCCTGTTGTCCTGTGCCTCTGTCCCCCTGAACCGTGTGCCCACTGCCACTGACCCCAGGTCCCTGATTGTCTTGGGTATGGGGGTGCCCTGGGGTCCCTGTAGTGGTGGACAGAGGTATGGGCACGCTGGGTGGGAGCTGTGGTGGTGGGTCCTGAGGGGGGAGGTTCTGTGGTGGTGTGTGACTGTGCCTGGGTAACCAACTGTCCGGGGGTCCCTGATGGGCCAGGTTGGTCATCCAGATCCAGGCGAGCAGAGTCGATGTCATCACTGTGGGCCTCTTCTGTGGGGGGGACTGGATGTTGCTGGCATCTCTTCTACGGTGACATTGGCTGGGATACCTGTGGGGATGTATATGCAGTGTTATTATTTCTGTGTGTGACATATTGTGCACGGGTGGTCTGCCCTCTATGATTGTTATTGCCCTGGCAGCTTTTCCTTGTGTGGGTTGTTTTGTGGTGGGCTAGGTGATTCTCCAGTGTGCATGCTTTAGTGATAGGTGTCCATGCAGGTCTGTGAGTGGTGTTCATGCATTGGTGGTGCATGCTGGGCTTGGCATTGGGATGAGAGGGTTGTGATGGTGGGGTGTGTGGGAGGTGGCGGAGTGATGGGAGTGAGGGTGGGGTGGGAGTATGTGATGCATTCAGGTATGGGGGGTAGTAGTAGTATAGAGTTGACTTACCAGAGTCCAGTCTTCCTCCTACTCCTGCCAGGCCCTCAGGATGCATGATTGCCAAGACTTGCTCCTCCCATGTTGTTAGTTGTGGGGGAGGAGGCGGGGGTCCACCGCCAGTCCTGTTTACTGCGAGCTGGTGCCTTGCAGCAATGGAATGTACCTTGCCCCGTAGGTCGTTCCACCTCTTTCTGATGTCATTCCTGGTTCTTGAGTACTGTCCCACGGCGTTGACCCTGTCCACAATCCTCTGCCATAGCTCCATCTTCCTAGCAATCGATATCTGCTGCACCTGTGCTCCAATTAGCTGTGGCTCTACCCGGGTGATTTCCTCCACCATGACCCGTAGCTCCTCCTTAGAGAATCTGGGGTGTTGTTGTGGTGCCATGGGTGTAGTGTGAGTGGTGTGTGTGTGAGGGTGTGTAGGGTGATGTGTTGGGGTGTGTGTTGTGAGGTGCGTGGGTGTTGTATAGGTGATGGTGATATGTGGCTCTGGTTGTGTGTGTGCTCTTGCTGTCTCTCTCAATTGGCAATTAATTGTAGTCATAAAGGGTTGTGGGTAATGTGGGTGTGTGTTTTATAGTGGTGTGGGTGTGTGGATGTGGTGTGTGTATGGGTGTCAGGTGTGTGTATTTTGAATTGTCCAATGTGGTGCTGTTTTGTTTGAGTGTGAGTATTTTGAGCGAGACGGGATGTACCGCCAATGGTTAACCGCCATTGAATGTCCGCCGTGTTGATTTGTGGGTCATAATGTGATGGGCGTCGTTCTATTGGCATAACGGTGTGGGTTTGGATACCACCAGTTTATCACCGACCTTTGGTGTGGCGGAGTTCTGTCTGTGGCTGCATGGTGATGGATTGGTGTGTGTGTGTCATAATATGGTGAACGGATATCCGCAGCGGCGGCGGTATGTTGGCGGAGGTGAAATATTTGGGTCACCTAATTGAAAAGGGAATTCAGAAAATATCCAGGGAAAGAGTTAAAATCTATATTGCAAATGAATCCTCCAACCTATCAGAGAGATGTTAGGATGTTCTTGGGAATGATAAACTACTGTGCCAACAGATTCCAAACTTTTCGGTCAATTTAAAGCCTTTACAAAAGCTGACTCACAAGGAGGTCACTGATCCTCTAGTGTTGGACCAAACCTGTATGAAAGTCTTTACAGAGTTGAGAAAGTCTGTGTCAAGCCCCAGCTTTGGGTGTGCCTGGTTACACAAACCATTTTGTTGTTCTGTCATGAGTGTGATGCATGTTCTTTGATTGTCTTCACACAAGCACATGGTTGTGTAAATCGTCTAGTAGCATATTTTTCAGCTACTTTGGACCCAGTTGCAGCAGTATTGCTAGGCTATCTAAGGTCCATTGCAGCAGTTGAACAGCGCCTTACTCAGAGTGAGAGCATTGTGATAGGACACCCCCTTACTGTATTAGTCCCTCACTCAATTGAAGTTTTGCTCACGAGATCAAAGACCCAGCACTTATGTGCGAGATTAACTAAGTAAAAGACCTTAATCCTGCGATCCCCTAATGTATCGATCAAAAGATGTATAGTGCTGAACCAGGCAACTTTACATCCAAACGAAAATGCTGAAATTGAGAAAATGGATGACATTGATAATGACTGTCTAGAAGTAACTGAATTATGCACCAAACAAAGATCTGATATTAGAGATAATTGTATGGAAGAGAATGACCAAATTGTCTTTGTTGATGGTTCCTGTTTGAGAGATAACACAGGCATATTAAGAGCAGGATATGCTGTATGCACTATCTCTGGTATAGTGGATGCGTCCTGGCTTCAGGAAGTATATTCTGCACAAGTGGCAGGGCTGGTAGCTCTTACTAGAATGTGCCATGTTTCTGCCCAGCTTAAGGTCACCATTTATACAGACAATCATTATGGACTCGGACTAGTCCATGACTTTGGCTAGTTGTGGTCACAGAGAGGTTTCCTGACCTCGTCTGGCTCTCCAGTGAGAAATGGTGAAAGAATTCACAAACTGTTACAAGCTATTCAGTTGCCCGAATCAATTGCTGTGGTGAAATGCCATGCACATCTGAAGTCACAAGATTTTGTGTCAATGGGAAATGGATATGCAGATCAAGTCGCAAGGTTTTACACATTTAATTGTCTATCATTCAAAGAGAAATGGAAACTGTTACCGGAGGACAGTGAAATGTATCCTAGTTATGCTTTGCATGTCCTAGATACTATGGAGGAATTGAAGACTTTGCAGGACACTGTACTTAAAGATGAGAAGAGAGAGTGGGTCAAAATGAAATGTGTTCAGAGGGAGGATGATGTCTGGGTTTCAGGAGAAGGACAAGTAGTCTTGCAGAATAGTCTGCTAACTCAGATGGCTAGATATTACCATGGTCAAGCACATACTGGAAGGGATGCAATGTTCCAGACTTGTAAAAATTTCTTGTTCAACCCGAAGTTTAGAAAGGTTGACGGAGCAATTTGCCATAGGTGCACTGTTTGCCAGCAGGTGAATATGGGAAAAGAGACAGTGGTCAATATGCGCCACATTGGAAAAGCTGGAGGTCCATTTAACAAAATGCATTTGGATTTCATTGAGATGCCTGTATGCAGAGGATTGAGATATGTGTTGGTGATTGTGTGTACCTTTAGTCACTGGATTGAGGCTCACCCTACACTAAGAAATGACAGCCTTACAGTAGCACAGTTACTGCTAAGAGAACTGATGCCACGCTTTGGGTTTCCGGTCTCTTTAGAATCAGATAGAGGAAGCCACTTCAACAATGAAGTAATCAAATTGCTATGGTCAGCTTTAAACATTGAGCAGAAACTGCACTGTAGTGACTGCCCAGAAGCTTCAGGACTCATGGAACAAATGAATGGTACCTTGAAATTAAGAATGGCAAAGATGTGTGCGTCCTCAAATATGAAATGGCTTGACTTACTACAGTTAGGTCTGATGTCAATGAGAAGTACACCCGACAAGAAAACAGGACTATCGCCGCACAAGATCCACATGGGCAGAGCAATGAGGTTGCCGGCAGTCCCTGCATATGCTCTTGTAAACATTACAGATGATATGGTGCTGGACTATTGCAAAGGTCTGGCTGATGTGGTTCGCTCTTTCTCTCATCAGGTGGAAACTACCACACTGCAACCGTCTCAAGACGAAGGACACAACCTTAAAGCAAGGGACTGGGTTGTGATCAGAAAGCACATGAGGAAGTCCTGGTTGGAGCCTCGCTGGAAAGGCCCCTACCAGATGGTGTTGATCACAACAACAGCTGTTAAGTGCGCTGGAATTCCAAATTGGATCCACGCCACCCACAATCGGGAAAGTACCAAATCCTTTGGATGATGAAGAAGTGTAGTTGAGAACACCAACAACATCCATGCACACTCCAGGCTTGGAGAGAGGAGAAAGTGTACTAGAAACTGTACCTGAGCAGACTACATCCAACGGAAACACTCCTTTGAGAGATGAGGTGGAAGGAATACAGGAGAGTGACAATGAAGCAACCTTAACTGATGTAGCAGGACAGTCTGGTCTGAGGTGGGCTCTTCCAGAAGCAGATGGTCGTGAAAGACAAACAGAACAAACAACAGGCCCCAGCGGGGAAAGAGTTGAGGCGGATCATACCCAAATGGATTTGACTCCTCCGGAACCGGTTGCGTGTTCATCAAAAGAAGATATTGCAGATCAAAGAAAAAGTACAAGTCCAGCACTAAAAAGAGCAGGAACAAGAGGGTCATTGAAAGGAGGTAAGTGGCCAGAATCACAACCTAAAGAAAAGAAAGCAATGAAGGTGACAACAATCGAGGAAGAAATAGATACCACAAGGAAGGAAGATTTGAGTGATGGAGAATTAAGTGGAGATGGAAAACTGAAAAGAAAGAGAGTTGCAAATCGAAGGTACGCAGGTCCTGAATGGGCGTATATATCTACCAGTGAGTAGCAGTAATAATTTTTGTCTTTTTGTTTTAATCGAGATATTCCAAGTCAATATTTTGGCATGTGAAGGGAACTGATGAACTGAACTGTTGTAAACTTGTAAAACTGAGAAAAGTGCAAAGAAAAAAGACTGTTAAAATTAACCGGAAGAGACCTTTTTGATAACCTGATATGACAAGCTGCTAAACTGATTTTGACATATGTAGCTATTTTTGACAAGGGTCCTGGAAGAAAGACTGAAAGCTGTAAATAATTGTTGAAGAAGATTGAAGATTTTATTTTGTTTTGTTTTAGATTTTTGCTGCATAGCTAAACTTTTTCATTACTCCTACTTTCTGATACTTTACAGATCATGAATAACCCTAACAAGCAGGGCAAAAAGAATAGATGCTGTAAATACATGGGTACTGGTTTGGCAATTATATGCATAATATTATGTTTGGTATTGATTGTAAGTGGGACTGTTCTTGATAAGAATGAGGCCAACCAAACCTCAGCTATAGAGACAACTACTTCACTCACAGAGATAGAGAGGTTTAGGTTAGATGAGAAATCTCTGCACGTAGATGACACACAGGGAGAACTTTCTTCTAATGTTTTCAATCACTTATTGTTTGAGTATGTTGACACAATGGATGCAAGAGAGTGTTATGTCTGTACACATATCCCTACATCAGTCGAAGAAGGAGTGACATATCATGGTTTGCCCTTAACTTATGGCATAAGTTGTAGTCTGTTACTAACAAGATTGTATAACCAAGAGTTTATATTCAGTACTTCTATTCTAATTATGATGTTGTCTTTTCATGTCTCCCTATAATTAAGGGCCAGATGTAGCAAGATATGCTTTTGCGACTCGGAAATTGCAAGTCGGGGCGACTCGCAATTTCCGAGTCGCAAAAGCATATGCAGAATTATGTCTCAGACACCTTCTGCGAATCGCAAGGGGGTCGCAAAGACCCACCTCATTAACATTAATGAGGTGGGTCGCAATTTGCGACCCCCTTGCGATTCCCTGCACTCAAAGGGATGGTGACCTGCTGGAGACAGCAGACCTCCATGTCTGTGACTGCTTTTTCAATAAAGCATTTTTTTTTGTATTGCAGCCCGTTTTCCTTAAAGGAAAACGAGTTGCAATACAAAATAAAAAATGAAACCATTTGGTTTTGTTTTTTCAGTGTAGGGAGTGGTCCATTGGACCACTGCCTGCTCTGAAAAAACATTTTGTGCGACATTCACAAAGGGGAAGGGGTACAATGGGGACCCCTTCCATTTTGCGAATGAGTTAGCACCCACTTCACCTGGGTGCTAACTGCGAATTGCAAATAGGAATGGAACACCCCTTCCTATTTGCGAGTCGCATTCCCATTTTACTAGTCGATACCGACTCGCAAAATGGGAATGTGCATCGCGATGCCCGTTTTGCATAGCGCAAACTGCGAAAATCGCAGTTTGCGCCATGCAAAACGGTTTGTACATCTGGCCCTTAGTACTTAAGTAGAGTAGCTAGGGAAAATAACAAAGAAATAGTGAGAGAATTCTTTGAGCCTACTTAACTTTTGGCACCGCATAGACGCACAGCAACAATTTGACATACTTGCTTACACCCATGAGAAAGAGTTTCTGAGATCAGACAGACAACAGGAGAAAATCATTAAAATTGAAAATAGATAAAGGGCTAGTGATAAGGACACCAGGAAATGTTCATGCATTTAGTGACATAACAACACAAGGAAAGTTAGCTTTAGATGCACAACATGTAGGAAAGCTTTGTGTATATAGGCCTAAATCTAGAGTAGATTCAGTGTTTGTGGGAACAAGTGAATGCAGACATGTGTTTTTGTTTCAGAATAAACGCACATTCATGTTAGATGGACAGGATCCAGCAGTACCAGGAGTTTATTACATCTGTGGACAAAATGCTTATTACCGTCTCCCTAGAAGATTGTATGGCACATGTTATCTGGGGATTGTGTTCCCCAAAATGTACCAACTTAAAGACTTGAGCAAATTACCTAAATTGGCTGAATCACATATTAAAAGACAAAAGTGAGAAACAGTCTCTGGCGTAGTTGGAGACATATTTGGAGCAGTAATTCCCTCAGTGGGAGTTATTCTGAATTATATCAAAATTCGAAAGTTGTCTACTATAGTGGACAACGTGCTCACAGAGTATTCAGGAGCCAATATCCTAATGGATACAGAGATGGCTGCGGTAAGAGCTATGACTCTTCAGAACCGCCTTCCGTTAGACATCCTTTTAGCAAAGGAGGGTGGTGTTTGGAAAATGTTGAGTCCGTAACTGTTAGAAATGGGGTCTCTATTTGGCAGAGGTATACACCCTTGTCCAAGTAGGGACCACAATCCTAGTCAGGGTAAGTCACACACAATCCAAATTATCCTGTGCCCACTCTCTGGTAGCTTGACACTGAGCAGTCAGACTTAACTTGGAAGGCAATGTGTAAAGTATTTGTGCAATAAATCATGCAATGACACAGTGAAAACACCACAAAAATACACCACACAGGTTTAGAAAAATATAAGATATTTATCTGAGTAAATTAAGGTCATAACGATTAAGATTTGATGAGTACAAGTTGAAATATCACTTTTGCAATGATAAGAAGAGTCTCAAGTCTTTGAAAAGCAACAAATGTCTTTTGGGTGCACAAAGTACCTGGTATGCGTCAAAATTACGCACACAAAGACCACAGAGGAGGAGATGGGAGGAAAAAGGAAGGTGTGCGTCAGATTTCCGGGCACACACAAACGATGCGTCAATACTTTTCCATGTAGCAAGGGCTTTGCATAGAATTCCGGCGTGCAGGTTTGAATTCTCCTTGTGATGTGGGATCTTTTGATGCCCAGGGACGATACGTGTAAATCCTGGGTGAGTTGGACGAAGTCACAAGTGCTGCGCCGACCCGATGGGGCGATGCGTCAGAGTTTCTGTTGCATGGCTGGTGCTGCATCGATTCCTCCTACAGGAAGTCGGGCTGTGCCATTTAGGGTCGTCAATGCGTCAATCCGGTGGGCTGTGCGTCGACATTCCGGTCTCAACGATGGAGCTGCATCAATCTCTACTCGCCGAGCTGGGCTGCGTTGTTCCAGGTCAGCGATGCAGTGACTGTTTCACCGCAAGGTATGCTGTGCGTCGATTCCGGCAGGCTGTGCATTGAAGAGAGAAGAAGTATTTTTGGCCCTGAGACTTTAGAAACAGGAGGCAAGCTCAATGCAAGCACTTGCAGAGCACTTCCCAGCAGAGTCAGAGGCCAGCAAGGCAGCAGGGCAACAGCAAGGCAGCAGTCCTTCACAGCAAAGCAGTCCAGGTGAGTCCTTTGGGCAGCCAGGCAACTCCTCTTGGCAGGTTGCAGGATCTGGTTCAGAGTGTCTGTCCCAAGAAGTGTCTGAGTTGGCAGGGTCAGGGACCCAGTTTGTATATCCAAAAGTTCCTTTGATGTGGGGGAGACTTCAAAGAGTGGTTTTGAAGTGCACAAGGTCCCCTTTCTGTAAAAGTCTGTCTGCCAGGGTCCCAGTAGGGGGTGTGCCAGGAAGACCCATTCAGTTTGCAGATGTGTGCAAGTGTGACTGAGCATCCTGTGTTTGTGGTTGTCTGGGTGAAATGCACAAGGGAGCTGTCAACCAGCCGAGCCCAGGCGTGGATTAGAGACAGGCTGTAAGGCACAGATGGATTTTAAGTGCAGAGAAAAGCTCGCTTTCTACAAATGGCATTTCTAAAAAAGTAGTATAAAATCCAACCTTATCAGTCAGCAGGGTTTTGTATTACCATTCTGGTCATACTAAATATGACCTGTCTACCCCTTTCTGATCAGAATCTACCACTCAAATAGTATGAGAGGGTAGCCCTAATGTTAGCCTATGAAAGGAGAAGGCCTCACAGCAGTGGAAAACGACTTTAGGAGTGTTCCACTATCAGGACATATAAAACACACAGGTATATGTCCTGCCTTTTACCTACACAGCACCGTGCCCTATGGGTTACCCAGGGCCTACCTTAGGGGTGACTTATATGTGGAAAAAAAGGGAGTTTAAGGCTTGGGAAGGACTTTCAAATGCCAAGTCGAAGTGGTAGTGAAACTGCACACACAGGCCTTGTAGTGGCAGGCCTGAGACATGGTTAAGGGGCTACTTATGCGGGTGGCACAACAAGTGCTACAGGCCCACTAGTAGCATTCAATCTAAAGGCCCTGGGCACATGTAGTGCACTTTACTAGGGACTTACAAGTAGATCAAGTACGCCAATTAGGAATGAACCAATGTTACAATGCTTGAAGGCAGAGAGCATATGCATTTTAGCACTAGTTAGCAACGGTAAAGTGTGCAGAGTCCTAAAACCAGCAAAGAAAAAAGTAGAGGAAGGTAGGCAAAAGGTTGGTGGTGACCAGCCTAAGGCTCTCAGGTCTAACAGCAACATTGTTGCTCATATATTCTAGATAATAGTAGATAAAATAGAGGTCTTATTAACAATCTAACCAAACATAAAGCTGACTTAAAGGAACTAACTGAACCAAGTTTATGGGAAAATGTTGGCAAAGGAATTGCTTCTGTGGGGAATTGGCTTGGCAACCTGTGGAAAGGGATATTAATGAAAATAATACAAGTGATTCTGACTATTGTGATTTGTCTAATTGGAATATGGGGAATACGTAAATTGTATAATGCGATTAAATGAAAAAGATTGAAAAAGGATCACAGGAAGGAAGAAATTTAAATGGAAAAATTGTTTAGGAAAAATTCGAAGGGAGAAAGAATAAATAAAAATGTAAAAGAGACCAAATTTTGACAGAAAATGTTGTGGGGTAAAAATAAGCGTGATGACATATTCAGTCATCAGAGGAGGGATTGTGAGCACTGACAGTTTACTAATAAATATTTTATGTATTCTGTATTTTGAATATGCATAGAAAATAAATTAACATAGAAAATAATATGTAACTCGAAAATGTGCCCAATTGAATGGCTGCCATCTAATATGAAATGTTTTATTAAACGTGTATTAATGTTTATTCAGAGCTTACATTAATGCTAAAAATGCATTAATAGGTCATACTTATGATTAAATGCTATGTATTTGCTTAAATTAACTGTAGGCCTCAAAGTCACCGAGGTCTAGGCTTTAGTATTGCACAGCCGTTCATATGAAAAATGCAATGTCAGAATAAAATATGATCTCATGCTTGCTGAATAATAAAGATGTATTGTTCTAACTGAAGGTTGACCATCTGATATGTAGTAGCAAAATGTTTTCTTCGTCTCATGAGAACTGCTTGTTAGAACATCAGATAGTATATACAGATACAAAGTAAAGTTTCGTGTGTGTGAAGGCAATGTTCCCAGGAACGAACAATGGATGTACTGACGAAAGGATGGAAGGATGTAAATGTTGCTTCTTGACAAGACGAGCGACATGCATAAAGAAATGAGAGCCAATCATCAACGTGTGAAAGACTGTTTAGTTATATCGCTGATTTGAAATATTAATTTTATTGGGCTAATAGCTATCGTATGATTTTCTGACCAATGACAACGTGGGAAAACTTTAACTTAACCGCACTAAAAACGTTTGGCTTTTTGAGCTCATTCTTCTTGGGTCATACTTCAACACTTCTCTGGAGAGATCCCACTCTGATGGTGCTTACTCTTACACTCGATGCTTAGAGCTCGTTGAGTCTTTTGCTGTCTATCTTAGATATTTCTTTCTATTGGTTCGGAGAGCTTAGAGTCCCTGATTCAGAACCATTACCCCTATGCCATATCCCGTTTCTGAAAGAACTGATGCCTGCTTGACGAAGACTAATCACCGATAGCTGATCCATAAAGGACAGGTATACAGATCGGTAAATGTCTTTACTATTGATTTGACTTTTGTTTCTAGGTACCAACTGCTGCTTTTGATAGAGCCATAGCTAGATGTTTTTCCAATTTTATGTTGACTAAATCTTTTTACATGAAGCCCAAACATGCTGATGCTAATCTTATGTTAGAGAGACTTACCTCCATTCAACTAAATTGCTGTTGATGTTACTCAATTGCTGAATTCAAATGTATGTTATTTCTATTGCACAACTACTGGTATTGTTAATTTGTAATTTGGCTTTAGAAGGACTAATTGTCAACGCATTACTTAAGTTGAGATTCTTTAGAAGAATCGGTCAACCAGTGTTGTTCTTGTACTTATATCATGTGGTTTTCAGACTAATTTACGTAATACTAGCATTGTTAATCCAGGGAAATAAATGTTCTAATGGATACAAAAGGTGTGGTTATTCATAGCCAAAAGGGTCATGGTGTGTAAAAATTACTGACTCTAAAGAATTTTATTGATTGATGATATTTATGATATGTACAGACTTAGGGGTGTGAACATCTTAAACGAGTCCAAAGGACCATCGACCCTTTAAACGCGTTCCCTTATCAAATAATTATTATAAACCAATAAGGTCAGCCAAGGAAATAAAGATGCTGATGTGCTACATGTTCTCTTCGACCTGTAACTTTTCTTACTAGCGGTATCAGGATATAATTTTCTGCCAGGTGGCGGAGAAGCCTTTCTCAGGTGCCGAAACGTGCCAGTGTCACCAGCACACCGGTGGACTGGCTTGACTAACAGGGCGTGGGGGCAGTCAGCAACAGTTAAGGTTGTTTCTGCTCATTATCCGGTCAGAGAGCCCAGGACAGGTGTTGTGCCACAGCAGATCCTGCTACTGGCCACATTACTCTCGCAACAACTCTTACAGTTCTTTGCATTGGGGTCCGTAGCCAAATCCACCGGACCATGCTTAAACAATTAAGTGTTCCCAAAACTTCTAATCGTTCTCATCATCAGCTTCTCACACATTCACACAACCTCAAGGAATGCATAGCAGCAAGTATGTGCCTGTGTAATGGTACTGGCCAATCAGTGGCAGGAGGGGATGGCCACTTGTATATCACGCACATGCTAACATTTTGGAAGGGGAAAAACCATAATTAGTAGAATGTATTTCTCGTACTGACAGCTAAAATAAATCGATTTTGGCTTACAAAATTGGGAATATTACGCCAGAATCGGGACTGTTGGCACGTCTAATCACTGTCAGAGTAAGGGAAGGGAAACCAGACACCACAAGTCAAAGAAAAATAACAAGCTCAGATATTTGATAATGTGATTTGTGTGACAATCTCTGTTTTGGGGGAATGTGGTAAATACACCTAGAATGCATTAACCCCTTGGGTGTCTTGGACAAGCTGGGCTCACCGTCGGCCACGGTTGCTGTGTGCTGAGGATGAGCCCAGCTCGTCCTGCACCTGGCCCACACCCCCCTTGTCAAGGGTCGAAGGGGAATCGCTTCCCCTTCCACCCCACCCCCCGGTAATCTGATGACATCAGCACGCTCACAGTGCATCAATGTCATCAAATGCTGCCGGGGACGCGCTGGAAGCCATTTGCTTCCAGTGCGATTGGAGAGGATGTCCTAAAGGTGAGTCCTTCTCCTTGGGGGCTTAGATGGGGGGAAAAGAGACACAGGAGGAAAGGAAAGAGTTTTCCCTTCCCCCTGTGCCTGTTTTGAATGGA
This sequence comes from Pleurodeles waltl, assembly GCF_031143425.1. Taxonomy (NCBI): domain Eukaryota; kingdom Metazoa; phylum Chordata; class Amphibia; order Caudata; family Salamandridae; genus Pleurodeles; species Pleurodeles waltl. The sequence continues at coordinate 742,776,496 of NC_090447.1, read as the reverse complement.
TGCCAGCTCCATGATCGCGGGTGAGGTGAATCCACCCACTAGACACCAGGGAGTGTTTTATGTGTATTTTGGGGAGCAACCCCTTAGGCAAGGGTCGCTCCCCATGGGGGAATTATTCTATCCTTGTTTCGGCCCCCTCTGGGGTCTAGATCAGCCGTTTTGTCAGCTGATGGAGGGGGGGGTCGAAACCCACTAGACACCAGGGACGTTTTTTACTGTATGTTTTAGGGCAGCGACCCCTTAGGCAAGGGACGTTGCCCTAGAGGCAATATTTATTTCTATGTTTCGCCCCCCCGGGCTATATCGGCCATGTTTTCAGCCGATCTCGCCCCCGGGGGGGTCGAAATCTACTAGGCCCCAGGGATTGTGTAGTGTGTGTGTTTTTTGGGTCTTGGGGTCACCCCTTGAGCAAGGGTCGCCCCCCAAAGGGGGGACATTAGAGTTGGCCTTTTCTGCCCCCCCTAGGGGCAGATCAGCCTATTTTTTTAGGCTCATCTGACCTCATGAGGGGCAGAAGCCACAAAGATGCCAGATAATTATTTTTGTTTGTTCCCCTTTGTTGTTTTTGTGCTGGGGGGCACCCCCCTTTGGCAAGGGTCACCCCCCCAAAGGGGGCACAGAACTGTTGGCCATTTCTGCCCCCCATGGGGGCAGATCAGCCTATTTTTTTAGGCCCATCTGCCCTAAGTGCAGCAGAATCCATTTGGGCACCAGAGATCTTGTGTGTGTGTGTGTTTAGTGTGGGGGGTGGCCCCTTTGGCAATGGTCCCCCCCCAAAGGGGGAACATTACTGATGGCCATTTCTGCTCCCCTTGGGGGCAGATTGGCCTATTTTTTGTAGGCCCATTTGCCCCCAACGGGGGCAGAATCCACTTAGGCACCAGGGAAAATTTGTAAATGCTTGTTGACAATGATTTAGCCTTGCCACGAGATCACCCTGATTGTAACCATCTTTTTAAGATTAGGCCTGTTCTCGATCATTTAAAGATCATTTTTTCAGAGGTTTATGTTCCAGGGAAAGAAAGGTCTGTAGATGAGTCTTTGGTCCTGTTCAAGGGGTGCTTGGTTTTTCAGCAGTACATTCCTAGCAAGAGGGCACAGTATGGAATTAAGATGTATATACTATCTGAAAGTAGTACAGGATATTTGTATAATTTCCGGATCTACACTGGTAGGGATTCCAGTATTGCCCCCCTGGTTGTCTGCCCACTTTTAGAGTTAGTGAGAAAATTGTGTGGGAACTTGGTAGACGACACAAAGGTCACCATTTGTATGGAGATAACTTCTACACTGGAGTGCAGTTGTTCAAGGAATTGTTCAGAGTGGACACTGTTGCGTGTGGCACAATCCGCTCTAACTGGAAAGGTTATCAAAAGGTGCTTGTCTGTAAAAAACTTGAGAGGGGACAGTGCAGTGCCTTGTGGAATGATGAGCTGATAGCTCTGAAATTTGCAGACAGAAGGGATGTCTACATGTTCACTACTATACATGATGAGAGTACTTTACCTGTGGCTGTTTGGGGTCAAGTTGCTGAAGTGCGCAAACCTGTGTGCATTTTAGACTATAATAAGCATATGGGTGGTGTTGATAGAGTAGACCAGAGGTTGGACCCTTACACTACTATTCATAAGTCTTACATTTGGTATAAAAAGTTGGCCATCCATTTGTTTCATTTAGCAACTTTTAATGCTTTTATTGTGTTCAAGGATTGCTTCCAAGAGCCAACGATGACATTTGTTAAATTTCAGGAGTTGGTGATAGAAAGCCTTAATGTGGCGGAACAGGCAAGAGTTCCTAGAGTAGCAATGGTGGAGGATGTGGCTAGATTGAAAGATCGCCACTTTCCTGATCACATTCCTCCTACTCCCAAAAAAGACTTCCCACTAAGAAATGTAGAGTCTGTGCCCGAAGAGGTATCCAGAGGGAGACTTGGAACTAATACCCTGATTGTCCTTCTAAGCATGGGCTGTGTGTGGCCAGCTGTTATAGAAGTTACCACATGCAAAAGAATTATTGGGAACTACCATGAGTGAAAACTGCCTTTTCTGTATTGTTTTATATTTTTTGTTCAGTTTCATGGTTGGCATTACTGTTAAGCATTTAGTTATGGCTCTTGAGTTTGTAGTTTTGTACTTATTTGTAATTAGTTAGTGGTCTCTTTTTTTGTTTAAAAAAAAAAGGTGATGGTGGTGTGCGTGGAGTGGCGCTTGGCTGGCAGTGTAAATAGTGACTTGCTGTTGACCATTGCAGCACAGTGTCAGCCAAACGCCGGTACACGCACTCCCATCAGCTGGTGTGATTGCTGTATCAGGAATGTGGGCGTATGAAAGTGATGGGCCCTTGAATGGTGCTGTCTGCTGATGCAGGTGTTGTAATGTGCTGGGCCCACGGCTGGGGACGTGAATGGTCTTGTGCATGTCATGTATGAAAGGTGTGTGAATGGACTGTAAAGCGGTTGGTGCCTTGACGTGGCTTTACAGCTCACAGGCTATGGGTCACTGGTTCAGTTTTTGGCCTTTCAGTTATTAACAGTGAATTTTTTTTTTTGCAAAATCTCTTGTTAATAAAATTTTATCTGCTGAACCATCACTCACACTTGTGCCAAATCCAACTGTTGTAGTTTAGCAGCGATTAGATTAAGCATTAGCAGAAGACATCTTGTATTTAGCAACTATTGTGAACATTTCGCAGAATCCATTTTGTATTCATGGCAGCCATTTTCTCTGCCACATGCTGCCATGTGCTCACCATGTGCTCTGTCCTACCTTTCTGTTAACTACTCTTGAAAATCTTCCTAGTGACAAGTTATATTTAGCATCTCCCAATTTCGCACATGCCCAGTAAGGTCTGCAGCTGTTAGTCCTTGAAAACTGTTAGCCCCTCCTACCTGTCGACTGTGCATTTCCACATGACCTTATATGTATAGAAGTCTTGCTTCTATAATTGTACCACCTCCTTTTAGCCCCTGCGTGGGTATAAAAAAGGACCATGCTCTCTCAGTTCAGTGTGCTACTTCAAACATTACCGAAGGGTGCTGTTTGAACTGTAGTACCACCTCATGAGGTTTAATAAACTTTGTCTTTTATTTCAGTTTCTGTGCCAACTTCTTCCTATATGGTCTGAGGACTTTGTGCAGAGAAGGGTGAACCCCTTACACTAGTAGGCCTTGCTGAGGCTTACTTCAACAAATTGGCGCCCGAACAGGGACTCATCGGCGACTCGGACGGCCAACTGATTGGTCGCGACAAAGGATTGGGATCTCGCTGTGGACGATCAATGCCTGAGGAGACCCGAGTCTTTGCAACCATGGCGTTTTTCCCTTACTTCCGACTTGACCATCCAGGTGGCGCCGGTCCTCGACTGAGATCCTTTTTGTTCATTCGTCATGCAGTGACCATTTGGTCGATTTTAGAACTTGGCAGTTGGAACCTGGACACCCTGTGATTGGTAAGAGCCGTTTTACGGCACTTGCTGTGGGTTTTGATGCCTTTGTTTGGTAATGAAGTTTAGCACTACTTACTGTGGCTCTCGTGTTTTGGGTGACTAGTCAATTTGTGTCCTTTGAATTGATATATAAATTGCAATTTATATAGGCAGGTAATGAGGAGAATTTTCTCCAATTTAATTTTGATTTGAACGGCACCTTAAGTGCTACTTTGATTATAATACTGCATATTCTGCACTATTTTTGGCATGCCTGTTTTTAGCGCAGTTCGTAGGATGTGTTGCTTTTGTAATGGTACCAATTTGAGACTGGAAGAATCGCAACCGGCACCCCCAGAGGGGACGCCCAATAGAGAATGTTAAATATGGTCTTTCTTCTATAATGTACAGCACATTATGGAATAAATACACTTGTGCGGATCCTGAGTTACGTTGGGCTATGCATGGGTCATTTGATTTGCGAAAGATTGAGTATGTGGAACAATGTATGTGTAAGCGAAAGTCTAGGCAAGATATGTTTGACTGTGTACGAATGTGGGAGAAAGAAGTGTGTGGACGAGTGAAGCGTGAGCAAGCCTTGCTTGAGAAAGAGCAGCAGAAGAATGTATATGTGAAAGCATTGGAAATGAGAAATAAATAAATAAATTACTTAAAGGAGCTAGAAGAGAAAGAATGTAAATCACAGGTAACTGGCCAATACACAGTTAGGCAACCTCTCTATCCTAACCTTAATAAATCACACAATGATTTTTTGTTACTAGATCGCCCTCCACCTCCGTATGTCGTTCCTTCTGCCCCTCATGAGTTAGCTAAGGCCTCCGGTTCGGAGCAACAGAAGATGCAAGACAGTCGCTCTATGTTGCCTGCTGACCGTGCGTCTGAGCTTAGATCTGTTGCTCGTAAAACAATTCGTAGAGTTGTCTCTGCTTCGGAACTTTTAGACAACATGAAAGGGTGGACAGAAAAGGAGCAGCTATATTTTACTGAGGCTTTTGGCACAGAAGTTATTGAACTATATAGGAAATATTCTGATGAGTTAGAGCCCGATGATGTAGCAGATGATCATAAGCAAATGCGTGATGGTCTTTTTGTTTTCTCCCAGGTGGCTGATGCAATCAGGCGTTTGGTGAAATTATGTGTTGTGGCAGTCCGTTTGCAAGAGGAGAAAAGGGCTGTGGACGTAGTTGCACGGACATCTCAGACCGGCGGGGTGCAAGCTTCCATCTTTGGAACAGATAAGACTATGATAGTTCATGTGAAACCAATGCGGGAGGCCGCGCCTTTGTATGTTCCTCCTAAAGGATTGGGTACAAGTGATGATAAAACTTCTGTTGATGCTAAGGGTTATTTTATTTATAATTGGGTGTATACTCCTTGGAATAGGGCAGATGTAATGGCCCTTAAAATAGCATTACCTGACCCGCGGAAAAATACAGCCGCCTTTTATGAGAAAGTTGAGGGAGCAATTAGTTCTTGTACTATGACTTTGGACAACTTGATTCTTTTGTTTTGCCTGAAGGTGTGGCTCTCATACAATATGTCGATGATATTTTGTTGCCAGCTGATACCCCTGAGCAATGTGAAAAGTGCACTTTGTCCTTACTTTCTTTTCTTGCTTCACACCATCATAAAGTGTCACGAAAGAAATTGCAATATTGTAGACCAAAGGTAACCTATTTAGGTCACCTTTTGTCTAAGGAGGGCCGTGCACTTACATGAGATCATATTCAAGCAAATTTAGACACACCAGTACCCTCTACTCAGAAAGATGTTCGTGCATTACTTGGTCTTACTTCTTTTTGTAGGCAATGGATATTAGGGTTTTGACACAATGTCAAACCTTTGCTAGCACTTTTGACTAAAGATACTCCAATGCCCCTCCCAAGGACAGATGAATGTGAGACTGCTTTCCGGCAGCTACGACAAGCCCTTTGTTCAGCACCAGTGTTAGGTACTCCAGATTACATGAAGCCTTTTGCACTTTACGTACATGAAAAAGATGGATGTGCATTGTCAGTTTTAGTACAGACACATGGCGATAAGCAGCGTCCCTGTGCATATTTTTCAGCAGTACTTGATCCTGTTGCTCGAGCGTTGCCTGGGTGTTTTTGTTCAGTTGCCACAAAAGCTGTGTCAATACGTCAGAGTGAAGGGATAGTTTTGTCACATAAGCTGTTGGTGTTAGTACCCCACGCGGTTGATGCTCTTTTAAATCAAACAAAGACACAACATTTAACTAGCGCTCGCATGACAGGATATGAATTGACATTGCTGGCTCCTCAATTACACTGAAGAGATGTGCAACACTAAATCCAGCCACTTTGTTGCCATATCCGGTGACTCAGCCTCAGTCACAAGAAACACATGATTGTATATTCCTTACCGAAGAACAGACAAAGGGTTGTATTGATTTGCAACATATGCCCCTCCCAGATGTAGACAGGGAATTGTGGGTTGATGGGTCTTGTTTGAAGTTGCCAGACGGTACGACCTCAGCTGCATATGCAATCACCACGATACACACGGTAGTGGAGACAGCTCATATACCACAGAAGTCAGCTCAAGCAGCTGAACTAATAGCTTTGACACGAGCATGTGAGCTTAGTACTGACTTATGTGTGAACATTTATAAAGACAGCTGCTATGCTTTTGGAGTGGCTCATGATTTTGGTTTGCTTTGGAAGGAGAGAGGCTTTCTCACATCCCACGGGATGCAGATAATGCATGGAGAATTAGTGCATAACCTCTTGACTGCATTGACATATCCAAAGAAACTAGCTATTGTGAAATGTAGTGCACATAAGAAAGTGACTGATAAGATAGGGCAAGGTAATGCTCTTGCGGACCGCGTAGCACGTGAGACTGCGATGCAGCGAAGTACTACTTCTATGTATATAGTGAAGTCACAAGCTGAACGCTGGCATAATGCTAGACAAGACGTATTAGATATACAGAAATCTGTTTCTGTGAAAGAACGTGAGCAATGGTCTGAAGAAGGAGAATTGGATGATGAGGGCTATTGGCGGAATAAGCAGATGGATAAATGGAAATTGCCTATAGCTTTTGTACAACCTATGGTTCAGATGGCACGTGGGCTGGCACATGTTGGAGCTTCAACAATAACGAAGTTGCTTACGCAAGTTTGGGAGCATCCAGAAATTTCCAGCACAGCTAAGAGAGTAGTACAGTCTTGTTTGATCTGTTTACAATACAATCCTGGAAAAGGGACACGTACTGCTGCGGGAGGGTTTGCTACACCAACTGCACCTTTTGAAGTTCTACAAATGGATTATATTCAGCTTGAACAATGCAACAATTTAAAGTATGTCTTGGTTGTGGTATGTGCCTTCAGTAAATGGATAGAGGCGTACCCCACAAAGGATAATACTGCCATTACCACAGCGAAGGTGCTTTTGAACACATTTTTCCCTAGGTTTGGTGTTTGCAGACTTTTATGGAATTATAACGGACCCCATTTTGTTGGGGAAGTTATTAAGTATGTCCTGAAAGGATTAAGGATCAAACAGAAGTTCCATGCGGTTTTCCACCCACAATCAGCAGGGTTGGTGGAAAGGTATAATACTACTTTGAAGCTGAAGTTAGCGAAGATACAGGCTTCCACATCCTTAACTTGGCCGGATGCATTACCATTGGCATTATTGTCTATTAGGTCAGTGCCACACTCTCGAATTAGCCTTACTCCCTAAGAAGTGGTGTTTGCAAGGCCAATGAACATTTGGGGAGTTCCTAAGCCAAGTTCTGTATATGATGTACCTTGTGTCCTGATGAGTGATTATTTGGCACATTTAACCGACAATTTGGTTTCTATTCATCAACAGGTTCGAGAAGCACATCCTGACAGATCTACAGGTGAAGGCCATGAACTCCGACCTGGTGACCAGGTGATGATTAAGTCCTTTAAAAGATCAAGCAGCATGGAACCAAGGTGGCGTGGCCCCGAACAGGTGCTCCTTGTGACAAGGACAGCAGTTCGAGTGACGAACCGAAAGAATTGGGTCCATAGTACTCACTGCAAGAGAGTGCTACCTACCTTGGTGGAACCTGCTGTGCTGACCGATCGAGAGATTTTGACTACGGAGAAAGGCCGTGCTATATCACCTGACGAATCTGCGGAGTTCTTCCCGGACCATACGACTTCTGGAGTGTCACAATATAATTTGAGACTGAGGAAAGAATCTGAAAATGTTTTGAAAAAAACTGGTTGAGCTACCACCATGGGTTAGTGAAACAGAGAGCCAATGTGGCAAGGGGGGTGGATTAGCCATGCATTAGAGTAGTGACACCCGTCTTGGCCCGAGGTGAAGAAATCAGTGGCTGCCCAGGGATAAGAGCTCCAACGATTGTTTTTAATTAATTTCTGAAAGGGTCGATTATCACTGTTGCTAAAATGAATAACAAACTGATCATTAGTACTATGGGGTTTGTTGTTGTTTTGGTGGTAATAGCAATAATCACCTGGTTTGTTGAAAAGAAGGCTCCTGCTCGTGAGTTTTTTTGTTGCCACTACTCCAGAACCAGAGGATCACTATTACTTTACGCTTCCCTATCATGAGCAGAAGCACCGTCAATCGTACTTCAATAATACTTTCATTCAGATGTTGCATCATACTCATAATGCTACAAATACTACTAACTGTTGGGTATGTGGAATGATACCTGTGCATCAAAAGAAAGGAGGAACACCTTTCATTCCTCTTCCTTTTTCACACAATGGTTCTTGTCAAGCTTGGTACACACTTTTGTTTGCATCTGGAAAAAAAAAAAGAGGGCGAACTTTTTTTGTTTTTTTCGCCTTAATAAAGTATTCTACCAAGACAAAGATGGGTATCCCCAAGCTAAAGGAACTAAATGGGAATGGGAAGAGTATCAACCGGACAATGTTTCAATACCATATGTCTTCACATATATAAGAGACTCTGACAAGAAAAAACAATTTGTGATTTCTGTTACAAAAACTAAAGCAGATTTATGTATACGTAGCATTGGGCGAATTCCAGTGGGATAAGCGATTGTACCTTGATTTTAACTATTGAGGGTGTAAATAATAGTAGTTTTACAGCTTCACATAATGTAAATGTAAATTCGTACTTGTAAAGCACACTCCGACCCTGAGGTATTGAGGCGCTGAATGCATACCGCTGTGAAACCCCTCCTGGATTTTCCCTGTGAGGTGCCCACTCCTGGACAACCCCCAAGGTGAAGCCAGGCATCCCAGCGCTGTTGGGGCCGTTGTGGACATTAAGCAAGCTATTGCCCAGAGTTGCAGAGTGAGACCCATGAATTAGATTAGGCACTGAGGCGAGAAATCTACTGTCCAGGGAAATTGAGCCCAAGAACCGCCGAAGCGGGAATTGAACCCTGGTCCCGGGCTAGATCTCTCCATCAGGGTCTGCCTCTCTAACCATTGTGCCACACTTCTCCAGCAGCAATTAGATTAAGCATTAGCAGAAGACATCTTGTATTTAGCAACTATTGTGAACATTTCGCGGAATCCATTTTGTATTCATGGCAGCCATTTTCTCTGCCACATGCTGCCATGTGCTCACCATGTGCTCTGTCCTACCTTTCTGTTAACTACTCTTGAAAATCTGCCTAGTGACAAGTTATATTTAGCATCTCCCACTTTCGCACATGCCCAGTAAGGTCTGCAGCTGTTAGTCCTTGAAAACTGTTAGCCCCTCCTACCTGTCGACTGTGCATTTCCACATGACCTTATATGTATAGAAGTCTTGCTTCTATAATTGTACCACCTCCTTTTAGCCCCTGCGGGGGTATAAAAGAACCATGCTCTCTCAGTTCAGTGTGCTACTTCAAACATTACCGAAGGGTGCTGTTTGAACTGTAGTACCACCTCATGAGGTTTAATAAACTTTGTCTTTTATTTCAGTTTCTGTGCCAACTTCTTCCTATATGGTCTGAGGACTTTGTGCAGAGAAGGGTGAACCCCTTGCACTAGTAGGCCTTGCTGAGGCTTACTTCAACACAACCAGTATGTGTGGTAAAAATGACAATGTGGTAAAAATGACAAAACCTGCTCTGGTGTAATCAGGCTTCAGAGCACACCCGTGACATGCTAGGTGTCTTGGGTGGGACCCTGATGATGAAGCATACCACCAACTGTATTGGTGGATGAGGGGTCTTCATGACATAACATAAGTGCATTTCTATTCACAATTTTAGTGTTTGGAACATCACAGAAGGATGTCGACACATCAAAATGATCTACTACAACATTACCTGTTTTTCTGGGGTGGGGGGGGTCACCTGAGTTTTTGGTCTCAGATGTACCGGTCATCTAGGGAAACCTCCCAAACCCAGATATTTTTGAAACATAGACACCCAGCGGAGTCCAGGGAGGTGTGGCTTGCATGTATCCCCTAAAATGTTCTTACCCAGACTCCTCTGCAAACCTCAAAATGTGCTTAAAAAAGCATATTTTCCTCACTTTTCTTTGTAGGATCAATGCGCCGGCACAAATTTCCTACCACCCAGAGTTCCCCCCAGTCTCCAAAGTAAAATGATACCTCACTTGTGTGAGTCCCCAAAGCAGAGTCATCCTAAAAATGTATAAAAAAAAAATTGTGCTTATCAACTTGCTTTGCTATCCCCTCAATCTCTACACATTTTTGGCCTTTTCCTGTTGCAGGCACCTGGGCCACCTACACAAGAGAGAATGTGATGTGTCCATGTTGTGTTTTGGGGCATTTCCTTTTGCGGGCACTACGGAAGACCAGTGGGATAGCTGGGTAGAAGGAAGTTTGTGGCTCCCCTCAGATTCCAGAACTTTCCATCACCGAAATGTGAGGAAAAAGTGTTTTTTTGCCAAATTTTGAGGTTTGCAAAGCATTCTGGGTAACAGAACCTGGTAAGAACCCCACAAGTTACCCCACTCTGAATTTCCCTAGGTGTCTAGTTTTCAAAAATGTATAGGTTTACTAGGTTTCCCTTGGTGCCAGCTGAGTTAGGGGCCAAAATCCACAGCTAGGCACTTTGCAAAAAACAGCTGTTTTCATTGGGAAAATGTGATGTGTCCACGTCGTGTTTTTGTGCATTTCCTGTCGGGGCACTAGGCCTACCCACACAAGTTAGGTACCATTTTTGTCAGGAGACCTCGGGGAACACTGGGTAAAAGGACGTTTGTGGCTCCCCTTAGATTCCAGAACTTTCCATCACTGAAATGTGAGGAAAAAGTTGGGTTTTTGCCATATTTTGAGGTTTGCAAAGGATTCTGGGTAACAGAACATGGTGAGAGCCCCACAAGTTACCCCATTCTGAATTCCCCTAGGTGTCTAGTTTTAAAAAATGTATAGGTTTGCTAGGTTTCCCTAGGTGACGGCTGAGCTAGAAGCCAAATTACACAGGTAGGCACTTTCCAAAAAACAGCCCAGTTTTCCTTAGGAAAATGTGATGTGTCCACGTTGTGTTTTTGTGCATTTCCTGTCGGGCACTAGGCCTACCCACACAAGTTAGGTACCATTTTTACTGGGAGACTTGGGCGAATGCTAAATGTAAGGAAATGTGTGGCTACAGTGTTTTTTTGCCACATTTTTAGGTTTGCAAAGGATTCTGGGTAACAGAACCTGGTGAGAGCCCCACAAGTCACCCAATTCTGGATTCCCATAGGTGTGCACTTTACAAAAATGTATAGGTTTGCTAGGTTTCCCTAGGTGCCAACTGAGCTAAGGGGGAAAAGGCATAGCACCGAAGTGGTTAATCAAACACAAGCTGTTCGGCGCTTAACCCCTCGGGTGCCGTTGACATAACGGTTACGTCCTGAGCAGCACTGCTCGGGTGCCCAAGACATAACCATTACATCCAGACATGGGCCCATGTGGGAAGCGCTCCCCAGGGGGCCTGGCACCCCCCTCCCCTGGGCAGGGGTGGAAGGGGAATCGGTTCCCCTTCTACGCCCACCCCCTGACCCTCAGTGGCGTCTGATGATGTTAGTGCGCGATCGCACACTGACCTCATCAGAGGCTGCCCCCACCTCGCTGGAAGCTACAGAGAAATGCAAAAGTATTTCTCCTCCGATCACGTGGAGGGGGTGAGAGAGGCATGAAAGGAGAGGAAAGGTATTTACTCTCCTTTCATGTCTTTCTCAGCATTTCTGCTGCCTGATCGTGCACCAGAAATGCCACTAGACACCAGGGATGTTTTTTGTTGTTGTTTTGTTCATGGCATTAGGAGAGCGGCCCCTTGGGCAAGGGCTGCTCCCAGGGGGGGGAATTTATTTTTAGGCCATTTCTGCCCCCCTGGGGGCAGATTGGCCTATTATAATTAGGCCGATTTGCCCCCGGGCGGGGGCAGAAACCGCTAGAAACCAGGGATCATTTTTTTTTTTTTAATGTATGGGGAGAGACCCCTACGACAAGGGTCGCTCCCCAGTGGGGAAAAATATTTTTGGGCCGATAAACCCCTAGACACCAAGGATATATATTTTTTATGTTTACTTTTTTTTATATATATATGGGGAGCAACCCCTTAGGCAAGGGTCGCTTCCCTGGGGGGCAAATTGTCTTTAGGCCATTTCTGTCCCCCTTGGGGGCAGATCAGCCTATTTTTATTAGGCCTAGACACTAGGGATCATTATATTTTTGGGTCAATTTCACGCAAGGGTGGCAGCCCCTTAGGCAAGGGTTGTTCCCCTGGGGGGCAAATTTATTTTAGGCCATTTCAGCCTTCGTTGGGGCAGATTGGCCTATTTTTATTAGGCTGATCTGCTGGGGGCAGAATCCACTAGGCACCAGGGAGTTTTGTTTTTTATTTATGTTTATACATAAGGGGAGTGGCCTCTTGGGCAAGGGCCGCTCCCCAGTGGAGCAAAATATTTTTAGCCCTTTTCTGCCCCCCTGGGGGCAGATAAGCCTATTATAATTAGGCCGATCTGCTCCCAGAGTGAGCAGAAACCCCTAGACACCAGGGATATATATTTTTTTATGTTTACTTTTTTATATATATGGGGAGCGACCCCTTAGGCAAAGGTCGCTCCCCTGGGGTGCAAATTGTCTTTAGCCCATTTCTACCCCTCTTGGGGCAAATCGGCTTATTTTTGTTAGACCAATCTGCCCTCAAGGGGGGCTGAAACCACTAGACAGCAGGGATTTTTATTTTTTGCGTCAATTTCAGGCAAAGGGGGGGGGGGGGCGACTCCTTGGGCAAGGGTCATTCCCCTGGGGGGGGGGGCAATTTATTTTAGGCCATTTCGATCGACCTATTTTATTAGGCCAATCTGCCCCCCCGGGGGGCAGAAACCACTAGGCACCAGGTATTTTATTTGTTCCAATTTCATGCAGGGTGAGCGCCCCCTAAGGCAAGGCTTGCAAATATATTTTAGGCCATTTCTACTCGCCTTGGGGGCAGATCAGCCGATTTCTAGTAGGCCGATCTGCCCCCAGGGGAGCAGAAACCACTTAGGCACCAGGGATTGGTGTGTGTGGATGTGTGGGTTTTGTTTGGGGGGGCAGCCCCTGGGGCAAGGGTCACTCCCCATGGGGGGAACATTACTGTTGGACATATCTGCCCCCTCTTGGGGGCAGATCGGCCTGTTTTTGGAAGGCCCATCTGCCCCCAAGGGGGGCAGACAGCCCACAAGAGACCAGGGAAGATTTTTTCCCAAAATAGGAGGGTGGGGGTATGGCCATACCCCCACCCCAAATAAATGGGGCCTACGTTGTTCTGCCCACCGGTGGCCAGATGAGGCAATTACCCCGGATCCACTCCCCAGTGGGGCAGAAAGCATACTAGATGCCAGGGAATTAAAAAATACATATAAAATAGTGGGGTGGTGGCTACCAACCAGTATGGGCCTGGTTATGCCCCCTCCCCAACTGAAGGGGGTAACAGTCTATCAGTTCTCCCTCTGCACACTAAAGCATCTTATCCCACGGCAAGCACAAGGGCATTTGATTATTTTGGGTATTGGTATTACATTTGGGCCATGAGAGCTTGGCTAACTCTCAAACTCGTCCCACTTGGAATGGTGAGGGCTGCACTTTTTGGACTTTTGGACGCTGTCATGTAGAAAAATCCACAAGACCTAGACACATCTGAAAACTAAACATTTGGGTGATTCCAGGGTGGAGTGCTTCACATGCACCCCGCACCATCTTCTTACCCACAACGCCCTGCAAACCTCCAACATTGCTGGAAATCATACATTTTCCCACATTTTTGTGATGGAACCTTCTGGAATCTGCAGGAATCCACAAAATTCTTACCGCCTAGCATTCTCTCATCTATACTGATAAAAATTCTGCTGCACATGTCATCCTAAATTATTTTTTTTCAAAATGCCCATTTGGACCAGCTTTGATTCCGCTCAATTTTTACATGTTTTTGGCTCTTCCCTGTCACAGGCACTTGGCCCACCTACACAAGTGAGGTATCATTTTTACCGGGAGACTGAGGGGAACGTTGGGTGGTAGGAAATTTGTCCCGGTGCGGTGATCCCACACAGAAATGTGGGCAAATTTTTATTTTTTAGCTAAATTTGAGGTTTGCTGAGGATTCTGGGTAAGAAAACATTGGTGGATCCACAGAAGTCACAACTACCTGGACTCTCTTGGTGTCTAGTTTTCAGAAATGTCTGGGTTTGGTAGGTTTCCCTAGATGGCTGCTGACCCCAGGGCCAGAAATGCAGGTGTCCTCCCCCACAAAAACAAGTGGTTTTGTATTTGATAATTTTTATGTGTCCAGATAGTGTTTCAGGGCATTTCCTTTCGCGGGCACTAGGCCTACCCACACAAGTGAGGTACCATTTTTATTGGGAGACGTGGGGGAACGCTGGGTGGAAGGAAATGTGTGGCTCCTCTCAGAATGCAGAACTTTGTGTCACCGAAATGTAAGGAAAATGTGTTTTTTAGCCAAATTTTTAAGTTTGCAAAGGATTCTGGGTAATAGAAAGTAGTCAGAGCCCCACAAGTCACCCCATCTTGGATTTCCCTAGGTGTCTATTTTTCAAAAATGTGCAGGTTTGGTAGGTTTCCTTAGATGCCGGCTGAGCTAGAGGCCAAACTCCACAGCTAGGCACTTTGCAAAAAACAGCTCTGTTTTCTTTCTGAAAATGTGATGTGTCCATGTTGTGTTTTGGGGCATCTCCTGCTGCGGGTGCTAGGCCTACCCACACAAGTGAGGCACCATTTTTAGCTGGAGACTTGGGGGAACGCTGGGTGGAAGGAAATTTGTGGCTTTTCTCAGATTCCAGAACTTTGTGTCACCGAAATGTGCGGAAATAGTGTTTTTTTAGCCACATTTTGAGGTTTGCAAAGGATTATGACAGAACCTGATGAGAGCCCCACAAGTCACCCCATTTTGGATTCCCCTAGGTGTCTAATTTTCAAATAAGCGCAGGTTTGGTAGGTTTCTCTATGTGACAGCTGAGCTACAGGCCAAAATCCACAACTAGGCACTTTGCAAAAAACAGGTCTGTTTTCTTTGGGAGAATGTGATGTGTCCACGTTGTGTTTTGTGGCATTTCCTTTCGCCGGCACTAGGCCTACCTACACAAGTGAGGCATCATTTTTATCAGGAGATTTGGGGGAACGCTGGGTGGAAGAAAATTTGTGGCTCCTCTCAGATTCCAAAACTTTGTGTCACCGAAATGTGAGGAAAAAGTGTTTTTTTAGCCAAATTTTGAGGTTTGCAAAGGATTCTGGGTAACAGAACCTAATGAGAGCCCCACAAGTCACCCTATCTTGGATTCCCCTAGGTGTCTAGTTTTCAAATATGTGCAGGTTTGGTAGGTTTCCCTAGGTGCCAGCTAAGCTAGAGGCCAAAATCCACAGCTAGGCACCTTGCACAAAACAGCTCTGTTTTCTTGGGGGAATGTTATGTGCCCACGTTGTGTTTTGGGGCATTTCCTTTCGCGGGCGCTAGCCCTACCCACACAAGTGAGGTACCATTTTTATTGGGAGGCTTGGGGGAACACTGGGTGAAAAGAAATTTGTGGGTCCTCTCAGATTTCAGAACTTTGTGTCACCGAAATGTGAGGAAAAGGTGTTTTTTTTGCCAAGTTTTTAGGTTTGCAAAGGATTCTGGGTAACCCGGTGAGAGCCCCACAAGTCACCCCATCTTGGATTCCCCTAGGTGTGTACTTTTAAAAAATGTGCAGGTTTTGTAGGTTTCCTTAGGTGCCGGCTGAGCTAGAGGCCAAAATCAACAGCTAGGAACTTTGCAAAAAACACGTCAGATTTCAATGTGAAAATGTGATGTGTCCACATTGTGTTTCCTGTCGCGAGCATTAGGCCTACGAACACAAGTGAGGTACCATTTCTATCAGGAGACTTGGGGGCACACAGAATAGCAAAATAAGTGTTATTGCCCTTTGCCTTTCTCTACATTTTTTCCTTCCAAATGTAAGACATTGTGTAAAAAAAGAAGTCTAATTGAAAAATGCCCTGTAATTCACATGCTAGTATGAGGACTTCGCAATTCAGAGATGTGCAAATAACCACTGCTTCTCAACACCTTATCTTGTTCCCATTTTGACAATACACAGGTTTTCTTGATACCTATTTTTCACTCTTTATATTTCAGCAAATGAATTGCTGTATACCCGGGATAGAATGAAAACCCACTGCAAGGTGCAGCTCCTTTATTGGCTCTGGGCGACTAGGGTTATTGATGAACCTACAAGCCCTATATATCCCCGCAACCAGAAGAGTGCAGCAGACTTAAGGGTATATTGCATTAAAAAAACTGACATTGCAGAAAAAAGTTACAGAGTAAAACTTTAAGAAAAATGGCTTTTCTTCACCTCAATTTCAATATTATTTTATTTCAGCTGTTATTTTCTGTGGGAAAACCTTGTAGGATCTACACAAATTACTCCTTGCTGAATTCAGAATTTTGACTACTTTTCAGAAATGTGTAGCTTTTTGGGATCCGGCATTGGCTTCACACCCATTTCTGTCACTAACTGGAAGCACAAAAATAGTAAAAATGGGGTATGTCCCAATAAAATGCCAAAATTGTGTTGAAAAATTGGGTTTTCTGATTCAAGTCCACCTGTTCCTAAAAGCTGGGAAGCTGGCGATTTTGGCACCTTAAACCCTTTGTTGATGCCATTTTCAGGGAAAAAAACACAAGCCTTCTGCTGCAGCCATTTTTATCATTTTTTTGTTGTTGAAAAAATCGAATTGTTTACTGTATTTTGACTTGATTTCTTGGTCTCCTTCAGGGGAACCCACAAAGTCCGGGTACCTCTAGAATCCCTAGGATGTTGGAAAAAAAAGGACGCACATTTGGCGTTGGTAGCTTATGTGGACAAAATGTTACGAGGGCCTAAGCGCGAACTGCCCCAAATAAGCCCTGGCACCTGAGGGGGAAAGGCCTGGCAGCGAAGGAGTTAACAGGGCTTGAAACCAGAACGAGGCCCTCAGCTCCAATCTAGGCGAGCACGTCAGGGCAAGTCACAGCCCATCACAGGCGTAATGGATATCTAGTCCTTCTTTTGTTTTTACGCCACTGTTGCCTGATTTCCATGACTACGGAAGCGCCGCCTCTTGATCGCCTGGTTCATTTCCGGTAGGAAGCTATTCAGTTTTTTTTCAAAACACAAATATGGAGAGAGCTGCTGCTTCGGAGCTAATGTATTTCCGGGATGTGCATATGTCGGGTTGCGGAGCTCCCGGAGCTCCGCAAACCAGCTGATAGCGCAGGCTGGATGTTGGGATCGGCGCGTTATCATCTGGGAGGAAGTTGGCTTTCTTTAATGATTGCACCTACGTCTCCTTTAGACAAGTTTTGGAACTTACCCAGCTCACGTTGCGTTCTGGGACTTGCAGTTTCGCCTTGAATAATGTAAGTATGCTCTCTTAATCCGAACACATCGGATGGCTGTGTTGCTCCGTGTGCCATGAATCACGGGGACACTTGACAGCTGTGCATTGTTACCGTCTGATATTTCTGGTAGTACGAAGCTGTGTTTAATGTTGTTGGAGTTGCGACAGAGATTTCGTTTGTATTTTATAACCCAAGAGTGTGGGCCACAGCACATGTCCTTCTGATAGGTGGTAATGTGAAGCTGTAGTCCCGACCCAGGAAGGCAGAAAGAACCAAGGCACAGACACTCGCAATGCCACCCGACCGCGCCTATCTCATCGTCATTGCTTAATTGGAAGAGTTGTTTAGTTACTTTTGGTATCCCCTTGGCCCGTGACAGGAAGGTGGCAAATTGCGTCTCTCCGCTACACAGCTACATTTTGTAACCATAAATGCATTCATTCTCAACTGAACTTTCTTGCTTTTAATTCGCAAGCCTTTTTGATTCTCAGACTAGCGTGTCTGGCTCGGTACTTTTCAGTGATAGGTAAAGGGAGAGCAGCATTCCGTTTTCTAAGGATTCTACCATCTGTTGCAAACTCGGGAGCTTCACTTCGTCTAACAAAAAAGTACAAACAAGACTTGCCGTCCGTGGACTAAATTAGTGCACTGACGCTACTGAGTCACTCACTTGTGACACCTGACGCGGTAATTCATCAGATTTAAGTTTGAACTTGGCGCATTTTTGTTTTCGGGTTGTAAGAGAAGCAGCAATTTGTTTTGGGTTTGTAAGAGAAACAGCAAATTAGACTTGTGTTGGACACGTATTTCACGGAAATTGCTGGACGGCCCATCTAAGTCTGCGCACTGGATGAGAAACAAGCATTGGCAAAGCCAATAGGTCTCTCCTTTGAAGCCTATTGGCCTTGGCTGGACCATACACAATTGAGGAAATACACTAGGCAGCATCTTTAAATTAATCAACACTTCGACAAAGCTAGTAAATCTTACGTAGGCGAGACCTACTGGCTTTGCCAAAGCTTGTTATAAATAGCAAACATGCTCCTCGTAGTATTGACCTAGAAGGGTGAAAATAGTTACCAGACGTGCCATATTCGAAGCTATGTCCTATAGGCTGAATGCAAAAATTCAGCAACAGTGCATTCACCCACTGAGTTATATCCAACAATCACACTACCAGTACAGACAAAAGAAACGTGTGTCTCTTTGTGCAGTTATATGTCTTCCTGTGATTCAAGTGCTCTTCTGCAAAGTTTACATGACCAGTAGGAAATAACAAGCATTGGCAAAGCCATTAGGTCTCGCCTATACAAGACCTATTGACTTTGTTTTGTTTTGCCATGTTGTTCAGCATGGCTAAAGGTTAGTGGTGTGGAGTGTCAGAGCGGAGTGGGGAAGTAGAGTGTTGTAAAGTGTATTTGTCTGAATGTTGTAGAGTGGAGTAAGAGGATTAGAGTGTCACAGA
Source organism: Pleurodeles waltl (assembly GCF_031143425.1). Taxonomy (NCBI): domain Eukaryota; kingdom Metazoa; phylum Chordata; class Amphibia; order Caudata; family Salamandridae; genus Pleurodeles; species Pleurodeles waltl. The sequence continues at coordinate 742,757,784 of NC_090447.1, read as the reverse complement.
GTTGAGTGGACGGTAGTTGGATTCAGTGGCAGAGAGCATTGTGGGGTTGAATAGGGTGGAGTGGGTTAGAGTGGATTGAGGTAGTGGGGTGGATTGGACAAGAGTAGAATGGCGTAGATTGGGTGGCTTGAGTAGGGTGGATTGGTGTGAGGTGGTTTGGAGTGGGGTAGATTGAAGTGGGATGGGCTGGATGAATTGGACTGGAGTGCGGTGGACTGAACTAGGATGGGGTGGGCTGGATTGTGGTGGATTGGAGTGGATTAAAATGGGGTGAGGTAAATTAGGGTGGACTGGGAAGGTGGATTGGGGTGGGGTGGTTTGGACTAGGATGGATTGGACTGGGGTGGACTGCATTGAGCGAGGTGGATTGGCGTGGGGTGGACTGCAGTGAGGTGGATTGACTGAGTGGGGTGGATTTGGGTGTGATGGGGTGGATTGGATAGGGTGTGGTGGACTGGATTTGTTTGGGTGGATTGGTTTGGGGTGGACTGGACTAGAGTGGATTGTAGCCGACTGTAGTGGGGTGGATTGGATTGCAGTGAGGTGGACAGGGTTGGGCTGATTGGATTGGAGGGTAGTGTACTGGATTGAAGTGGTGAAGATTAAGGTGGCTTGGAGTAGGGTGGATTAATATTGACTAGAGTGGACTGTGTGTGGTGGATTGAAGTGGATTGTATTGGAGTGGGGTAGATTGTATGGAGTCAGTTGGATTGGGTAGCGGTGGACTTTATTGGGGTGGGGTGGGTTGGATTGCAGTAGGGTGGATCGGACTGCAGTGGAGTAGATTGGACTGGGGTGGGGTAGCCTGGACTGGGGTGTGGTGAATTGAGGTAAAATGTATTGGATTGTAGTAGGGTAGATTGGACTGGGCTGGATTGGGTTGGATTGGTGTGGGGTGGATTAGATTTGATTGGTGTGGGGTGCACTGGATTGTAGTGAGGTGAATTGAGATGGAGTGGGTTGGATTGAGGCGAGGTGGATTGGATTGGAGTAGGGTAGATTACTCTACTGGATTGGATTGGAGTGGGTTGTTTGGCATTATGGTGGGACAGACTAGTGGGGAAGGTTAAAATGGATTGGAGTCGGACAGATTGTTTTAGATTAGAATGATGCAGATTGGAGTGGGACAGATTGTAGTAGGGTGGATTGGAGTGGTGTAGATTGGCTCAGTGTGGGGTTGATTGGATGGGGGGTTTGGAGTCCAATTAATTGGGATGGAGTGAATTGGATTGGGTGAGGTGGATTGAATTGGAGTAGGGCATATTGTTTTGGATTAGAGTGGGGCAGATTGGAGTGGGGAGGACTGTTTTTGATTGGAGTGGGGGGCAGACTCGAGTGTGGCACATTGGAGTGAGACAGATTGTTTTGGATTGGAGTGGGGCAGATTAGAGTGTGGCAGATTATTTTGGATTGCAGTGGGGCATATTGTTCCGAATTGGAGTGCAGCAGATTGCAGTTGGGTATATTGTTTTGGATTGGGGCAGATTGGAATGGGGGATATTGTTTTGGTTTGGAGTGTGGCAGATTGCTTTGGTGTGGTGCAGATTGTTTCTGATTTTGAAGGTGCGAATTGGAGTGAAGCAGATTAGATTGGGGTGGGTTGGGAGGATTGAAATATAGTGGGTTGAATTGGACTGGATTAGGGTGGGGTGGATTGGTATGGGGTAAAGTGGATTTGGGTGGATGAATTGGCGTGGATTGCATGACTATGTGTTAAAGCATCATTTCAGATATTACACATAAGAAAGAAACTCTGTCGCTTTGCGATATTTCAAACAAGTTAATAGTCATCTTTTGAGAACAGCACCCATGAACAAAAACAAAAGAAAACATGAGTGGAAAAGGAGGATAGAGACTTTGCAAAGTAAAAGAAAGCTAGCTTTAAAAAATAAACTTTGCGATGTTGTTTGTCCTGCTGGACACGTTTTTAAAAGTCACAAACCTTCTGTTTGCACTAGAAGGTAAAAAATAACAAAATAGTACCTTGATCACGTTGGGAGCAGCAGACGAGCACTAATTAAGTTGAATCAATCAGTGCTTGATCCCTGCTCCACATAGAGGAACGGAAATGATGCCAAGCATGCCTTGACGATTTACAAGGCTGTAAAGAGTGCCACGCAAGCCAACAAATGGTGAGCGACAGGCGGCGCCAAGCCCTTAACTGAACACAACAGTTTACGCATGCACTCGCAGGCTTGACCATAAAAAGCATGGAGCCATCACTACTGCCAGCAGTTGTTTATTGCTGATAGTAAACAAGACCCTCTTCACGAATATGAACAGGCACTGAAGAAGCTGGCAAGTTTTGTAGTGCTTGGCTCCGCGCACCTGCTGCTACATACAAAAGAGGAGACTGTCCTCTTTCTTCGGCTTCATAATTGTTAATCGCACTTCGGTACAAAAGGCCATGTCAGTGTGTGCTGCATTCTTGTGATGTCACTTTGGGGAATAACACTCCTTATCAGCAGGCACTGGGAAGAAGTGAACGCCTATAAGAAAAATAACGTGCCTCCGTTGTAAAGAAATAAACTATAAGGAGAAAAAGTTGAAATAGTTGAGCAAGACTTTCTCCCTTTCAAAAAGGAACATATTAATAACACATGTGATTTGCAAACGTATGGGAATACAGACACCAATATTAGCATAGTGTAGTCAAATAATGTGCTTTGCATAGCACTTAATACCGGAGTTTTTCTTATTTTAAGCGCTCTTCATTACATTTGATATTATTATTATTATCCAATGTAATGAATGACAAGCTCTTTGTCGGTCCGAAGTTCCCTGCCGGACATCGTACGCTTAAGCATCATGTCACAGTAGATATTAAAGCAAACCTGAGTAATCTTTCGGGTTCATGCTTCAATGCAGATGAAATCTTATGTCTCGGCTTATTCTCATGTGAGAACCGAACAGCAGTGCATTCATCACCGATAATAAGAAGCAAACTTAATTCTTTTTTTTGTGATAATTTATTGCAGTGAGTTGTGACGTCCTTGAATGTACAAAAGGAGACTGAAAGGCTGGTCATGGCACAGCTTCTGCAATTAAAGGGATAAGGAGACATTACGTAGAGTCCTGTGTGTTGACATGATGACCCACAAGCCTGAAGGTTGGCTGATAATGATATCACTAAAACCTGGAGACAGCACTGCCAGCGATAAACTGTTTTTGTGCACATTACTCATGTTTTTTTGTGTGCTTTTTTTCTCATACATTATGCAGCCATTAGCTGGGGTGTGCCGGGCAGAGACAAAATAGCATCAACCAGGGAGTGGTGCATCTTAGGACGATTTACACTCCGCTAAAAACAATTCACTTCATTCAAGTCAGCTGAACACCGCAAAATGAAGTCACAAAGAATCCATGATGAGAACAAAAGGATCGGAAATAAAGAGAGCAAATTGGTGCGTGAAATCGTCATGACAACAAAGCTCCTGCACTGGCTGAAAGCAGCTGTAGCTCTGTAGCAGTTGATGGCGTAGCAAAAGAAAAACACAAAACGGGCAAAGAGCAGAGGAAGGCAGTGTGGAAACAGCCGAGTTGCGCCTAAAGCTTGATTTATGGCCCCACTGGCACCCTCATGCCTAATGTAAAGATATGGCAACAAGTTATGCATGGGAGCGGCCCACAGAATTGCAGAGGCAAGCCTAGACTGGCACCGTACGCCGGCACAGCATGCGAAATGTGAAAAGAACAATATTTACAGCCTTGTTTACACCATTATCCAGCCGCTCATTTCCCACACATGAAAGGGAGGGAATGGGATGGCTGAAGCAGCGAAGTAGGTTGTAAGACGGAGGAAATCCTCTCACTTTTGAAGTTACAGAAAGTAAATTAAAGTGGCCCCTTGAAAACAGCGTCTAACATTCTGTGTAAAGGAGATGAGAACAAGAATTACAGCCCTGTGTACAGAGCTTGGAGCCAATGAATACATCAAACGTTCGTGTGAAAAACTCTTAGAGAAAGAGAAAAGTAGTCCCTAAACCGAAAGTAATATTGGCCAAGTGGAAAGGTACAAGTAATGCGGCACAGGTCCAGGAGAGTGAACAACTTACAACAAGCATTGTCATAGCCAATAGGTCTTGTTTTTGGGACCTTATAAATATTTATCCATGCAGCACATTATCCTTGGTGCTACAACATTTACTGTTAATACAGAGGCCACTGGTGAACAGCCACACACACCCAAGGCTCAACCTAAAAAATGACTCCTGGAACAGTGATTTTACACATGTCACGGAACAGCCTATTAGCTATAAGCCTATAAGATTGAAAGTACAAGACCCAGAATGCAAACTGTTTGTGGTCTGAAAAGCCAGACTGGCTTGGTAGGTTGCATGTGAAAAGTATGCTTCTGCATGTGAGGATCTGCTGGTAGCAGCTTTGTGTTATTCTCTGATAGAAGATGTTTTGTGTAGCTCCTTGTAAGAAAATGTCCACAGACATGCTTTGAAAAATTGTTTAATTGGAGCCCTGCAGCACTGTGGCAGCAGGTGAAAGGGCAGCTGCCATGGTAGTCTGTATAAAGAAAAAATCCTATGGAAACAACATGAAACAAGCATTTGCAAGGCAGTGGGTCTCGTGTTTGCTTGGGTTAGAGCTATTAGCATTGCAAATTCCTAACTGGACTTTTCTTGCCACATAAATTGAAAAGGAAAAGTAAAACAGTTGACAGAAGCAAGCCGATTCAATGAGCCACTATGAGCGTTGAGCGCAAGAGTTATTGGCTCCCTGCTTGAATGTCTAGAAAGGATCGCGGATGGGATGACAGGCAAACCGAAAATGGAGGAGTGGCCATCACATGCTGTAACAGGCGTAAGTGTGACATAATGTGACGGCCCACAAAAATGTACACTTAGTTAAATCACCTGTGGTGGGAACTCCGCACACAAAGGAGGGATATTTTACAAAATGCTCCAATAAAAATGAAGCATTTGAGACAAGCACAACAAAGAATTAATAGCAAGAGTGGGCGTGGTTAAGAGTTCACAGAGAGATTGCAAAAGGCCAGAGCGCCTACTCGTTTGACACTAAAAAAGAACTAACTGGGGATAGGAAACAAATAAACACCTTCATAGATATGGAATGTACGCCACAATAACACAACACACTTACTGTGAAATGAATAGACTTTAATTATGTACTTATTTGCATTTAGGTACAGAGGCTCTGGGTGATGACCCAGTTCTCAGCATTTTAAAAAGTTAATGTGTGCGCCGATATAATAATTTCCAGTACAGCATTAAGTTTGAGCTTGCAGTTTTACTGTTTCCTTTCTGGGGTTATTTGCTGAGCCCTCGGAAAGCATGGCCTCCTGCCCCCACCCTCTTCTTTTCACAGAAGGTCAGAGACTTCCCTGCCAACTTCCTCTTCTCGAGCCGGGTTCTCAGGCAACAGCATACAATGATGGGAGAAAGCCAGCAGTGGAGACAGATGTTAGTCATACAATTCCCTTCCTGCCACTCTCTTTTTAATCAAATGAAAACAAAAAAACAGAAAGAGAGGGTGGCTGAGGGGGGAGTCAATTAACCTCATTTGTATTCTGCTGAATAATTCATTCAGCTCATCTGTTGCTTCAAAGCACTTTAAATAATACGTCACTGTTAACTAATATAAGATGCTTAAATAATCAACCATGGAACTGGATGGAAGGCTGAGTGTTCTTTGCTGAAATTTGAACTCGTGATCTTCAAATCACTACATATCTCAGTAATATGTGATTACTTCAATAGCCATCATGCATATTTTAGAGTCTAGCCATCAGCTCAACATCCCGTGATTCTGGGCAAATCACGTAATCTCTCCGGGCCTAAAAAGAATTGAATGTGTCCTTGTGTAATGTAACTGGTGCTCTTGTAAAGCGCTTATGTTCTCACTATATAAAACTGTAAAAAATGTATAGTTCAAGTATGAATCAAATAGTTTACAAGGGTGAGTCACCATTGAGTGCGTCCTAGTAATTGCTTATGTTAGATTTGCTTAATTTGAGTTGTGGGTGCCCTGTTAAAAGTCACAGCAGATTCCTCTAAGATCACAAAATGAACCACTCGAGAACCAACATTCATGAACTACGATGTTATCCTGGCAGTGGCTGAAATTAATCTGGAACAGGCTTTTTTTGCAACCTTTCAGAAGTTGCTCAGAAATGATGGCAGTTAGTCAGTCATGGTCCCTAAAATATTTTTTGTGGGTGATCAGAAAATGTTTACCTGGTACTTACACTTTTGTTATTTTCTGACATGACTGGTTACGTAGTGAGGTGAGGAAAGCATTTTTCTTCTGACAATTTAGCACAAGGGAAGGTCTTAATTCTCTCTTTATGGGGGTGCAAGGCAAAGACAATAGGTGCAGCAAAATAGAGGTTGAGACTTGCGGATGTGTATGTTAGACACCGGTATCTTTGAGCAGGGTTCTGGAGAAGCTGTTAATTCTTTCCAACTTAAGTTGTGATGAGATGGTGAGTTTGGTCAATGAGGTGGTTCATTTGGTAAATGAGATGGTACACTTGGAAAATTAGATGGTACATTTAGTAAACTAGATGGTACATTTGATAAAGCAAAAGCGCCATCTCATTTAACAGTTTTCACAGCCTTTCATTTGGGATATGTACCCACAAATCTACAGAAAGGATTGGAAGAATGACTAATGGTGACAGATGTTTGACCGAAGTGTCAGGGATCTGCCCGGGTCGTCATGATATCTGGTCCATGCTGCTATGTGTATCCTGTGTTGAAGGGGCTGCCACGGGCCAGATATCACCCAGTCTTCCAGATGCAGAACAGCCAGCCACAGTAAAGCCTTTAGGCCCTACTCCCTGCCAGTTTATGGTTAGTTATTTCCCATCGTTATAGTGGATTCCTCTTCTTTTTGTCTGCTTTCAGTACAAGTGTCATATGTCCACCTTACTCACTGGAGGATTGCTCTACACCACTATCAATTTTTTATTATTAGTTCTGTTACATTTGAGGTACCCATGCAGGTTTTTAAAAATAAGTCAAGTATATTGTTTCCACAATTGTTCTAGTGATGGGCTGCTAAAGGTCCATTCTGATGAACTCAAAGCTCCCAGGTCATGTGTACAAGGTTGATGGAAAGCATGTGCCTTTAGTCATTTGCCAGGTCATTTGTGATCACTAGTTTTCTCTGTACACATCGCACTCTAGGGTAGGTGCTTGCACAGTGAGTGAGGTGATGGAGGAACTGGAAATAAATAACGTGTGTCCGGAGCACAGCGCATGCAACTAAGCACAAGGAAGAAGCAGAACACGGTTCAGAAGGTGGATGCAAAGAGGGTGTTTCCTGTGAACCTGGTAAAGGCCCCTCTTCGGTCATACCTTAGCCTGGTGATGTCTTGCATTCTATGTACATGTCTCTTCCTGGACGTGGCACACGTTGTTAAGTGATGGTGAAGCATTAAAAAGTGTTAGAGTGGAGGAGTGAGCTGCGAGTCCCTGAGACTGACAAGACATCTCTTTGAGTTACTTTGAGGGGAGGGGCAGCAGCATCCTTTCACCACTGGATCCTCCATCACCACTGTAATCTGACTACATTAGAACCAATGAGCTGAAGGGTCTAGACCGCAGTTCCTCCCAGAGATGTGCAGAACATGAACAACAAATGGAGTTTCACATCACTCCCCATGCGTGTCCCTTTTTTCACTGTGTTGTACGATGCACAATTAGAAGTTATGAAAAAGCTGTTGAGCATGTGTAAAGGAAGGTTAGATCGTGCTACTGAAATATAACAAGTAAATGAGGCGGTAAAAGCTACAGTGTGCATTTTATCTGACCCCCCCAGAGGGCTCTTACCAGCGTGTCCCGCATGTAGTGATCAATATTCCTGGTCTTGTGAAAGGGAGTGGCTGTCAGCATGGTGGGTGGCACTGGCAGCAGCAAAAATTATTAAGCAGCTTTTAATGGAGGTTGGCTTTTCTGGCAGGCTCGCTGGTGTTACAGCCACAAAACGATAAACAGGAATGGAGCAACTGAAAACAGGAATACTTGTGTTACGGGCAGAAACCAACAAAAAAAAATGTTGAGCTCAAAGTAACTTAAATGGCCAGAAGTGCAATGAGACATGTAGCAGGGCCAGTGACCATTGGAGGGGACAACACACCAAAAGGAGGTTCAAATGGCAACGATTCACCACTGAAAAGAAATTAATTTCGAAGGCACACAAAGGAACGAATGAAAAGCGATGGGCGTGCTGAAAGCCCAGAGCGTAGTTACAGCATGTCTCAAAGAGACAGCACATGTGCTGCTTCGACAAGACCTAAAAAGGAGGGACATATAAGACAGCTTAAACACTCGGAAACAAGGATTTTTAAAGGACACTGAAATAGGCAAATGAAAATGGACAGTGTTGAAGCCCACAAAGTATATACAACAGGTCTTGAAGCTCGAAGTAAAAACTGCAGCTTCCCATTTCAGCGTTTTGTTTCTATTTGCAACATTTTGGGTCAATTGCAGGATGCCTGCATCGTGCATGTTTGGGTTGTTTTTTTTTTTTTTTTTGGAAAGCACAGCATAATAAGTTGTGGTCTCTATGAATGGGCAGCTAGTACAGAAAAATGGCCAATTGTTTTTGAAAAAAAATATCTTGGGTCGAGCGCAAGCGATTGCGACCTGTTGTAAGTATTATGGGCTTTTAACCACGACCAACTTGCTCCCATCAATTTCACTCATTTGTGGGCTTGCCTTTCAAACATTCCTTGATGTCATTGGTAAATGCTTTACATTTGTCCTGCATTGAGGCTGTTTGTTACTTCCTTGGCGACCGACCCTGTTACTTGGATAATTACACGATTGCCGATATGCTTTATTGTGAGTAAACTATTTTTTTATTTGGTCTCTCCCCATGGCGCTTTCAAGTCTTATACAGCGCAAACTCAATCGGCAGTATTGGAGAACTTTACATAACTACCAACTACCTCACATTATTCATTTTGTTTATTTATAACTGTTGCAGCGCTGCGCTTTATCCTTCGGTATGGCGGCCGCACCGCTCTCCTTATTTTCTCTAGGCATTCACCCCATAACGTTGTTTGCAGCCATTCTGCATTTATCATTTTGTTTTGTTTAACAATTGCAATGTATTTGATTACATTTTTATTTTTTTATTTTTTTTGGGGGGCACCGGGGAGCCCATGCCGACACGAACCCAGCTGCCCAGTTCTAGAGTGGGCAACTCTAGCCGTTATGCCACATCCTCATCCTGTGTATGCTCATTCGTAATTCATGCTACAACCATATGCCAGTACTCAGAGGTTGGAATAAAAATCAGAGAGGTGTAGGTTCTAACTGCACCAGAGTACCTGCAGTCTTTGAAAAGTACCAGTACTCTCCCATTAAAAGAATTTAACTCATGCTGCGATGTGCAGGTATTCTCCCCTCTTAGAGCTGAGAATAGCAAGTAGTCAGTACCTTCCTACTTAAAGTGCTGTCATTGTACAGATATCTCTGTAGATTAGCTAAGTGAAAACTTGAGCTTTATGAGGTGCTTCTCTGCTATAATATGTTTGCCATGCCCATCTGCTGTCTGAGGCTTAACCTCAGTGTTCCCTCCTTTCTTTTGACATTCTCAGAACAATCCTCTCCCATGTTGTTTCTTTCTGCTATCTCCTTAATCTTTTCTCTGTTTCTTGTTCATCAGCATCTCTCCTGTTTCCCTAGCTGCCTGTAGCATCTTCATCCTGCCTTGCAACCTCCTCATGTAGTGTGAATGTTATTTTAAGCTCTCATTATACACTTCTTTCTATTCAGTCCCACACTCTACATCTGTCTTTTCGCCCTCCTGCTTCCTTCTGTTTCTCTCCCCTTCCTCTCTCTCTCTCTGTCCCTCTCACACACACACTCAACCCTTATCCCTCATCATCTTGATGCCTTTTTGCCTAAACCCATTTTTTCTGCTGTTTTTCCATACTCTTCTGCCTCTTTTTCTTTTCACTTGTTTTCAACATCTCACGCACGTTCTTTTGTTTTCCCTTTCCCTTTCTCATTCCTCTACTTCTCCTTTGCCCCTCGCTTCATCTCTCTCTCACTTTTTATGTTCAAGCCCATCACGTTGTCATGATCTTCTTCCTCCTTTCTCTTTCCCTCATCTCCCTCTTTCCAGACCTGTCTCCATCTTTCTTTGTCACCAACACTCTCTCACCATCGCCCTCTCCCTCAACCTGTTTCCTTCTTTCCCTCCTCTTTTACCCTACCTCCAGCTCACTACCCCACATTCATTTGCCCCCCCTCATCCCCCCCCTCTTCTACTCGCCATTGAGCACCTTCCATCCCTGGCAAATAAACCTATGTTGTGTGTGACACCCACACCCAGTCTTGGCCTTGTATCCAGCTGCACTTTCCAAACTGGAACTCTTTGCCCCACCTTGGTAATTTCATAACTTAACTTCAAGTCCCAGAATGCCAGGTGCTCTTGGCTTTACAGTCAGGGGTGGCTGAAGATGTGGTACTTGACAAAGGTGCCTAGCAGTTGATAGCATTCATCCCCATCACCCATATAAAGCAGGCACAGAGTAATCACATGTCTCAGTAGACAGTGAAAGCCCTCCAACCCTTCAGGACTGACTGCTGGTCCTCAACTGCCAGCACCGCTTATGGTGGGGTGATGAAAGTAGTATTCTATTGGAATAAACATGGCAGATTTAAATTGGAATGCTAAACGTCAACATTTAATTTTTTTGCTGCAGATAGAGGAAGAAGGTAAATGGAAGTGCTTTAGTTATATGCAGGGCCACTGGAATTATGTGGCATGAAAAGACCAAATTATGAGGCAGGCTTGACCAATTTATGTGGCAAGAAAAGTCCAGTTATGAATTTAAAATGCCAGTAGCTCTAACTCAAGAAATGCAAGACCTATTGCATTGCAAATGCTTGTTGTCTAAATGTTTCGATTTAAGAAAGTAGCAAGGTGTTGCTTCCCCAGCACTTTGTCTAAGGCACTTACATAAAGTACTCCTCAACATTGTGTAATATTCTCTCTCCAAAAAATAGCAGTTTTGCCAGGGCTCAGGCCCTGCTGCTGTCTACAGTGCTTTGTGGGAGTTATCAGCAGGGGTGTAGCATGGTCAGTATGATTGATGGGGGGTGCGGTGTGAGCTTCAGATTTCCCAAGATCACGCAGGCACATCTTGTTAAATCACATTTTATGCTAAGCAGGACATGAGGGGGGCTTAATAGGTAGTGGAAAGAGACGACTGCATATTGTTAGGGGTCCTTAAAACACAATATTTTTCAAACTAATTACCATTTTTTTAAGGCCATCAAAACATAGACAAGAGAGTTTGTGTGATTTTTGTCAGTGTAGGCATCGAAAAATTCCAGGTGAAACCCGACAGACATTTCGACTTAAAGCATTTCTCCCCAACTATTTACTAAAGAATATTTTTTTTTATGGGCGTGTTACACCCCAAAACCCCCCCTGGAGCTATTCCCCTGATGATCAGACCAGATAACAGCAGCAACACAGTATTTCAATGGGTTCCGCTGTTTCCTGATCTGAGAGAAGTCTGTTAAAGCTAATCACGTCTTTTAATTAACTTGTAGTTATTGTCGCAAGCAATACAACAAATGTCCCAGTTTAAAAAAAAATGAAGTTTATTATTACTGTAGGAAAGTACCTCTTAAAGTATGGTCACCCCCCACTATTTGCATCAATGCCAATAGTTATGACTCTGTTAGTGCACTAGAGCCTGCTAACCAGTCTCCAATGCTCGTGCTCTCTCTAAATTGATTTGTCAACTTGGTAATTACCAGACTGGCAAAGGCTTACCCTCTTATAAGTCCCTAGTAAATGGTACCCAGGGTATAGGTGGTAAAGGGGGGTCCCGAGGGCTGCAGCACGAGTTTGTGCCACGCTGAGTGACCCATGCAAACTACTGAAAGCAGCCCTGCCATTGCAGACTGCAGGAGCAGTGCAAACTGCTCGGGGTTCAACTGTGCTCTCCCCATGATTGCCATAGTCTAATGCACTGCCTTACATACAAGTCAGACACCCCTAAGGAAGGCCTCTGCAACCCAGGAAGCAGGGTGTATTATATTTAAGGTGCAGGCATGTAAGCACAAGCTTATATGCCTCTATTGTGTTGTTTCCATTAAAGTACTCTATAAGTGATAGCCGTTCAATAGGATAACATGAGACTTATACCTGGACAGACCCGGGTTGCTAGCTCTATTATGGTACCGCCTAGATATGTTACGTTTGGTGTCAAACAACATGCCTTCTTTCCGCTGACATGAATTGGGTATCGAGGAACTGCTGGCATGTATCCAGATGGCACTGTAGAGGTTACCCACCGGTTTGCCCCAACTTCTTTGTGCTCAGCCTGGTCAGCCTGCACTTTTCCTACACCTGCTGCCACCAAGATAGGGTTCTGACCTCCTGCCAGATAGTATGGGCACTCCCAGGATTCAGAAACAAAGGCTGAAGCAGAAAGGAGGTCACACCTCCTGCCAACTTCCCCTCCCCGCCAATTCAAGCTAGTGAATGGGCACCTCAGGGTGGTGAGGTTCAAATGCTTCATTGCCCCTGATAGCCATCTGTGCCCCCCAGAGGAGAAAACAGCCCTTCCCCTACCCCCAAGCACATTTGCTCGTGGTCAGGTGGGAAATGAGATATGCAGGACAGTGCATACCCCAACCGACTGATCACATCTCTAGGGTGAGCAGCCTGGTCTATGCACTAAATTGTGATTTCTGCCATCTTAGGAGTGGCAGAATAGAGGGTTCTGGGTAGCAGAAGGTGACCCACCTCGTCGGATATGGTCACCTCAGGGGGAGATTAGCTTTGGGAGCTAGCTGCCCTTTGGCCACTAGCCTCTGCACCCTTAACTCCACTAAATCCAGTATTTAAGGGACACCACTGACGCAAGAACCTCATATTTGAACAACCACCTTGGAAGAAGGACCAAGAGGAGCCCTATGTCACGGACAACCAGACTTTACCCACTGCAACAAAGCAAAAGGGGGATACTCTGTCCCTGAGGCAACAGACGGGGAACTGCATGAATGACCCTCACCCTTGGCTAAAACTCAGCTTGTCCGACCAGAGTTACCCTTGTGGATGCCAGAAGCACCCTCAGTTTCCCTTGGACTAGTAACACTGTTCCCCTGCAAACTGCAGATAAAAACACTTGCAGTATCCAAAGATTCATCGGCCACCAGGCCGTCCGTGGGATTGCCCAAATGCAGGTGGTCCAGTGTCTTCTGGGAGTTCTAGTCTCACCTGCCCTGAATTTTCAGGCCACTATGTCACTCCCCGGACCCCATGAAACACCCAAGGCTTTTTGTCACCTTTACCCCTGCCAGGACTTGTTGGTTACCAGTCCGATAACTGACGCTCACACTCGACCCTGCAACTTCAGGGCACACTCCCCAGCCAGCATCTGACATTGTCAAGCCAGCCCCAACTGACTTTTTGCATCTTCACTGGATTATTGTGTAAGCGGTAAAATCAGCACCAGTCCCACTCAGCGTTACTGACAGCCAGGTCAACTCTACACCCTAACGCCACAGGCCAGGTAATTTGAAGACTGTTGTGGCCTGGGCCTAGGACCCACACTACCATAACCCAGAAAGGGTTCCATGCCACTCGACCTCCTAAGTGGTCTTTTGTCACAAGTGTTTTTTCCCCCCATTGACTTCAATGCAACTTTAAAATGCCATATTTTGCTGTGATTTAATTTTGCTTTAAAAATCTATAACTTATGCAATTCTGTTCATTTTGGTGTCTAAATTAAGATAAAAATAAGCTCTATTTTTAGAAACGGACTTTGGATTTCTTTCAAGTTGTGTCAATTACTTATCATCTCTTTTGGTATTCTGAAATGCTTAACACATGTTCCTCTAAGAAAAGCCTGACTGCTCTTAGCCACACTACTAGTACTGAGCTAGGGATTTACAAGTGTGAACCCAAGGACCATCTTTAGGATATTGTGAGAGTATTACATAGGGAGGACTAGACCCCACACCAAACAATATTCCACTTTTCTACAAATACTTCTTTCACTATCCATTTTATTCACTTTTTAATTTTAAAAAAGTGTACTTTTCTTATAGTAAATTCTCTGCCTTAAATGATCCTCACAACCGCCCCTTGCCTCCACAGTGTTTCTTTTATGGCAATGATGAACACAACTTTTACTAGCAAGATAAAACACTAGATAAATCGTTGATGCCGGTTTGGGGCCAATGTTAATCTTGAATAGGGCAGGAGACAATGAAGCCCACACCAAACACCCCATAGAAATTAAACTTTAAGGAATAAGGACTCAAGAATTAATGACTCAAGAGTCTGCGGCAAATTAGTAAACCCATAAAGGTTTATTTATATTGAATAGGGAGTTACAGAAGGGGAAACACGATTAATCTGAATTATAATCTAGAATTAGCCATCAAATTCAACAGGAGGCCTAACATAAAATCAGACTCAAAGAAAAATCTAAAAAGTAATTCTAAGTCAAGAATACGAGACGAACCGGCAGGTGTTTAATCTCTGAGAATCAGCCACACAGTTCACCCCTAAAAACAGCAGCTTTTATTATAAAATTCATAACAAAGACCATGTGATCAGCATAACTTAAGCTACATCTACCCAGCACCGAATAATCAAAATGCAGATTAATCAACATTATGACACCTCTCTAAATAAACAAAATATTGAATACACTTTTCACATGTGAACTGTGGATGCAACAGTACAAAGTTTGTTACATGAAAAGGCAGTGACGGACTGTTCAATGAATTAACTTCTATAACGTCACAGTAGGAGTTGACAGAGGCCTGGAATGTAGCGGCCCAAAGGAAATTTGAGTTTCACTGCGTACGTGATTTTGCTGCTTAGAGGAAAAAGCATCTTCAATTGTCCACTTTTTAGACCCGTGCAACGACAGGGAAACAAAGCACAGTCTCTTGCACGAAATTCATGATGGCGACAATGCCTACCTACATCTGGTGATGTGGGTAATTTAACAAAAACACACTTCTGCAATGTATAACCTATTCTAAATGTGGGCATACATATATATAAACTGAAATTAACTTTAACCGCAACATGCGACAACCACCCTGGTCTTGTTTCCTGTCCCTTCTACCTTTCACTGATTTGCCAGCCACTCACATGCAGTTTCAAAGCCTTTATTCTAATACCATCTTTTGTTTCTCTGAGACATCAAAAAGTGGTGTAAATTAACAACTGATAATTACTCAATACCCATCCCACTCCATTGTTTTAGACTTGGTCCTGCCTGCAAAGGAGTAATCCAGTCCGACTGCTCCCAACGTCTCCTAAAAAATGCAGCATGCAGCATTGTCAGGTTTGGGCATTTTTGAGCCTCATCAGTGAGGTGCATCATGAACTAGTGATCTGCGCCTAAGTTTACTCTTCCCAATTAGATAGACTCGCCTTCACAGTAAAATAGTGATGGATGGAACTGCTGAAATTAATTTCACTAATTCATTGTACTTTGTATATCCTAGTTCTTTTCAGGCTTGCGTGACCCAACCACTGTTTTCCAAGTCTTTCTCGAAAACTCATCTTTCAGCCCTCAATACTGGCCATGCTTTGACCCACCCCTTTCTTTTCACTCCACCATCTCTTGACACCAACTTGCTTTTGTTTTTTGTTTTCCAGATCTTTCTTTTACCACATATGTAATTATTAACCTCTATTTTGAGCCCTGGCTTCTCTTGTGTACCCTGTTTTAGATTGTAGCCCTTCTGTCTTAAGCTTGTTGGTGTTTTGTTTCAACCAGGCTTTTTTTTGTAACTGGTTTTTCATGGTGATGCGTAAACACTACTGTTGAGATACTGTCTTGCTGTCATACAGTTTTGCTTCCATCGTGAGTGACACATTCTACCCACTTCTTCGATTTTGAGCTTGCAGCCAATTTCTGCATGCCATCAACTAAGTAGACAATAATGCTATCTATATGCATCACATTTTCTAACCCCACTCTTAAATGAAGTATCAGTAAATGAGTTGGGTTTAATGAAATCCTGTATTTCCTCTTAAACTTTTCATTTTCTTTTTTTCCCTCCTTCAGGTAGCACAAAACGTGGAACCGCATTGTAAACGGAACAGTCTTATTCATGAAATCTGGCTTCACTATGTCTCACGGGATGTGCGCTTATTCAAAGGCACCTCTTGGTACGCACTCAAATGGTGTTGACTGTAGACGTTCTCCAGGTGCCAATGCCCATAACATTTGCATGGTCTCAGATTTTTTTTATCCGAACATGGGAGGTGTGGAAAGTCATATCTATCAGCTATCACAATGCCTCATCGAGAGGGGACACAAGGTTATTATTGTGACTCATGCGTATGGGGACAGAAAAGGAATCCGTTACCTCACTAATGGCCTCAAAGTGTATTATTTGCCGCTAAAGGTTATGTATAATCAGTCCACAGCAACAACACTGTTCCATAGTCTGCCTCTGCTCAGGTACATATTTGTGCGAGAAAGAGTTGAAATAGTCCATTCGCACAGCTCCTTCTCAGCCATGGCCCACGATGCCCTCTTCCATGCCAAGACAATGGGGCTCCGGACGGTCTTCACTGATCATTCACTGTTTGGATTTGCTGATGTCAGTTCTGTGCTCACAAATAAACTCCTCACCGTGTCCCTCTGTGATACAAGTCACATAGTATGTGTATCCTATACAAGCAAAGAAAACACCGTGCTGAGAGCAGCCCTGAATCCCGAGATTGTTTCGGTGATTCCCAATGCAGTAGATCCGACAGAATTCACTCCAGATCCACAAAAGAGGAATGCCAACACAACCATTGTGGTTGCGAGCAGGCTTGTTTACAGAAAAGGTAAGCACGTGCTTTTAATAAAATGTAATATTCCATTTTTGTTAGCATGTACATAAATTAGACGTTTTGTTTCCATTCTGTTAAACACATTATTTGCCCCTTACCTCGAAAAACTGTGGACGCAGTGTATGTAATCTATTGCATGTCTGTTTTGCCACCTCCCATCTCCCTCTTCTCTCACAACTACTTCTTATTGTGTCTATTGAGGATAATGGGAAATCGCCCGTTTTATTTGGAAGTAATAGGACTGCAACAGTCTGTAAATAAACAATTAGCTGTCTAATAAATATCCACTAGGCGCTGAATATGAGGGAGTTCTGCTTACCCAACATATACTTTCATTTTAATTATTGAGAGGGTCACACTAGGAACTGAGTTTCTCGCCCTTAGTAGCCATTCATAGCTTGCTTAGAACTTGTAAGCACATTTTAAAAGATCTGTTCTTAGAAAGTAAAGATTTATATATCTCGTTGGAGCGCAGGTTACAACAGACTCTGTGTTCCATTTATGATCCTTTTATTTTGGTATCAAACGTTTTAGCTAACCTTTCTATTGCCTCTATTATATATCAGTTCCCACTCTAAAGAATGTGTGGTGCTCACCCCTATTCTGCGGTGTTATTCATTTTTCTGTATGGGCAGTGGTGTGCCTGCTTTCTGAAGATGGCCCTTATGTGCCCTTAATCGCGCTTCCATTTCCATTGCTAGCTACCTACCGAACACACTTAGGATAGGCCACCGTTGTGTGAATCCCATTGCCTCTCTTAGCACTACAACTATTACCAAACAGGATAGCTTTGGGGGGTAACATGATGTGAAACCAGGAATAATATGGAGCCGAGGACACCGGAAAAAGATGGCAACCGAAATCAGTATGTGCAAAGGAACAATTGCCACCATCTTC
Organism: Pleurodeles waltl; assembly: GCF_031143425.1. Lineage (NCBI taxonomy): Eukaryota > Metazoa > Chordata > Amphibia > Caudata > Salamandridae > Pleurodeles > Pleurodeles waltl. The sequence continues at coordinate 742,740,060 of NC_090447.1, read as the reverse complement.
ACAGACCCCCGATATGAAATAATACATTTTTTCTGGTCTAAAAGTCATCCGATTCAAAACTAACACTTGGTTCTTGCACTAAGTTGCAGAAACTGGGATAGTAGTCGCACTAGACTGAGTTCCACCGCTGGTGAATCTGAAGCATTTTTTATCACATTGCACAAGCTGCTAACCCAGAAAGGGTCACCAGCAAAGAGGTCATAAGGGAGGTTTTAAAGTATTGAACCAGATGAGTACTGACATGTGGATAACACTCCCACACTAATAATGCAGTTACCAGATTGACACTACTGCTTTTTTGCTGATTTTAAACAGCTGCTCAACTGATGACCCTATTTTCCGGACACTAGACCTTTCACTTTTGAGCCACTACTTTGGCCCCCTGAAGTTTTTGTTTTCTGTTAGAACCCCCCTTAGCTTCTGATTGATTTGTTTTATGCTATACAAAATATTTATGTGCTTTTCATCGTTTTGGAGGAATCTCGGCTGTTTGATCAGGAAGTCACTTCGATATGCTTGCTTGCGCTCAGGGTCACTAAAAAAACTAGAACAAGAGTTAAACACATTATAGCTCAGTTAATATATTTATAACAGTCTAAAATGACATCATTAGTTCAATTAACCGTGGAGAATAAACAAAGATGCAATTGGAAAATTGAAACTTCTAGGTTAGATACCTGAGAATAACATTGTTGGGTGAGGCCCATGTTATTTATATTGCAGCATATTGTAGCGCAATTGCAACACAAGTTTTTGCTCCTACCCCCACACAGAAGGTTCAAGAAATGTGGTTTGGTTTGTTTTGTTGTCCACACTTTATTTGGCCTTTGTTTCATGTTTGTAAATGAAGACCTATTCCTTTCAAAAGAAGCATCTTGGGTTGGTATTTAATGTGTAATGCTGTGTCTTCACCATTGGCTCGCCTTGCTAACCGGCCACACCTTTAAGTTGATCAAGACACATCTAAAAAGCCATATGACTGGCATACTCTTCTGTCTGTTTGACAAGCTCACCATTTCTAAAGTTCGGCACACTCTAAGCCAGGTCACCGTCAGACTGGAGACTGAAAAGTTGAAGAAAGAAAAATCTAGTCCAGAGGCATTCTCCATTAATGCACCCAGGATCTAGAACGACGCCCTTGTATACAATGGGATTGTTCTTGCTCTTCCTTAGTTAGTGAAAGAGCTGAAGACACACCTTTTTTTATCTCTGTCGTCAGCCATTTATTTCTCTCCACTGCCTTGAAACTAGGTTGGGCCAATACAAATGCCATATATGTGTATATACGTACGCCTAATGTCTAAATTTGGCATATGTTGTGCACACTCACTCTACCAGTACTAATATTTATCATCAAGAAGCCCTTCTAGAAGTGATCTTCTGTAGTGCAAATGATTGATCTCTTTGCCTGAAGTAGGACACAATATCCTATTGGTAGCATTTTTACATGAGGACTGAAATCCTTGTAATACTGACATAGTGAGAAGAATATCATGAGAATTTGTGGAACTTTGTCTACCAGTGTCCATGCAAAGCTGGGCCTAGAGAAAGCATCAGCCATAGTTGTATATATTGGAGCAAATAAAACAATATCATTATATGAAAATTAAAAACTTAAGTGAGCATTACAGCAAAAACAGTTGGGGCCAAAACCCATAAGTAATATGTCCTAAACCATAGGTTATAATGTTGCGGATGCACACATTTCTAGGCTGTGAAACTGTCTAACAGGTATTTGAATTTGCACATATTTGGGTTAACCCAATGTGACATTCCAGTGGTGTAACAAACCCCCACAGACCCCCACGGGGTGGTTGGACCCCGAGCTCCAGGGGGCCCCCTCAGCACAGCACCTGGCCTGAGTGAGTTCAGAGAGGGGCCCCCTCCATGTTCTTTGCAGGGGTGCCTCCCTCCAGTATCCTTAAATCAGTTCTTCCACCATGTTAAGCCAGAATGTCACAGCTAACCATAATCTTCCAAATGCGGCATTTCTACCATACCAATAGTATTTTCACATTCAAACGATCATAACATTGCACAAAGGATTTTTGAATTTTAAAGTCCTACTTTTGCACACCAAACCTCAGTTTAAGTGCACAATATTCTTTGTGAATCAAGCCGTAAGTTAGAAATTGGTTATTTTCTAATTTGAGATTTTATTTTCTGTTGACCTTTGCAACACCTCGAAGATCTCTCTTTCAAAGTGTGTATTCATTCAGGTTTTTTTTTTCTTTGTAGTTTGCATGTCTGGTTGGAACAAATGTTTTCTGTCAGAACTTATAAAACTTTAGGAATTACATGAAATCACATGACTTTTGAAGAGATAAATATATTTATATTGTGAGCTATTTACCCGTAGAATGAATGAATATATATATATATATATATATATATATATATATATATATATATATTTTTTTTTCTTATTTGTTTTTCTAAATTGTTCCTGCATGTTTTACATCACACATGTTTCTATAGGTTTCATCTATGGTGGATTGTAGTGAAGTTTGTTTTGTAAAGTTCGATTGGTATATTTTACACAAACTACATTTAAGTGACTCGTGAATTTTGAAAATGGTCAAAGATATTCAAGGAACAAGTAACTTAGATGAGGGTTGTGTTCTCACGTTTTTATCGAGATGCACATATTTGATCGTCGTGAATGTCAAATACTAACTCTACAATGGCTGGTCCCAAGCCCAGCTACAAAAGGTAGAGGGTTAGGCTGAAAGCTAGCTTTTCAACCATGTCAAAAAAACCTAGCTACTGAAACGTCAACCAAAAGGCATCTCGGCCTTGGGGAGAGATGAATCTCCTTCATGATGAGCTACGACACCTTGTGGTGAAAATCCGAGATACTTGGAAGCCACAAAGCTGATTCACCTGCTTTCCACCAAGACTGTAACCATCGGGACATTAAATGTGAGGACCATGTATGAGACACGCGAGAAAGCCCAAGAGACAGCGGAGATGAAAAAATACAACCTTGTCCTGCTTGGCATCAGCAAGACCAGAGGGACACAGTCTGGACAGAAAAGACTGGCTCCTGTAGAAATGCTACTGTATTCTGGACACAAAGAAAATTAATCCCCACACACTCTGGGAGTAGCACTGACTCTTAACACCAGCAACCAACAGAGCCAAGATTGGATGGGAAGCACACTGTCCCAGAATTATCAAAACGACCTTCTGTACAAAGAAAAAGAGGATCACAATGAATGTTATCCAGTGTTATGGACCTACAAATGAAAGCAAAGAAGACTAAAAAGAACAGTTTTACAACAGGCTCCAGTCCATTATGGAGAAATGCCTTGAGAGAGACATCACCCTACTGATGTGGGACCTCAATGCCAAGAATGGAAGCGACAACAGAGTACGAAGTAGTCATGGGCAACCATGGCGTAGGCGACTGTATGAGAATGGTGAAAGGCTTGCCAAGTTTTGTGCCCTGAACAGTCTGATGATGGGCAGTAGTGTATTCCCACACAAAAGAATACACAAGGCAACGTGGATGTCCCCAGACATTTTAACAGAAAATCAGACCGACCATGTCTGCGTTGCAGGTCTGGAGGTTCCTGCAGGATATGAGAGTGATAAGAGGAGCGGACCTGGTGTCATACTATCACCTTCTTATGACCAGTAAGCTAAAGCTGAAGAAAGTGTGGATGGAACTGACAAACAAATGCCAGCGATGTAACACCACCCTCCTCAAAGATTCATAGAAACACAGCAGCTACTCAGTCCTCTTCAGTAACACGTTTCAAGTCCTTTAAGAACTAGAGCACGACAAAGACTCAGTAGAAAGCCAGTGTAAGCAGATCAAAGAAACAGTGACTCAATCTGCTAGGAGGTACTGGTTCCCAAGAAACCAGCATAAAGAATGGATCTCCACCAAGATTCTCTGCAGAATCCAAGCAAGAAAAGAAAAGGAAGCTGCTTTCAAAACCAGCTGAACAAGAGCAGAAAAAGAAAAGGCTCAAAGCTAATATACCAAAACCAACAAGGCAGCAAAGAGAAACTTAGGAGCAGACAAGCAATGACTGATAGCTAACAATCAAGATAATTATAGATCCAAAAATATATTATTTTATTTACTAATTTCAATTTTTTTTATATTTCATTTCTTTTTCATATATTAATAACATATAAACAGTACAGATGTCATTGGTTCATAGCTTGGCCATACTTATTATGCTTCTTATTTTCAAAACATCAAGTATTGTGATATATCATGACATTGTCAAATAAAATGTAAATCTGTAACCCCCATTCGTTAACACTCTCACTCCCCAGACATGACCTCATGCATACACACTATCACACATTTCCCAATCCCAGCCACAACTTGCATACACCAATAGACAACAGAAATAGATCTTCTCCTTCACAGTCTTTGTAGTGTTGTGACTTGGAAACACACATTAAAATAGTCAACCCATGTTTCTTGGGGGAGGGGGTGGGGGTTAAAAAGGATTCCAAAACCACCTTCTTCAGGACCAGCCTTTTGTTGGAATCTACTCAGGAAGACCAATGGGGGTATGTATATCTAAGAAATAAATATTGAGTAGTGAGAGGTCACACCTCAAGCAGTACATTTCTTTCCAAACACCAATCTTCCATTTTGCGAGCCAAATACATTACTACGACTGCAACTCTTCTACTCAAAGCAGGCAAATTTATACACAATTAATTTGAGAGAAAAAGTGACCCATACCAACTGCAGTGCATGTTGTAAGGTTGCAAATTGCCTCAGACGATTATACGACGGAACACCGAATTAAAAACAACTACTAACCTTAACAACGAGGTCGGAACACCGACCTCGTCCTTACTACTAATGATTTTACCACGAATGCCTGAACAACGATATTTTGTTGTAAAGGCATTCCTAATAAAACCAATACTAATAGGCACCATTCACCCTACATCCCTCACCCCACCCCAAAACCTAAAACCCCCTGACCCCCCACCCCCTCACCAAAACCTAAAACCCCCACCCCCCCAACACCACCCTAAAACACCCCACCCCAAAACCAAAAACGCCCCAACCCCCTCCCCAAAACCAAAAACGCCCCACCCCAAAACCTAAAACCCCCTGACACCCCACCCCCTCCCCAAAACCAAAAACGCCCCATCCCCCACCCCACCCCAAAACCTAAAACCCCCCACCCCCTCCCCAAAACCTAAAACACCCTAACCCCTCCCCAAAACCTAAACCCACCACTTACCTTAGTCAACCCCTTGTCACCTGCGTCGTCCTCCTTCGCCAACTCCCTTCTTTGTACCTTAACCACGCATGTTCGTTGTTCAGAACATACGTAGTTAAGGCACAAAAAAACGAAGTCGTGGTTAAAAAAAGCGTTGTTGCGCTTTCGTTAATCATGACTTTCGTAATAAAAAAGTTGTAAAAAAGGATGTTTCCCGCCTCAGACAGTTTTCTTATCACCCAGAGCACTACTATTGTGAATTGTAATCTAGGGTGCACCCAAACCAAGACACCCATGCTTTGTGAAATCCCACAGTTGAAGATGAAAAAAGATGAAAAGGCCCTCACATGCGCATGCCAGGTAGTTGATTCAACCTTCACCATCCAACTTGAGTTTTCACCCTTCACTCAATCTGCTCGTTCTTAATTCTTATATCTCCATCGTAGTAACTTCCTCATCTGCGAAGGCATCCATACATTTTCCCAGTGACAAGCAGCGATATGATGCTATTAGACAGAAGAAGGAATTCCTTGTGACAACAGGTTAACTTTCCTCGCTCTTTTAAGGATTGATCTTGTATAGTTCCTTTCACCTCTGAGGTGTTTACGACTCCATATAATGTCATCCATCACTTTATATATTTATTTTATTTTATCCAGGCAAAACCTCAGTGTCCAATATACCTTTCGCACAAATTGTTCAGCTGGAGGTAAGCTTGGAAAGTAAGAGATCAGCCTTTTACAATACTCCTATTATCATTATCGTTTGATATTTCTAAGGTTAGAAGGAACACTTATCGTTCACATATATGTTATGTTTCAGGAGCACAATCACATTAGTGGGTATAAATATTTGCATTAAATGGTGGGTACTTACTCAGGAATATATACTTTCTGAGCACATGCAGCCACAGTGTGAACGTCTTACTATGTCCTAATTTCTAATCCAGTTTTTCAATGTGCTTTGTAAAACACATGTCACTTGGCTATGCCAGATTGAATTACCCTATCTGTCATACTGAGGAGGGAAAAAGTATATGCATCTGTTGCCGTTGCATATATTCCAAATCACGTGCAGCAATACCTTACCAAGATGTTCTTAGTCAAACTGAAGGCCAGGTCTATGCCGCAGTCCTGCAATCACCTAACGCTACATGGCCATCATAGCTTCTCCATTCAGTCACACCGAAACCTAGCTGTCCTTTCATAGATCTCTCTAAGTAAAACATCAACTTCTCACAACTTGGGATTTATTAACAGTAGATATAGGATTGCTCTCCAAACGCATCTTGCCACTTTGTGACATGTGCATGCATGCCACAGTGCTTAAGAAGTCATTGGTAAACTGACAGCCATGCATCGCCTTGTCATCCTTTCATTGATCTCATATAGTTCCTCACATTTTCAGTGCAACATCTGCTTCTCATCATCAAAGTTTTATTACCGATAGGCATAATATCGCTCTCTAAACACATGTCCCCACTACATGGTCATATTCATGCATACTGCACAGCTTTATATATAATTGGTTAACTAATGGCTATGTTCCTCCCGTAATACTACAGTCGCCTCCCACCAATAAACCGATGTGGCAGATTCTACCCATCCTCATATCCCTGGGTACTCCTTACTTTGTAATGCCTCAGAGAAGCACCAAGTCGATCATGACGTCCTACCGACCTCACAAGACTGGATGCTTCTACTTTCACTATTCTCCATCTATTTATATAGCTGATACACACCTGATCTTTGTAACCACCAATGAGAGACATGTTGGTTTAGTATCTCCACATTTATGGGCTCCATATTGCACAATTTATTTTTCCTAGTATAATCATCCGAATAAGGCATTAATATATTTAATCTAAATTATTACGGCCACACAAAGGGGGAAAAGTGTGAAGACATTGATTCCCCAATGGCCATCATGGGTACCAAATGCAGTTAATTTATACTACAGACAGCTGTTTCATTTTGTATTAGACCAGTGGCCATCATAGGTGCCAAACTCAGTTCATTTATACTACTGGCAGCTAATTTGGTTCGTATTAGACCAATACCCTTCCTTTTACAAAAAAAAATAAAAAGGGTTTAACTGATGCTGAAATGTATCCAGAGTGCTCACACTATAGTACTTTTCTTGCTATTACAGCTAGTTAACCACTTTGCCTAACTGCTAGGGATCACCCATCACCAGCGTATCGCTTATCTTATCTCAAAATACTGTGCTGGCCTTCTACAATGATGCATTACTTGCAATGTCTCTTCCATGTGAAAAATACACATGGACCTCATGGTAGTGCATACCTTTCTATTTCTACTATCAGTGCGTGAACAGCTTTTTGTATCGGAAAAAGTATGACAGTAACTTACAAGACCAGGTGTAAATACATTACCTGTATCCGCCCAGATGATGTGTCTCGCTCCATGTCCTCATCTGTAGCTCTTCATGTTGCTACAGGATGTTCCTTATACAGCTATATCAATGGGGATCTCAAATTGTCTTAGGCTATATGTATGATGCATGCATAGTCTTAATATGTAAGTAATAGTGATGGACAACTTCCATGTCTTTCTGCCCCCATTTTAATAGGTGTTCAGCATTGAAACATAGGAATATTGGCTCATTCAGCTCATGTGAGTCTATATAATTTTCTCATTCAGATCCTCTCTCTGTGTCTAAAGTAGGAATATCCAAAAGGTTTCTCTTTCCTTTATCACTTCTGTCATTGGGCATCCCTATCTTTTGTTGACTTTTTCCAGTATGAGTCATTTCAATTCATTTTCAGAATGATGCACCGGTATACAATGTTGGACCAGCAGAGCCTGTAATTTCTTAGTCCTAATGGCTGACTTAGGCTCGCTGTAACGAGTTTTAAACCAGCTCCCTGTTCCTTCTATGTAACCAAAGCCACATGGACTGGACATAGGATGCGGTAAACAACATTATGACTTCTACAGTTAGTCATATCTTTAAGGAAGATAGTATATCATCTATACTCCCAGCGCTTTGCAATTATATCTGTATCACAGGCATGGCGGGTCCCACATCCATGTTTACCCTTAACCAAGGTGGTACCTCCAATTGTCTCTCGCTGTTGTCCTGTGTTCTGCCTTAATCAGGTGTGTACTAGTTTGTCCCTTAAGTCTGCATTGTGTCTGAAAGGAAAGATGGGGTTTTCCAACCTCTTATCTTCCTCACTTGTATTGAGTATCTTCCAGTTGCGCTCAAAAATGTTCACTTTGTAGTCCATTTTGGAATGGTTGATGATACAGACTAGTCTGTAATCCTTTCTTATAGTGTTCTTTTGCAAGACGGCAATTTGATGTATAATATTTATCTCTTTTGAAAACTTGCCTGACTAGCTGTCATGGATATCTTCTAAGGAGAAGTATCTCCTTTAACTCCTCCCCATTCCGTACAAACTCTTCCACTGTGGAGCAGTTGCGCCTAATTCTCAAAAGTTCTCCAAAGGGAATTAAATCTTTTTGTTAGCCAGGATGGAAGCTTGCAAACTGCAGCTCGGTGTTTTTTGCTGTAGCAATTCTATACAATGCTTACCTATAGGTAGCCTTTTTCCCCTGAGATCCATCCGTCAAGCAACTCCAGTCTCTCTCTGCTGTATTTCGCTGTACATTTCAAATTCCTGTTATTGGAGTTGAGCCACAAAATAAACTCTAGAAGATATTCTACTTCACCCGACCATATAAAGAATATATAATAAACACAATTTTGGTCAAGAAGGGGGAAGTATATGCCTTGACTTCCACGGCAGAGTTAAAAGGAATGCTTTTACTCGATATGGTATCCTTGAGTTAATTCATATTTTATTTCTTTGCAAAAACATTTGAAATTACCTTTTTGTTAAAAAACAAATATTTTTATAATTTTTAGATACTAGGTATTAGGTGCTCCTAAAATAAAGGCGCAGTGAAAGTAAATATTGTGGTGCATAAAAGTGCCAGTGCTATATACAATATACACAAGAATGTGGTTAAAATCAAGCAGTGAACTTCCATAAGACTCCTTCAATCCAGGAGTCTTGAAGTCACTATATTATTTTTTTGTTGTTAGATGTTCGCTATATTGGGGGCACAAGAGTCCCCTTGATTTGTTGGTGAATTACCCCATTGAGTTCAAAGAAGTTACTTAAGAGCTCTATTTCTAAACATTCCAAAATAAACTTACTTGGTCTTTCCCCCACTGCCCTCTCCATGAGTGCTTTTACGGCCTCTAATGCCCCCTTTTGGGGGATATTGGTGTAGAGTGCCTCAGTGTGTAATGTTATAAGAAACTCTGTGAAGGGATTAAAGGGTAAATTCTCAATTTTGGAGCTCATGTTACGAGTATCCGTGATAAAAGAGGCATACAATGTCTTAGTCGTATGGCAAAGAATTATGTCCACATATATTTGGACAAAGGTTCTGTGATGGCATTAATGGTGGAAATGATGGGGCAAAGGGGAGGATGTTATGTATTTTTATGGTTTTTTGGGACTCTATAACATGCTGGAATAACTGGATTTTCTTTATTCAGGAATTCAAATTTCTTCCTACAAATATCCCTACTCTCCCAAGACCTAGATGTTACTTCTTCAGTAAGTTTCTTTAAAGTGTCAAATACCTTTTTCCTTCTGCTTTTGTAGTGTTGTGGGACATTTAGCATTTTCTGTACTTTCCCAATGTATTGTTCTGTATCCATTACAACTATGCCCCCACCTTTATTACACAGTTTCACTGTGATCTTGAATATAGGTTTTCATCCGGAATCATTAGTCTCCTGGATCTCTGTGTGTTATGCATTCATTTTTTTTTTTTAATCTTTCTAAAATAGGAGAATACATCTCGATTCAACTAAAAGGCATTATTTTTTTGTACTCAGACAAAAGTAAGGCCCCTGGTCAGCAATGCACATTCCTCTTGACCGATTTCAAAAGATGGCATATTGAAGATCGGAATAGTTTGTTTAGTCTTACTATCGTGTTTGTCTTGGACATCTTCAGGATCTCCAATATTGTTGGCTCCGCATCTTCAGATAATGATGTTGGGGGTCTACATAGTACATCCTCCCTCTGTCCTGCCTCTGGAACTGATTGTGTCCCCTGTGCCTTCCTCAAGTTAAAAAGGTGAGGGGGAAGGGTAATGGTAAATCTCTGACTGCATTACTTTCACTGATGTTTGAGTTGGTCGTGATATATCTGATCATTACCTCCTTCCAAATCACTAGACTACGTATCAGAGAATGTAACTATAGTACTTTTCTTTGTTGCGTAAGAGTTTCGATGTCCTAGATCTTGATTCTTAATGGTGATTAGTTGTCAAATATGGATAAACTTTCTCTTTGGCATACCACATTTATGTCCTTCTTCACTTATCTTTTTTTTTTTTTAATCAGGTACTCCTCAAAATCATAGAGCTCTCCATTGATTTCCTCCGACTTCTTTTTGGCATCTTCCAATTCACTCATGCTCTGCAGTTTTTTTCCCCAAATATAGGATTTCCTGATTGAGGATCACTGCCACTTCTTTGGCAGTGTCCACAGTCCGGATCATCCAGACTCTTACACATCTGTTTTCAATTTGAGACAATTTTTCTAAGAATTGTCGGATTTCCACACACCGAGCTGGAACATTTTTCACTCTCAGGCCTGACGGGATCACTCCCGCCCTGAGGTACTCCAACATAAATTGTGTATGTGATTCAGTTCTCTTTGCATTTTTCTTCAAATCAAGTAACTTTTTTTCCACTAGCTATTGTCAACAATGGTCGCCCCTACTCTTTTGTCTGTTAGATGTGTGGCCTATCAAATTATTAATTTCTACATCAAAGAAATCAAAACTCTTTAGCACCCCCATAATGCCCTCTAACGCTCAAATAGGTGCCTCTCCTTCCAAAACTCAGTGGGTATGTACATGCAAATGTTCCATTCAATGGCTCAAATAATGAAACTCCTGAAGGGTGAAACCTTCCAGAAGTATTAAGAATATGCAATGCAGCCAACATATAGCCTTCGACAATTGGAGCTCCCCATTGATATAGTGGTTCAAGGAGTATCCTGTATCCGTGTGAAGAGCTACAGATGAGGACATGGAGTGAGACACATTATCTTGACTGATACAGAGAATGTATTTATGCTTGCCCTTGAAAGTTCCTGACATCATCTTTATGATACAAAGAGCCATTCGAGCATTTATAGTACAAGTAGAAAGATACATTACCATGGGGTATAGGACTGTTCGAGCACTGATAGTACAAGTAGAAAGATATGTACTACCATGTGGTATATGTGTATGTTTTTGAGATAAGGTAAGTGATATGCTGCTAGGTAAAGTTATTAAACAGCTGTAATAGCAAGAAGACTATTATAGTGTGAACCCTCTGGATACATTCAGCATCAGCTGAACATTTGTTTAAAGGCAGGGTATCGATCTAATACGAAACAAAACAGCTGCCGGTATTGTAAATAAACTTCATTTGGCACCCTTGGTGGCCATTGGTCTAATACAAAATAAAATAGCTGCCAGCAGTATAAATAAACTGCATTGGGCACCCATGGTGGCCATTGGGGAATCAATGTGAGCCCTCTGGATACATTCAGAATCAGTTGAACCTTTGTTTAAAGGCAGGGTATTGTTCTAAAACAAAATACAACAGCTGCCAGTAGTATAGATAAACAGCGTTTGGCACTCATGGTGGCTAGTTGTCTAATATGAAACAAAATGGCTGCAGTTTCATCCCCTATTAGGACGACTATAGAAGGAAAAAACGTTGTGCAATATGGCGCCCATCAATGAGGAGATACTAAACCAACATCTGTCATTGGTGGGTACACAGATCTTTGGCTATATAAACTGTATAAATAGGTGGACAATATTGAAAGTAGAAGCATTCAGTCTCATGAAGTCGGCAGGAAGTTATGATCGATATGTTGCATTCTCTGAGGCAGATATCAGATAAGGATTACTTGGGGATATGAGGAAGGATAGAATCTGCCACGTCGGTTTATTGGTGGGATGCGATTGTAGTGTTATGAGAGGCACACAGCTCTCAGTTTACAGATGATACCTGAAGTTTTGCAGCATGCTTGAATATGACAATGTAGTGGCGATGTGTTAAGAGAGCTTTGTTATCCATATCGGTAATAAAGCTTAGTAGTGAAAAGCTGATCTTGCACTGAAAACGTGAGACACTATATGAGATCAGTGAAAGGAAGACCAGGTGGTGCATGGCCGTCAATTTACCGATGATATGTAAAGCATTACAGCATGCACGCACATGGTCATATAGTGGCAATATGGGTTTGGAGAGCAATAGTATACATATTGTTAATGAGTTTTAAGCTGTGGGGGGCAGATGTTTTACTTGGAGTGCGAGGAGTAAAATGAGATCTAGGAAAGGGTGGCTAGGTTTCACTGCAACTGAACAGGAGAAACTATGTTGGCTTTGCAGCACTGGGTGATTGCAGCACTGTGGGATAGACCTGGCCATTAGTTTGACTAACAACATCTTGGTAACGTATTGCTGCACGTGATTTAGAATGTACACAGCAGAAACAGATGCATATACTTTTTACCTCCTCAGTCCGACGGATAGGGTAATTCATTCCGACATAGCCAATTAACATGTTTTAGAAAGCACATCAAAAAACTGGATTAGAAATGAAGGCATAGTAATGCACTAAGACGCGCACATGGTGGCTGAACGTGCTCAGAAAGTTTATATTCCTGACCAAGTACCTACCATTGAAGGCAAATATTTATACCCACTGTGGCATAACAAAGAGACATGAACTCTTGGTCGCATACCAACACGTTGGACAAGATATCTATTTAGGGCAACGTGCTTCGATGCACTCCTGCTGGTAAAGCTTCTCCTGCTGGGAAGGAGCCTATCGTCTAAGGCCAACAATTTGCAGAGCTTAATGTCAGACAATCTCTAGACATATGTCATTGTGCTTCTGAAAACAGAACATATATGTGCACAATAAGGGCTCCTTATAACCTTAAAAATATCAAGCAATAATGGTAATAGGAGTATCTTAAAAGGCTGCTCTCTTACCTTTGAAGGTTAGCTCCAGCTGAAAATTATGTTTGAAAGATATATTGGACACTGAGGCATTGCCTGGGTAAAATAAAATAAATAAAGTGATGGATGAAACTATGAGGAGAAGTAAGCACTGCAGAGGTAAAAGGAACTATATGAGATCGGTTCTTAAAAGAACGAGGAAAGGTAACATGTTGCCCTGTGGAAGTCCTTCTTCTTTCTAACAGGATCATATCGCTGTTAGTCACTGGGAAAGTGTATAGATGTCTTTGCAGATGAGGGAGTTGCTACTATCCAGATATAAGAATAAGGAAGGAGCAGACCCCGAGATTAGATTGAAGTTAGATGGTAAAGGATAAATCAACACACAATTGCCTGGCATGCACATGTGAGGGCTTGAGGTTTCCTTGTCTTCTTCTTTTTTCATCTTCATCTGTGGGATTTCACAATGCACAGGTGTTTTGATTTGGTGCATCCTGGATTACAATTCACAATAATGATGCTCTGAGTGATGAGAAAACTTTCTGGGGCACTTTACAACTTGCACTGCAGGTGGTATGTGTCACCTTTTCTCACATGAATAAATTGAACATGAATTTGCCTGTTCTAGGAAGACTGTTTGCTGTGGTAGGAATACATTTGGCTCATACTATGTAAGATTTGCCTTTGGAAAGAAATGTATTGTTTATGAGGTGTGACCTCTGACTATTCACAATTTATTTCTTAGATATATCCCCTCCATTGGTCTTCCTGAGCCGATTCCAACAAAAGTCTGGTCCTGAAGAAGGTGGTTTTGGAATCCTTTTTATCCACTGAAACGTGCATCAACTATTTTAATGTGTTTTACCAGTTCGCAAAACTGCAACGGCTGTGAAGGAAAAAATCTATTCCAGTTGTTTATTGGTGTATGCATGTTGTGGCTAGGATTGGAAAGTGTGTGATAGTGTGTATGCATGAGTTCATGTCTGGGGGTTGAGAGAGTGTTGATGAATGAGGGTTACAGATTTACATTGTATTTTACAATGTCATGCTATACTGCAATATTTGATGTTTTTATGATAAGCCTAATATACAGCCAAGCCTATGAAACAATGACTTCTGTACTGCATATATGTTATTGATATGGAAAAATAAATAATAAAATACAAATACATTGGAAATGAGTAAGTACAATTTTTTTTTAGTACCTATAATTATCTTGATAGTCCTTGGTCAGACCATATTGAATGAGTATTGTAACTGAAGTACAAGTCATGCGGAATGTTTTACTTTTTTTAAAATGCTCTGAGTCATCCTGAGCAGAATGATGGAACAAGTCTACACTCATTTGTGAGGCCAGTAAGCTGGCTTCTGGAAAGATAGATCCTGCACAGACCAAATTGCAACACTGCGCATCATCATTGATCAGTCGATGGAACAGAGCTCCCCACCTCCTCTGTCAACTTCATAAACTATGAGAAGGCATTCAACAGTGTGGACAGAGAGACTCTTTAGAAACTCCTCCACCACCACGGTGTGCCAGATAAATTCGTAAGAATCATTAGTAACATTTATGAGGGAATGACCTGCAAGATAGTCTGTGGAGGATATTTCACGGAAGCCTTCGAAGTGAGGACCGGAGACCGCCAAGGTTACTTGCTCTAGCCTTTTCTTTTCCTGCTGGCCCTAGACTGGATCATGAAGGCATCCACAGCAAGAAGAAGAAATGGGATCCACTGGACACCTTGGAAGCAGCTCGGGGACCTGGACTTTGTAGACCACCTAGCCCTACTCTCCCACACCCATCGGCAGATGCAAGAGAAGACAGTGTCAGCCACATCAGCACAACTTAGCCTTCAGGATCTAGAGTTTTTTCCCTGTAGATGTTGAGGCTAACATGGCTACTGACAACTGCAGTCACTGTTGCAGACAATGTACTGGAAGCGGTTGAGGCCTTCACCTATCTGGGCAGTGTCCTAGACGAGCAGGGCGGCACTGATGCCAACTTCAAGGCAAGAATTGGCAAAGCAAGGGCTGACTTTATTCAGCTGAAGAAGATCTGGTACTCCAAGGACCTAATGCTTCAAATCAAGATCAGGCTTTTTTACACCAGCGCAAAATCAATCCTTCTGTGTGGAGCAGAAACTTGGAGGACAACCGTGACCACTACCAACAAAGTCCAGATGTTCATCATCACCTGTCAGAGGAAAATCCTCTAAATCCATTGACCAGACACCATCAGCAACAATGACCTATGGCAGCAGATTTTCGACCGTCTTGCTCTTGAAGAAATCATTGTAAGACGCTGGGGATAGATAGGTTACATCATCCGCAAGTCTGTATCAAACACCACCAGCCTATTCCCCCACCTGTAAACCTCATGGGAAAAGAAAAAAATAGGAAGGCCAAGAAACACCTGGCGTTGAAGAATCGAGGCTGACTGAAAAGAGGTAGTTTACACCTGTAGTCTGATTGAAAGAAAAGCCCAGCACAGATATGGCTGGAGAGTCCTGGTTGAAAGCCTATACCACAGTAGGGGTAGTAAGCGTAAGTAGGTAACAATTGCAAATGCTCATGCGCCAACAGACACGATTCACAGTTTTTTTAAAGCAAAAAACAGCTTTATTCTATCTGTCCCCACCACAAATGGACTGTTTCAGTGTTAGTCATTGGGGAAGATACATTCCTATTATTTTATTTTCAGTATCTCCCTCTTTCCCGTTTCAAAATGAGGGAATGTATGAACATTGCAAGGGGACATTTGTCTCTTCTGGGTGCTGTTTCAAATTTCCGTTCGTGATAGAGGGGCAATGGTTACTTAGGTATGTTTCAAATACAAATTCAGACAGGTAAAGCATACCTTAAATGCTGAACTTCGCTTTCATTTACTTGTGGCAGATTAGTCTTTTCTTAGCATAGTGCCATTAGTGCCATAGGTTGTGATGAACGGATAGTTTCATGGTAAATATGCCTTCTTGTTCAATAGGCCCATGTGTTTTTTATTTTTTTATTTTTTTTCCCATGTTGGTAACTGCTGCTATGTCACATTTGTTGTGATTAGGACAATGCTTTGAATATAACAAATCAAACCCAAGACTGCAAGGAAGCAACCAGAGGCTAAGAACAAATCAGTTGCAGTTTGTAGTTTAGTGGTTGGAAACCAGTCTGTCCACTTAAATGTAATACTCTTCTTCATGTTCAGAACAAAAATTTGATTTTGTAACCATGTGCCACGTATGCAGGGTGTGGTACACAATGGTTAAAATACCTGTCCCGTCAGAATGGCTAAGTATTTGAAAAATGTGGGCCTGGCGCATCTAATGACATACTTATGTTTATTTCTCATGCTGCAAAGTCAACCTATAGAAGCATTAGCACTGGTTGTGAGGAGAAGGTTAGGAAATGAGAACACATAGTGGAAAGACCTCAGTTCTCAGAGTTGCTCTCATTTTCAGCAGTTGATTCTCCAATTTCTGAATAGTCTCTGAAAACTTGTTCCAAGTCGTACCTCGGAGAGCTCGTTTGAGTGCCCTGTTTAAATTATTCGGCAATGCGGCTTGACTAATTACCTGTCTCTGCAGCATTCCATTTTACAGGGTGCAGTATTACTTCACCATTACTAGTTCCACCACTGAAAATGGGGGATAAATGCTGTCATTTACCCCCTCCCAAGATGTAGAATTCAGAATATGCAGCTTTTACCCCCACAAACCTATGCAGATTTTACTTGGAAAGATTTATGCATAGTAAAACATCTGTGTTGTAGTTTCACATAAATTGTAATCCCGATTCAAGTGCAAACTTTTTTTTTTTTTTTTTTTTTTTAAATGTGTTTAATTTTTTGAAAGCCAGAATTAAT
The DNA here is from genome assembly GCF_031143425.1 of Pleurodeles waltl. Classification (NCBI taxonomy): domain Eukaryota; kingdom Metazoa; phylum Chordata; class Amphibia; order Caudata; family Salamandridae; genus Pleurodeles; species Pleurodeles waltl. The sequence goes on along the minus strand of NC_090447.1, from coordinate 742,722,973 downwards.
CAAGTCCAATACAAATTGTAACGAAAAGGAAAATCCCAGGAAATAGGCCAGGTCCCACATGCATTAAAATTTATATATAAATAGGCATAGTGGTCAAGGTAAGGAGGGGAAAGAGGGGTCAGTCTAACCACAAGGCCCAACAAAAAATGATAAATGTTACAAACCTTACCTCAAAATTCCAAATATGGTTGCACTCACACTTTCCATACTGAGCATTACGGAGTACCTTGGAATCACCAAGCCTCCCAATTAAATCTTGCCCATGTTCTCTCAAATTCTTTAATTGAGCTAATCCCCATGGCCTGGGCCAAGGCCTTTTCAAGGTAAAAGATTTACTGTATAGTCGCCCACCATTCTTTAGGGTTGAGGTTGGGGTGGAGGTGGGGGTGTCAGCAGCCACCCACCATCTAGCAATACATGGCCTGGCTGTAGTAATCAAAATAAAGCGCAAGTGCTCAAGCCCAGCATCAAAATCTGGCTTGTACGCTAACCTGGCTCCCCCAAGTGAGCAAAAACTCACATCCAATGGCAGTCTTGATCATACTGACTATCTCCTCCCAATACGCCCCAAGAGTTGGACATATGTAGAATATCAGCAGCACCTAGGCCACATTTAAGGCATTTTCCTTTATCCAAACTGCTATCCATCTCCCAGCTCACCAGTTTTTCAGGAGTGTGCTAAGTATACATATTGTTCTAAATTGATGCGGTTTAAGGTTCAGCAAGTGCACTGCACCCTCCAAAGTCTGCAGCGTGCTACCTACCTCTAATGGTAATATTTCACAGGAGAGAGCTCGACTCCATTTAGCTGCAAGCCGGGAAAGATAGTCTCTCCTCTGTTCACAAAAACCCTGTTACATAATGATTATCATAGACTTCTGACTAGATCTAACCAGCTTTAACATCACAGAGGAGTTTTCCTGAGCTGCCAGGCCCTACCCTTTGGAGAGAAAATAATCCCCCAACTGTAGGTATTTAAAACAAAAAAATGGTTATGGGGCAAGCTAAAATCAGCTTGCTGGTCTGCAAATGAGCAGAAGACACTGATATCAAACAGTTGTTGTATCGCGACCAGCCCTTGTCTTGCCCATTACTTATAGATAGAGCTGCAAAAAATGCAGGGAAATGCCGGATTATCCCATAGCGGTATACCCTAATGGATTCATTTAAAGGAGTTCCTGGAGGAGATCTCTTTCCAGATGGTTACTGTGTCCCTGACAGACTTAAACCGAACACACTTGTAGTAGTTAGGATCTGTAATCCGGTATAGGAAAAGCCGAAGGTCAGGGACTAGAGCCAAATATTAGCGAAAGGCAGATGGGTCAGGTTCAGCCATGATAAACAGACTACGTAGTCTCCCCACGAGAGCTGCCCAAATTCTGAGAGCTGCAGCCCACCCTGCCTATAGGAAAGCTTAAACTGTCAGATTACGCACCTTGCTCATTTATAATCCCAAATAAAACTACTAATTACCCCATCTAACTTCTTAAAAAGCAGGGTCAACACTCTAAGCGGTAGAGCCCTAAAAAGATAGAGAAATTTATGGAGAACATTCATTTTGATAATGTTATATTAGCCAATTCTGCTAATTGGCAATTTATTCCACGAGTGCAGCTTAGCACTGACATTTTGTAACAATGCCTCATAGTTTAGTTTAAAGATTTTGTTGATTTGAGCACTTAATTTAACCTGCAAATACATAGACATATTGACCAACCCTGGAGGTGGGGTACCCAGATTATGATTTAGAAGCAGTTGACATTTAGCTGCATTCAGTTTATACCTGGATACATAACCAAATTTACCAGCCTCCTTCACAATTGGTTCCATAATTACAGATGAACTGATGGTGAAGACTGCCTTGTCGTCTGAATAAGCACAGACTTTCAATTCACATCCACCAGAAATCAATGATTCTATATCAGTGTTCCTCTGTAACACCCACAAAAAGGGCTCAATAGAACACAAAAGAGAACACGAGGAGAGGAAAAGCAACTCTGTCTGGTACCCCTCTGTGTGTTTAAAAAAAAGTTGTAGTAATTCAAGCATAGGCTACCATAGCTGCCGGGAATTGATACAGAGAGAGCACCCATTTAAAAAATCGCTCACTTATCCTGACCTTCCTTGTTATAGCCCACAGACCGTCCCAGGCCACCTGATCAAAAGCTTTCTCAGCAGTTAAAAGAATCATTCCCAACTTAATACCTCTTTTCTCAGCAATATCAAAAGCAGCAATGGCTGTATTAATATGACTAGTGATGATGCAGCCAGGAACAAAACCATGTTATTTTATTGAGACTATATGGGTTACTAACGGAGCCAAGCGATTGGCGAGTATCTGAGCAAAAACCTTGGCATCCGCGTTGATAAGCGATATAGGATGATATGGGTCCAGCTGATCTTGTGATTTGCCCTTCTTAAGAAAAACCATGATCTTAGTCAGATTCCAGGAATCGGGGAGTTTACCAACCTCTTCAATACAACGTACGAAACCAAGCAGTGGGGGTGGCAAAATGCTTTAAAAAACTTTATGAAATTCCAGTGAAATAGTATTCCCCCCGACCAGCCTTTCCAGAGAGGAGCGCATTAAGGGTATCTTCCAGCTCACCAGTTGTAAAATCTACCTGCAGGGATACCGCCTGAGTGACATCCTATTTTGATACCCCCACTGTCCTCTAAGTTTTGCTTGCACGGAACTGTAGATTGACCTTATATAACCCTGTTGATCGAAAATTGCATAGCAATGGATTAAGTAAGGGAATGGGCAGACCCATCCATGCCAATAATACACTAAATCCGCTTACCCGTCCTTTTGTCAGAGACCTGATGGGCCAAAAT